>NW_027493824.1:0-362266 GCF_021521415.1 Bidens hawaiensis
GTAACGCATATCTCATTACATTTAAATTAGGTTTTAAATGATGCTTGACAATCACTACACAAGTAGTCTTTCGGAATTTCACCGAAACACACACGAGTCGACTCAAACCGTTGGTGAACAAATGATAAATATCATAAAGAAGTTGATAATTATGTGTTACGTCTATGTGCTACTTGGTATTTACATGCATAACGTTAATTCGTGTGGAAAATAAACTAATTTGTGCTAGAAATTGATTAACTAGAAGTCTAGGGTGTGATGTGTAACTTATATTATAATTATTAATATATAAACAACCTTAACTAAAACCCTAAGGGGGTGTTTGGTAGAGGGATTTGATTGGGGAGAAATGGAATTAGAAATATTTCTTTTGTTTGTTTTCCACTTTTCATTTCTATTTCTCTTTCTATTTCTCTAAAACTAGAGAATTCCATTTCTCTTTAAAACAAAGAGAAATCCATTTCTCAGTAGCCTCCTCATAGCATGTCACCACCTCGTCTCCGGCCACCACCTCGTCTCCGGCCACCACCCCGTCTCCGGCCACCACCCCGTCTCCGGCCGCCACCTCGTCTCCAAGTCTGCAACCGCCACCATCGTCTCCAAGTCTGCAACCACCACCCCATCTCCGCCGTTCGCAGTGGTGAACACAGAGATGGTAACCGGTTGTAGGTTGCAGTTGGTACGGGTGAACGGAGATTAGGGTTTCAAGTGGTGGTTCGTGGTAAGTTAGGGTTTTCAGATGGTCGGGTGATTGTGGTCGCAGGTGGGTGACAGTGGTGGTGGAAATCGGCGGTGGTTGCAGGTGGCTTCTGATTATCATCATCATCATCGCCACCACAACTACCACCACAAAATCTCCAAAGAGGCAGTGATGACAGATCTGAGCCTCCTTTTTCTATATCTTATGTTCCAAAAATTTGAATCTTTTTAATTTCTTGTGTACTGTGGTTGAAGAAGGGGGTTTGGTGGCGGCAGCCGGTGGTGGTGGGCTGTGGTGGTGGTGCTGGTGGTGTGGGGCTGTGGTGGTGGGGCTGGTGGTGGTGGTGGTGCTGTGGTGGTGGTGCTGGTGGTGGTGGGGCTGTGGTGGTGGGGCTGCGGTGGTGAGTGGTGTCAGGTTGGGTGGAGGTGGGGTTGGGTATGGTAGAGTTCTCTGTTTATTTTCTCGTGTACCAAACAAGAGAAATGATTCTCATTCTCCATACCAATTCTCTTTCTCTACAATTCCATTTCCATTTCTATATTCTCTCCATTTCCATTCTCTGTACCAAACACCCCCTAACTCTTTCCCTCTCTCCCTCTCCCTCTTGGCGACGGCAGCCCCCTTCCCCTCTCCTCTCTCGCTTGGCCGATCACCACACACACACATATATACAAGTTATTATTGGATTGAAGGGTTAAAGTGCTAGCTAGGTAAATTACATCCTCTCTAGTCTATTTCATTGAGTTAATTGCATGATTAAGCATAATAAACATAAACCCTAGATGTTAAAATTGTTGATTGTTGATAGATTATGAGTCTAGAGCTTGCATGGTTAATTGTTCATAGATTGATAGTTTGTTGAGTTTTGATGAAAACTGATGCTGGACAAATTATTGAATTCGTGTTTAGATGACTGTAACTCGATGTTAATTATATGTTTTGAAGTGATTGTTGATTCTATAATATACTAGGTCGAGTCTCGTTTCTGAAAAGTCCGAGTTTGTAAATTTTGGACTTGTAAAAGTTTGTTTTTATTATTTTACAAAACTGTTCTGCAAGGCTGATTCGGGAGACCTGCTGTTAGGCTGTTTTGCGATTAAGATATATCATAAACGACAAGACCAAATGGGTTGGTTCCACTTCTGTAAGTTAATATTTTGAGTTAGGAATCTAACACAATTGGTCTTGCATTAATTGGATTTGTCATTTAACGGGAATAACAAATAACATTCTGTTGCGCATGATAATGATTGCTGTGTGTTTTTTGTTGTGTTTTGATCATTGTGATAAAACCGTATATGATAAAAATATAATTAAAATATTTTTAGAAACCTAACTTACGTGTGCTTCTGTGATGATTTTTGGTGATTTATTTGACATGTTAGGATTTATTAAATAGAGTAATCTTGTCGAGTGAAAATCTGCCCGGACAATTTAGCTGCTGAATTACTTGAATTATCATGAAAAGTGCATAACTGATCGATGTTTGCTATGTTTTAACTAAATTTCCCTTGTGGGGATATTTGCTAGTAATGAACGATGTTAATAATTGACACTTAAGTACTTGTTCACACGTGTAACTTATCACCAACGTGTTTGTCGAGTCGCACTTATTTCACAAACGAAACACGAAACGCATCTCATACATAAGTTGTATGTGTCGAGTCTAGGGACTCAATCGTAGTATAAATACTTAGAAAATCCCATTTTTGTTTTAGAGCACTAGTGAGGATTTTTCTGTGACGCACACCTTTCTCGGATCTTTTTGGTTATCTTCTCAAACAGTGAGTTTCACGTCCCCTTTTTACTTTTTTTAAACGCTTTTATTTGGGGGAGATAACATACTCCAACGCTGTAGATTTTGTTAGTTTTTATATATCACTTGTAAGGCTAAGTGGCAAACAAACCAACCAAAGTCCTTCATAACATCGAACCGGTTAATATTTGTATAATAGCGAGTCACTGTTGAGTAGTACTACTGGGTTTGACAAACCCTGCCCAACTCTAAACTCGACTGTAGGTCGAGTGGGTGTAATCTTGGATAACACATTTCCATGGTCATGGTTGACATGGTGGCAAGACAATTGATAAACAGTAAGCTTCGGTGTCGAACACTTAGTAACGCATGCTTGATAGGTTAGCTACCTATTGATATATAATTAACTTAACACTATCTGGTAACGCAAAACGTAAACATAAACGCAAACGCAAATGCTTTATTTATATAAACTTGTGAACTCACCAACCCCGTGTTGACACTTTTAGTATGTTATTCTCAACTCCGTCAATTCAAACTTAAGATCACTGAATCTATAACGCACACTTCATTACATTTAAACTAGGGTTTAAATGACGCTTAACACTCACTACATGTGTAGTCTTTTGGGATTTGCACCGAAACGCAAACGAGTTGACGCAAACGATTGATGAATAAACGAAAAACGTCAAAACAGTTATTATGTGATAACTATGTGTTAGACTTATGTGTTATGTGATAACATGGTTATAAACGTAAACTCAAGATGTAAACAAGTTAGTTTATGCTAGGAAAAGTAATACTTAGAAGTGAAGGGGCCAAAGTGTAACATAGTATTCTATAAATAATAACAATAAACAAACCCTAACTTATTTTCTTTTCTCCCTAATCCCGATCGGAAACCCCAAACCCCTCCCTTGGCTGCTGTCGACTTACACACACATATACACCAAGAATTCAAGTGTTTTGATTGAAGAATAAGGTGCTAGGAAGGTATAATCGATTATCCTATGCATCCTTTATACTTGATTTTGATGTTTGTTGGGTTAATCATAAACCCTAGCGGCCGATTTTGATATGGTGTTGTGTTACTATGATTGTTGTTGATTTGATAATGATATGATAACTAGTATTGATATTGTTACACGTTAATTGTTGTGTCTTTGATTTGAGTTCAAACAAAAACCCTAATCATGTATGTAAAGGTGTAATTGATGTGCATGGATGGTGTTTATGGAGTCTAGAGTGTTATATGAATGCATGATAGTTCATAGATAGTTAATATGTTGAGTTTGGATGCAATCAGTTTCTGGACAGAATGTGTATTTGATGTTTAAGAAACTGTAACGAAGTGTAAATGTGAAAATTGGTTGAGATTATTGATACTACAGTAAACTAGGTTGAGTCTAGTTTCTAAAGAATATAAATTTGCAATTTTTGGACGTGTAGAAGTTAACTTTTATGATTTTACAAAAACGTTGTGCAAAGCTGAGCTATTAGACCTGCTGTTAGGTTGTTTTGTAAATGTTATATCTCATGAACTACGAGACCAATTGGATTGGTTCCACTTCTGGAAGTTGACTCATTGAGTTAGGAACCTAACTCAAGTGGTCTTGCATTTATTGGATTTTTCATTTAACGGTAATTGCAAATAACATTCTGTTGCGCATGAATTTGACTGTTATGAGTTTGCTGTAATGATTTGATGATTGTGAGAAAACTATGTAGAATGAAAATATAATAAAATATGTTCTGGAAACCTAAGACATATACGCTTCTGTGATAATTTTTGGTAAATTAATTGAGATGCTATGATCGGTGGAATAGTACAATCTTTCAAGTAGAATTTCTGTCTCGGTGAAACTAGCTGCTGAGTTTTGTGAAAACGCATGAAACATGATACTTGCTATATAATTGTTATGTTTTGACCAAATTACCCTTGCGGGGAATAATTGCTAATTGATTGTCATAATTTGACCAAATTGCCCTTATGGGGAATAATGGCTAGTTAATTGTCATGATTTGACCAAAATGCCCTTACGGGGAGTAATAGCTAGTGATGTACTTTATGAATACATGACACGTATATGATTGCTTACACATGTAATGTGTCACAAATACACTTGTTAAAGTCACACACGATTCACAAACGAAACACGACACATGTTATGTGCATAGGTATTATGTGCCGGGTCTAGAGACTCGATAATATTCCGACACTTAGAAAAATCTCTTTGTTGTTTTAGAACGCTAGAGAGAGTTTTTCTGTGACGCGCATCTTGGTGATTTAATTTGGGAATTTCTTCGCAAACAGTGAGTTTCACTTTCCCCTTTTAAACTTTTTAAACGCTTTTCTCTTGGGGGAGATAACATACTCCGAACGCATTTAAGATTTTGTTAATATAGATTATATATCACTTGTAAAGACTAAGTGGCAACGCGTAAACTAAAGTCCTTCATAACATCGAACCGGTTAATATTTGGATAATAGCGAGTCACTGTTGAGTAGTACTACTGGGTTTGACAAACCCCATCCAACGCTAAACTCGACTGGATGTCGAGCGGGTGTAATCTTGGCTAAACACATACCATGGTCTGGATGACCTGGTGGCAAGGCAAATGATAAACAGTCAGCTTCGGTGTCGAACACTTAGTGATATTTGTTTTATAGGCTAGCTACCTATAGATATATAATTGACATAACACTATCTGGTAACGCAAAACGCTGTAACGCAAAACGCTGTAACGCAAAACGCTGAACGCAAACGCTAAACGCTTTATTTTATATAAACTGTGAACTCACCAACCTTGTGTTGACACTTTTAGTATGTTATTCTCAGGTAGCCGAGGCGGGCGCGCGGTTTAGGAACATGCATTGCTTGAAACATTTTAATTATGCAAACTTATTTTTAAACTGTTATCATTGGGTTTTAAGTCGTCATGCGTGACGTAACAATGTCTGCTATGGTTTTACGCTTCCGCATTTAACTACTCGTAAATGTTTTCATGGTTTTGAAACTTTGTTTTATGGTTTGATTATAACTAATGATTCCGATCCTGTTAGTTCACACCCTCTGACGGTAAAACTCCGTTAGTGGATTTTGAGGGTGTGACACATAAGTTGTATGTGTCGAGTCTAGGGACTCAATCGTAGTATAAATACTTAGAAAATCCCATTTTTGTTTTAGAGCACTAGTGAGGATTTTTCTGTGACGCACACCTTTCTCGGATCTTTTTGGTTATCTTCTCAAACAGTGAGTTTCACGTCCCCTTTTTACTTTTTTTAAACGCTTTTATTTGGGGGAGATAACATACTCCAACGCTGTAGATTTTGTTAGTTTTTATATATCACTTGTAAGGCTAAGTGGCAAACAAACCAACCAAAGTCCTTCATAACATCGAACCGGTTAATATTTGTATAATAGCGAGTCACTGTTGAGTAGTACTACTGGGTTTGACAAACCCTGCCCAACTCTAAACTCGACTGTAGGTTGAGTGGGTGTAATCTTGGATAACACATTTCCATGGTCATGGTTGACATGGTGGCAAGACAATTGATAAACAGTAAGCTTCGGTGTCGAACACTTAGTAACGCATGCTTGATAGGTTAGCTACCTATTGATATATAATTAACTTAACACTATCTGGTAACGCAAAACGTAAACATAAACGCAAACGCAAATGCTTTATTTGTATAAACTTGTGAACTCACCAACCCCGTGTTGACACTTTTAGTATGTTATTCTCAGGTAGCCGAGGCGGGCGCGCGGTATAGGAACATGCATTTGCTAAACACCATTGCTTTAGAAACTTCTTTTAATTATTATCTTGATAAATTGGGTTTTTAAGTCGTCCTGTGTGGCGCAAACTTGTTGGTTTACAATTTATGCTTCCGCATTTCATTTAAGACTTGATGTCTTGTTGGTTTTGATCCTGTTAGTTCACACCCTCTGACGGTAAAACTCCGTTAGTGGATTTTGAGGGTGTGACAGATTGGTATCAGAGCCATTGGTTATAGCGAACTAGAATTGCATGCATACTAGACTATAACCGCAACGCCCTATTAGTTATAATTATACGCTTACACACACACACATACAATAATTCTTGCAAGCTCGTTGAAGGTTCAAGGTATTAATTAGGTGACTAAACACTCTCTCTAACCTTTTCCATTGATTTAATTGCATGATTAATCATGATATTTATAAACCCTAAATATTAAAGATTGATTATTGATGAGTTAGGGTTGCATGCATGGTTAATTGTTCATAGATTGATAGTTTGTTGAAGTTTGATAAAAACTGATGTTGGACAGAATCATAATTTCATGTTAAAACGGCTGTAACTTGATGTTAATTATATGTTTTGAAGTGATTATTGATTCTATTATGTAGTAGGTCGAGTATAGTTTCTAAAGAATCTGATTTTGTAATTTTTGGACGTGTGGAAATCAGTTTTTATTAATTTACAAATTAGTTGTGCAGTTCTGATTCGGGAAGTCTTTTTATAGGCTGTTTTGATAATTGTATATCTCACAAACGAAAAGACCAATTGAGTTGATTCCACTTCTGGAAGTTAATAAATTGAGTGTGGAATCTAACCCAATTGGCCTTGCATTAATTTGATTAACCATGTAACGGGAATAGTCAAGAACGTTTTGTTGCGCATGATAATGACTGCTGTGTACATACTGTGTTGTTTTGATTCTTGTGATAAAACCGTGCAAGATAAAAATATAATAAAAATATTTTTAGAAACCTAACTCACGTGTGCTTCTGTGATGAATTTTGTTGATTTTATCTACATGTTATGGATAGTGAAATAGAGTAATCTTGATGTGTTAAATTCTGACTTGGTAACTTAGCTGCTGAATGCTCGATTTAAATGTGAAAAAGGGTTTGTTTGACCGATTTTTGCAATATGTTTGACATATTTGCCCTTGTGGTAGATGTTTTACTGATAATGTATCGTAGTAGCGGTTAAATTCTATACTTAATCACACATGTAGTTTATCACCAACGTGTTTGTCGAGTCGCACTTGTTTCACAAACGTAAAACGAACACATCTCATGCATAATTTTTATGTGTCAAGTCTAGAGACTCACTCGTAGTTCAAACACTTAGAAATCTCGTTTTTGGTTTTAGAGAACTAGCGAGGATTCCTCTTACACACGCTTTTTCTTGGATTTCGATAACTTCACAAACAGTGAGTTTCACGGCCCCTTTTACCCTTTAACGCTTTTATTAGGGGGATATAACATACTCCAACGCTTTAGATTTTGTTATTCTTTAGATATCACTTGTAAGGCTAAGTTGCAACAAACCAACTAAGTCCTTCAGAACTATCAAATTGGTTAATATTGGATAATAGCGAGTCAGTTTTGAGTAGTACTACTAGGTTTGACAGACCCCACCCAACTCTAAACTCGACTGTAGGTCGAGTGGGTGTAATTTTGGCTAACACATTACCATGGTCGTGGTTGACATGGTGGCAAGGAAATCGTATAAACAGTCAGCTTCGTTGTCGAACACTTAGTAATACATGCTTAATAGGTTAGCTACCTATTGATATATGACATAGCACTATCTGGTAACACTAAAACGCAACGCTTAATTTACTTAAACCTGTGAACTCACGAACCCTGTGTTGACACTTTTAGTATGTTTATCTCAGGTAACCAAGACGGGCGGGCGGTTTAGGACATGCATGCACTATACTCTTATGATTTAAATTACTTTTAATTTTATCATGACAACTGTTGCTTTAAGTCGTCCTGTGTGACGCAACAAATCATTTTACTGTTTACGCTTCCGCATTTATTTCAGACTTGTATGTCTTTGGTTGCTTTTAAAAGACTTTAATAATGGTGTTTGATATAGCTAATGACTTCGATCCTATTAGTTCACACCCTCTGACGGAAAAACTCAGTTAGTGGATTTTGAGGGTGTTACAATATAAGCCCAATATCAAGTACAAACCACACTAATAGCCCAACAACAAGTTATGGATAAATAATAAGAACAAACATTTTTATGAATTATGTAACTTGTGTTTTCATGAGAAACCGTACATGCTATTATTGATTATGTTGCATATGTGATACATGCCTACATGTAGTAAGATGCTAGGAACTTGAATTGATTTTTGTACATGTGACATTATAAAGGTAAATAATATGAAATTTAGTTTAAGAAAAATTGTATTAAAAACAATAAGTAGGCTAGTTATGAAACACTTACGAAAAATTCATAACACTTAAAATCAAGTTGGTTACAAGACTATTGGCCATCCTTTTCTTCCTTTCTCTTCTCTTTAGCTGAAATTTACACACCCACACACACATGAGTTCGGTTGTAATTGTGGAGTGCACCCATGCACACACACATATTGTTTGATTTGGACCAAAATCACTATTTCAGAAGATTTCTTTGGTTGATTATTTGCATATAACAGGTAAGTAAATTGTATGTATGATTATTTTTTCATGTTCTTGAAATTAGAGATATGAACTGATAAACGAGTGTAATCATGTTAAAATCTAAAGTTGATCATGTTGGATTGTTGAGATTTGATGTTTGCTGAGTATTGACATATTCATTTTTGTTTCTTGATAAGACTAAAACTTGGTGATAAGTTAGTATTTTGGGTCGATTCTTGATTCTATGATATAGTACTTTAAATCATTTTTTCTAATAACCAGGAATTGTGGATTATTTTTTCTGATGTTTGCTGAGTATTGACAGATTCATTTTTTTCTCTTGCTAAGAATGTAACTTGGTGATAACTTAGTATTTTTGGTCGATTCTTGATTCTATGATATAGTACTTTGAATCTAGTTTTCAGAAATCTAGGAATTGTAATTTTTTGTCTAAATTCCCGACCACATATCTTGAGTTCGACAAAGTCAATTGGGTTTGTTCTACTTGTGGAAGATCTTAAATTGAGTTAGGGTCTAACCAAATTGGTCTTGCATGATGTATATAATTTTAACTGAAATAATAATTAATGTTGCGCACCAAAATACACGTACCTTGGTGTGTTGGATGAATTTTTATGATTTTCGTGTGTATTGGAAAAATATAAAAAAAATATTTTGATAAACCCAAGCCTTGTTGTTAATTATGGTAAACCTTTCAGAATTAAGGCAATGATTTGATGGGTTAGAAAAATATGTTTTGATAGGTTAAACATGTCATGTTAATCCAGATTCGGTATGCATACTATATGATGAGATTTACGAATATTTGTTCACTAATTGACTAGGTTGATGTTTAGCACATGATTTGATGCTTAGGAATTACTTTGACTAAATGGTTAGTCTTGCTAGAAATATTAATTATGTGGAACACTTGGTAGTATCATGATTGTTGCATCAAATTGAGTTGGTGCATATGCCATGCATTAATGACAAACATATAAATAGAAATAGAATTGAAACTTATTAATTATAAGTTAACATATTCATTTATAAGTCACCAACGGGTGGTCGGGTGCACTTGGTCAAACTATGGTCAACAACTAACCTTTTCGGTCAACAAAAGTCAATATTTGATCAAAATCAACAAAAGTCAAAATTTGGTCAAAGTCAACAAAGTTAAACTTTGTTTAACACTAATAAACAATGTGATTGTTTGGATACTAGGGGTTTCAGAAACCATCACACATCTACTTACATACTTGTATGCTTTAGGGTACACGTACGCGAATGTTTGCATTAGCTGTTGACTTTACTTAATTAGCACTCATTCGATGAGTTTCACGGCTCCTCTCTTTTACTTATTGTTATTTTTTTTTGGGAGTGTGGGATGTCATCCCCCGACTTAGGGCCTAGGCATGTAACCCATTAGTTGGTACATGTTTTGTAAATATATCAGAGTTACGTTTATTTAGAGGAAGACTTTAAATAAAATATTATTATTTTGAACACTCCGGATTTAAATACCCATTTGATAATTCAAATATATGTCTTTTTGAATTTATGATTATTGTATTCTGAATAAAATATCAAAGCCATCAGATAGCATCTAATGACTATATCTCCAATCTTCTATAATCTCTTGCTTGTCTGATCTAATTTTTCTGATTTCTTGTAAATGTGTTGGAAAATACGTCAGCACAAAGCTGGTGAATGAACCTGACGATGTTGTAAAATCTTTTCAATAACATTGTGGAATCAATAATAATACCATTGTGACTACTCATTAGGCACCTAACTCAATTGGAATAAAATTACCCTAAGTACATGTACAATAAATCATATACACAATGCCATTTCTTTGAACAGTCATGTTGTGACATTCGTGACAAAACGAGGTATACTATATTCACTACATAACAAGTAAACGATAAATCGGTTAATTCGTAGTGCTTAAACGAGTAACCAACCGATACTAATTATGACCCGTATACATACTGAGGGGTCATATACAAGTTATATATATTATAGAGGCTAACATATTGATATTTAGGCCCCAGTATGTTTAAAACTCTTTAAACGAAAAAGGTTTCGTTTATCGATACGCTATAAGCTTAAACGCAATCGTTAATATCAAAGCGAGCATTGTAGCATCCGTTAAGCCGAAAAATATTTATAAAACACTTATATGACATGTTCTAAGCAATCCGTGAAAATATTTTAGAATTTTACGAGTCAGTACGTTTTTCTTATTTTACAAAAAGAAGCTGAAAAACACTCGTTTTCGCGCTGGTTTTCGCACTCGAACTAATTTTTTTATGAAAAACCGGACCCGAATTAAATTTTGGACCGACTTTTACGCGTGGCATGAAAACCGAGGCACCATGGCCAAAAAAAGAGGCCCAATGGGCCTTTATATTTGCGGCCGCAAGAAAGAGGGATGGACCCCCTTTGTATAGCTTGTTAAATAAGCTAAGCCTTAAAAATATTAGTTATTCCAAATACATCCTAGAAACGTCTCAGCTGTGTTCTTCAAGTTTTCAGCCAAGTTTTTGAGGTAAACCCTCTAATTTTCATTGATTTCATACTTAATTAACATAGTTTAAACATGAAAAATTAGTTCTTGATTAGTTTTAAACATGTTTAACCATTCAAAAACCATAAAAATCAAGTAAAATTATGTTTTGATGTTAAACATGTTTAAAAACCAGGAACATATACTTTTTTGGTCAAAAACGCGGATTAGAACATGAATACAACGATTTTACGGTTTGAAAGTTCGGTTTGAACCCAAAACCGAAACCCTGATTAGCAAGGCTGTCACATGGATGATTTATGCTTGGTTTGTTATTATATGATATGTAGACACACTGAGTTTGCAACCCGAGACCCGGAAAGTCGTTTAAGCTAGCAAAACTCATCGGAAACCGACAAGGTAAACCCGTAACACTCGTTTAAGGGCTGTTTAGTATTAGGTTGTGACGTGCTTGTTTTTAGCTTGTGAAAATTTTTAGGGACATTAGGGATCATTTAAATGAGTCCCTGTTCAAATTGGTAATTTTTCGATAAATGGAGAATATTTGGTGAATTTATTTCCGTTTATAAGCGTTTATTTGGGAATAATAGCTAAACATATTGAAAAATTATGAAATTTGGTTTTGGAGATTAATATTTGATGGTAAGATCACTGGTAAAGTTTGGGGATCATTGGAAATGCATAAGTATGGTTTGTGCAATTATGAATTAACCGAATTTTGACAGCCGATAAACGCACAAAAAGGAATTTTGTCAAAAGAGTTAGGTTCTAGAGATTTTGCAGGGGCTATGTAATAACATTGAGGCCATTTGCAAAAATTATCGGATTTTTTTGAGGTCGTTTGATATAAACGGGCCAATTGTTACACGATTATAACCTATTAAATGAATTTTTATAAATAAATAAATAATCATAAAATTTCTGAAAATATTTTTATTAAATTCTCCATATTTTAATGTATTTTTAAAAATTTTTACATAATTTATATATAAGTACATATTTAGTTATGATTAATCAAAGATTTAAATTATAATTGTTTTAACGAAACCGGCAGTTTTGTGTTTAACGGACTGACTGGTATGTCAAAATGTCAAAAGTGGTCAAATATCATATTTTTGAATGAAATTGATAAAAACGAACTTTTTACGAGAATTCCGGACAATTCGGGTGGATTGTACGCGTTTTGTATAATCAAACCCGTGTGAAAACGGAAACGAACCCTGCGATCAAACCAGATACCGAAACCTTAAAATTATTTCATAAATCAAATCTTTTTATGAATCAATATATTTACTTAAGTTTATGTGATCTTACCTAATCCCGAAACGCATAAACGATCAACTTGGCTAGGCTCGGGAAACGGTAAAACTGAGCCAAATCCAGTTTTAATCATTTCATAGTATACAACGTCACAATCTAAGACTATTGTCATGTTCTGGGCCTAACAGCTATACCCAGATTAGTTATACAGCCCGATTTAGCCTAAACACTGTACTAGTATTAACGATACGATATCGTTTATAGGAATCAGGCTATAAGCGAGGCACCTGACCTATTGATACATAATTTCTGTGCGAACTACGATAAGGTGAGTTTCACGACCCCCACTTTCTAAACCGTGTTACGAACTTTTGGGGTGGAAAGCATGTTTACATATATTTATATACTTGAAAACGTGTGATGATGTGAATTATCTAAGTACTAACACTTGAAAGTCCCCACAAACACAAGTGATTAACTTCGTGCCGATGACGTGTGGATAGTACTATCGGTTTGACAAACCCAACTGACAGAGCCGGTGGGGTATGCCGGAACATGTTAACCCAGTTGCACATTGTCATTTAAACTTGTTACATACTGCTATGTGGTGTTAGACATAGTACATACTTGGGGCAAAGTGGCTGTTAAATGCCAACGGGAGTGCATGGGCAGGGGTGGTCATGTGTTTTAGCTCGTTTCGGTTTCACTTGTGGCTTAGTATAATACATCATACACATACATGTATACATACACACTGTAAACTTTACGAACTCGTATACTGATTTCGTTGATACTCGTGAAACTTGAAACTCACCAACTAGACGTAGTTGACCCGTTTTAACATGCTTTTCAGGTAAAAGCAAAGGTGGAATGATTTGCTTACGTTCTTGGTGTTAGGAATGAAGTTGAATAGCTGTGAATAGACGCAGATATATAATATTGAATAAGAAGCTCGTAAACCGGTTATGTGATTCTCATATAGTTTGTAAACATAGTACCAACCCATGTAATATGATGTAAATTAGTTTGTGAATTTCTTTATAAACAATGTTGTTGATACCAGTATTATTTGTTACATTCCCGTTTTACGCTTCCGCAACTACCTAGTCGGGGTGTGATACATGTAGACTTCCAGAGGCATGTTGAGGATATGCATGGCCTTAGAGAACCCTGAGTCACCATGTATGAATGGATCCGGACACATGTATACTTTTAATTAGAGTTTCCGTTTCCTGTTATTGTAACACAAGGTTTTAAGGATTCATAGATCTTATGCAAACATTCTGACTATAAAAGAATTTGTAAATGTTTAGGGTGTATTCACCTTTCTATTTATAATCAGTTACTAGTTTCTGCTTCTGATTGTTACCTCGGACCTATAGTACGAAAATAACCTTTGTATAAATATCTAGATCAATGATCTAGCTTCAGACCTTTAGTCTGTTTTGTGTAGCTTTAAATCTTGACAGTTATTTATTTGTTTAAAACATTTGGACCTTTAGTCCATTTGTTTTTCTTTTTAGGAATAAACATCTACACTAGGTTCTTTCTTCATGAAGAAACATTAATTTAACTATAACCATTGTATAAAATTATTACATTTCTTAATCATAAAGAAATATTATTTTGACTATACCCCATGTATGTAAAATGTCACGTTTTTTAATCATTTAGAAACATTAATTTGACTATAACCTGTGTTTATGAAAAGCTATATTATGTTTAATTGTAATCAAGGTTCTGGCTATACCTCCCCCAACTATGGTATAAGCCATAATAATTAAGTAATACTTAAGCGGAACCCCTGCCTTGTGGTATTCGGATATAGACGCCTAAGACTAATCGAGCTGCACTTCTACTCTATATCGCGTTCTAGGGCTTAAACCGTCGGAACTTCGAAGCTTGGCACATACTTCGAGATTTGGCACGGTTCGGCAGGCTAAATGTTTGAGAATGAGCATTTTGGTGTGAGAAACAAGAGATGTCATTAACCCCTTTAGCGCGAGGAGTCACCATTGTCAGAGGTTGCCACATGTTGACACACACATGGCCTGTCACGTCTGCCACGTGTCGCTCGTGGTAGACACGCGTCTTATCTTCGTGGATGCTACGCCGCGTATCGCGACGAACTTCTGGGCTGATCCATCACGTATAGCGACACCGCCCGTTCTTGGTTTCTTCCCGGTTCCATTGCTTATCGCGATGGGTTTAAAAACTCAATTTTTTTACTTCTAATCCTTCAACATTTCCAAAAATACTAAAGGCAGCTCTCAAACGTGTGAAGTGAAAAAAGTGCACCATTAAATCGCCAGATTGTGCCCATCACACGTGCCAGTGCTAGTGCGCGTGCAAGTCCGGTGCTTCGCACCCTCGCTAAGACCACTGGATGAATTTTGGCATACAAGAATATAACTATGGGACCTCTTTTCCTTATAAAGAGCTCACAAATTTTATAATTTATCAATGCGGTAGGAATTTATCTTTCGTTTATACTCATGTGAGATGTTTTCAGTTTCTTCTTTCTTCTAATATGGGATGAATTTTCTTATTTTCTTAACATGGGATGCTTTTTATTTCCTTATCTCATTTTCCCATTACATATCCTAAGAATATTTTTGATCCCTTATCTTTACTTTGTTTTCAAATTTGGATCAAAATTTTGGGGATGTTACATCCTCCCCACCTTGAAATGAATCTCGTCCACGAGATTCGTCGTTTACGCATATGTATCTCTTCTTTCGAGAATACGACTTTCTAAGATTTATCTGAAATTTTCTAAAGTGGTTTGTTTACTCTCTATCTTTGAAAGATGATGTTAATTAGTACCTGTATTTGGTTAAGCATTCATTTATCGTGACCATGGCGCCTGATTATTTGTTGTCTGCATTCAAAGTTTCTACTAGATTAGCCCTTTCGTTTCTATCTATTGAATCTATTTCATCACTGATCTTGATCAATACTTCCCGTTAGTTTTCATTGTATTTTGACAGTACCTTTACCCAATCATATCTGATTTGCTATCAACTGTATTTCTTGAATATTCTCGAGCTCTTTTCTTTGGTTTTTTGATCAACCCTATCTGATATCTATCATCTGTATTTCTTGAATGTCTTGTGGTTGTTCAGAGATTCCTTTATATAATATACAGTCATTATATACTTTTATTTCTCCTAATGTTTGATTTGTCTTTTTCCTACTAGTCATCTTTGGAATATGTTGGGATGAGGAAAAGACCTAAGAAAGATTGGAATCTTCTCAACCTCTCTGAAAATGGCCTAGTATGGAAATCGAGCATACTCAGGCCTCCCAACAAGCTTTTACTTAATCTAGCAAGGTATTTTGCTTTCCTTGCAAGGTTATCTTCTAGAATTCCTCTTAAGTGATAAACCGAGCATGGTTCACTTTGTCTAGCAAGGTTGTTCTTCAAGTCAAGCAAGGTTTGTTTCCTAGCAAACTCTTAACTAAACTAAGCTAAAACCAAGTCTTTTGGAAGATCTAGCAAAGTTTATTCTTAATAAACAGTGGTCCCAAATAGCTTGAAGGAAGTTGATAAAGAAATTACTTAAGGACTTTTGCCGGGCAAGGTTCAACTTAGAGCAAGCTACAGTGTGACCAACACACTTAAGTTTGTTTAATAAGTTAAGTTAACAAAAGGTTGAAGGGATCTCTGAAGAACAAGTTTGCTCGTAGGACTATATCGAGCAAAGTTTGATATGGTCAAAAGGTTTGAAGTCTGCTAGATGAATATTTTCTAAGTAAAATATTGTAAGTAAAGTCTGCCTAGAGAACTGTTCCCCAACACACGTAGTGGTTATCAGGTCTGCTCGACAAAGATAAAAGCTGCAAAGCTTGCTCGAAGACCTGTTTACACTTAGAATCTTTTGTAATATGTTTTGAATACGTTTCAGTCATTAAGGTTTCTAGAAGGAAATGTCAGATGTCAGGGTAGGGCCTATAAAATGAATAATTTAGGGCACGCCTGAAAAGGACGTGACTATGAGAATATTGTTATTTGACGGCTGCCTCACTCCTGTACGGAAAGTTGCCATAAATCCAAACATTCCACCTAAAACCCTAATTAATTTTCATTGTATCTTTCGCCATATATATGGAAATCTTTTGAGTTACTTTGTGTGTTTGTTACATTTCTGTTTGTCAAGCAACATTTAGAGTATTATTGATTCCGCCTTTATATTATATTGTTCTTTACCTAAAATAGTAAGTCTTAACCTTCTTGTCAGCACTTATGTGTGGGTTGCGACAGCGAGTGAATGATCTATTGAGTGAGCTATTAAGAAACGACAAGTGGTATCAGTGCTTGTTTCTACTATTTTGGTGAAGAACTGTTGCTGAATATTGCTGATTGGAAGATGAAAGTGATGTCAGCTAACAACTGTTACATTGGTTTGTGAGGTCAGTTGTCATGTTCTTCATTTCTCTCAGATCTACAATATTTTGGAGGTTTAAAAGTATTTCTTACTCAGATCTATTTTAAATTTCTTACCTTTGTTAAAGATCTTGCTCTTATTCATCCAGATCTATCAGATCTGAGGATTTGATCCACAGATCTGATTACTTTTTCAAATTTGCTAAGTTTTTCATTTAAGTCTTTCAATTAAAATCTTATTCTAAAAATACCAAAAAGATGTATGGATCAATGGATGAGCAAGAGGTTTCTACTAGCAAGATTCCTAGGCTGTACGGACAGGAAAATGAAAGGTTTTATGTGTCACACCCCATCTTAAGGAAAAAATGTCGGGGCGTGAACTGATTGTTTACACCTCACATGTACTATCATACAGAATTTAAAGGTGACAATATCTGTTTATTTAAATAAAAACATTCAATCAAAGAAAGTTTTCTCAAATGAAAATGTCCAAGATGATAGTAGAGTTAAGACTCCCATGAATTCAAACATCTAGAATGAAGAAGATTCAAAGAGAGATGAATGTTATCTACAGATATACCCTATATTCTCAAATCATGAACTTTTTGATATTGAGGTTGTAGAATATTACTCAAGAAAATGGTAAAAGACCAATACAGAAATCCAATTAAATGAAAAATCTTTGAAGATGGAAAAGGCCATGATTGTGAGAGGATGAATATATAGAAGCAATAAAAAAATTGATGAATTTCAACGTTTCTTAATCAAATATAATGATTGAATCAGTTATCAGTAAAACAACAGGGGCTGAACCTCCAAGACCTAGTGAGTGATTTAAGAAGGGAAACTCGATTGCCAATCAAAAGAGATAAGTGTGGTGTAAAGCATGTGATGTTTAATGGGTATCACACTGACTCTTGTCACGAGAGATTCTCTCCTGAACCTTTCATGTTCTTCCTTGTACCATTTTTGGACTAGATTTTGTTTTGTACAAACAAAGATATGTCGAGTACTTGAGAAAGGTAAGAAGAAGGATGATAAAGTAACTGAGAAGAAAGAAGATGTGATTGTAAAAAAGTTGGAAAAGAAACCATCAATCAAATCTCAAAGTTTAGAAAAATCAATTGACTCTTCAAATTCAATACCATCTGATTAGAAAAGACAAGTTATAAATGTGTTTTCAAATGAAAACAAGGTACATAATTAACAGGTGATGATAAAGTTCCTTTGAAAGGTTTTATGTGCCACACCCCATCTTAAGGAAAAAATGTCGGGGCGCGTACTGATTGTTCACACCTCACATGTACTATCATACAGAATTTAAAGGTGACAATATCTGTTTATTTAAATAAAAACATTCAATCAAAGAAAGTTTTCTCAAATGAAAATGTCCAAGATGATAGTAGAGTTGACCCCCATGAATTCAAACATCAAGAATGAAGAAGATTCAAAGAGAGATGAATGTTATCTACCTATATACCCTATATTCTCTAATCATGAACTTTTTAACATAGAGGTTGTAGAATATTACTCAAGAAAATGGTAAAAGACCAATAAAGAAATCCAATTAAATAAAAAATCTTTGAAGATGGAAAAAGTCATGATTGTAAGAGGATGAATATATAGAAACAATGAAAAGATTGATGAATTTCAACGTTTCTTAATCAAAGATAATGAATGAATCAGTTATCAGTAAAACAACAGGGGCTGAACCTCCAAGACCTAGTGAGTGATTTAAGAAGGGAAACTCGATTGCCAATCAAAAGGGATAAGTGTGGTGTAAAACATGTGTTGTTTAATTGGCATCACACTGACTCTTGTCATGAGAGATTCTCTCCTGAACCTTTCATGTTCTTCATTGTACCATGTTTGGACAAGATTTTGTTTTGTACAAAAAAAGATATGTTGAGTAGACCCCATCTTAAGTCAAAAAATGTCGGGGCGCGAACTGATTGTTCACACCTCACATGTACTATCATACATAATTTAAAGGTGACAATATCTGTTTATTTAAATAAAAATATTCAATCAAAGAAAGTTTTCTCAAATGAAAACGTCCAAGATGATAGTAGAGTTGACTCCCATGAATTCAAACATCAAGAATGCAGAAGATTCAAAGAGAGATGAATGTTTTCTACCGATATACCCTATATTCTCTAATCATGAACTTTTTAACATAGAGGTTGTAGAATATTACTCAAGAAAATGGTAAAAGACCAATAAAGAAATCCAATTAAATGACAAATCTTTGAAGATGGAAAAACTCATGATTGTGAGAGGATGAATATATAGAAGCAATGAAAAGATTGATGATTTCTACGTTTCTTAATCAAATATAATGACTGAATCACTTATCAGTAAAACAACAGGGGCTGAACCTCCAAGACCTAGTGAGTGATTTAAGAAGGGAAACTCTATTGCCAATCAAAAGGAATAAGGGTGGTGTAAAACATGTGATGTTTAATGGGCATCACACTGACACTTGTAAAGAGAGATTCTCCCCTGAACCATTCCATGTTCTTCATTGTTCCATGTTTGGACAAGATTTTGTTTTGTACAAACAAAGATATGTTGAGTACTTGAGAAACGTGAGAAAAAGGACGCTAAAGTAACTGAGAAGATAAAAGATGTGATTGTAAAAAAGTTGGAGAATAAACCATCAATCAAATCTCAAAGTTTAGAAAAATCAATTGACTCTTCAAATTCAATACCATCTGATTAGAAAAGACAAGTTATAAAAGTGTTTTCAAAAGAAAACAAGGTAAATAATTAACAGGTGATGATAAAGTTCCTTTGAAAGGTTTTATGTGTCACACCCCATCTTAAGGCAAAAATGTCGGGGCGCGAACAGATTGTTCACACCTCACATGTACTATCATACAGAATTTAAAGGTGACAATATCTGTTTATTTAAATAAAAACATTCAATCAAAGAAAGTTTTCTCAAATGAAAACGTCCAAGATGATAGTAGAGTTAAGACTCCCATGAATTCAAACATCTAGAATGAAGAAGATTTAAAGAGAGATGAATGTTATCTACCGATATACCCTATATTCTCTAATCATGAACTTTTTGTTATTGAGGTTGTAGAATATTACTCAAGAAAATGGTAAAAGACCAATAAAGAAATCCAATTAAATGAAAAATCTTTGAAGATGGAAAAGGCCATGATTGTGAGAGGATGAATATATAGAAGCAATAAAAAAATTGATGAATTTCAACGTTTCTTAATCAAATATAATGATTGAATCAGTTATCAGTAAAACAACAGGGGCTGAACCTCCTAGACCTAGTGAGTGATTTAAGAAGGGAAACTCGATTGCCAATCAAAAGAGATAAGTGTGGTGTAAAGCATGTGATGTTTAATGGGCATCACACTGACTCTTGTCACGAGAGATTCTCTCCTGAACCTTTCATGTTCTTCCTTGTACCATTTTTGGACAAGATTTTGTTTTGTACAAACAAAGATATGTCGAGTACTTGAGAAAGGTAAGAAGAAGGATGATAAAGTAACTGAGAAGAAAGAAGATGTGATTGTAAAAAAGTTGGAAAAGAAACCATCAATCAAATCTCAAAGTTTAGAAAAATCAATTGACTCTTCAAATTCAATACCATCTGATTAGAAAAGACAAGTTATAAATGTGTTTTCAAATGAAAACAAGGTACATAATTAACAGGTGATGATAAAGTTCCTTTGAAAGGTTTTATGTGTCACACCCCATCTTAAGGAAAAAATGTCGGGGCGCGAACTGATTGTTCACACCTCACATGTACTATCATACAGAATTTAAAGGTGACAATATCTGTTTATTTAAATAAAAACATTCAATCAAAGAAAGTTTTCTCAAATGAAAATGTCCAAGATGATAGTAGAGTTGACTCCCATGAATTCAAACATCAAGAATGAAGAAGATTCAAAGAGAGATGAATGTTATCTACCTATATACCCTATATTCTCTAATCATGAACTTTTTAACATAGAGGTTGTAGAATATTACTCAAGAAAATGGTAAAAGACCAATAAAGAAATCCAATTAAATAAAAAATCTTTGAAGATGGAAAAAGTCATGATTGTGAGAGGATGAATATATAGAAGCAATGAAAAGATTGATGAATTTCAACGTTTCTTAATCAAAGATAATGAATGAATCAGTTATCAGTAAAACAACAGGGGCTGAACCTCCAAGACCTAGTGAGTGATTTAAGAAGGGAAACTCGATTGCCAATCAAAAGGGATAAGTGTGGTGTAAAACATGTGTTGTTTAATTGGCATCACACTGACTCTTGTCATGAGAGATTCTCTCCTGAACCTTTCATGTTCTTCATTGTACCATGTTTGGACAAGATTTTGTTTTGTACAAAAAAAGATATGTTGAGTACACCCCATCTTAAGGCAAAAAATGTCGGGGCGCGAACTGATTGTTCACACCTCACATGTACTATCATACATAATTTAAAGGTGACAACATCTCTTTATTTAAATAAAAACATTCAATCAAAGAAAGTTTTCTCAAATGAAATCGTCCAAGATGATAGTAGAGTTGACTCCCATGAATTCAAACATCAAGAATGAAGAAGATTCAAAGAGAGATGAATGTTTTCTACCGATATACCCTATATTCTCTAATCATGAACTTTTTAACATAGAGGTTGTAGAATATTACTCAAGAAAATGGTAAAAGACCAATAAAGAAATCCAATTAAATGACAAATCTTTGAAGATGGAAAAACTCATGATTGTGAGAGGATGAATATATAGAAGCAATGAAAAGATTGATGAATTTCTACGTTTCTTAATCAAATATAATGACTGAATCACTTATCAGTAAAACAACAGGGGCTGAACCTCCAAGACCTATTGAGTGATTTAAGAAGGGAAACTCTATTGCCAATCAAAAGGAATAAGGGTGGTGTAAAACATGTGATGTTTAATGGGCATCACACTGACACTTGTAAAGAGAGATTCTCCCCTGAACCATTTCATGTTCTTCATTGTTCCATGTTTGGACAAGATTTTGTTTTGTACAAACAAAGATATGTTGAGTACTTGAGAAACGTGAGAAAAAGGACGCTAAAGTAACTGAGAAGATAAAAGATGTGATTGTAAAAAAGTTGGAGAAGAAACCATCAATCAAATCTCAAAGTTTAGAAAAATCAATTGACTCTTCAAATTCAATACCATCTGATTAGAAAAGACAAGTTATAAAAGTGTTTTCAAAAGAAAACAAGGTAAATAATTAACAGGTGATGATAAAGTTCCTTTGAAAGGTTTTATGTGTCACACCCCATCTTAAGGCAAAAATGTCGGGGCGCGAACTGATTGTTCACACCTCACATGTACTATCATACAGAATTTAAAGGTGACAATATCTGTTTATTTAAATAAAAACATTCAATCAAAGAAAGTTTTCTCAAATGAAAACGTCCAAGATGATAGTAGAGTTGACTCCCATGAATTCAAACATCAAGAATGAAGAAGATTCAAAGAGAGATGAATGTTTTCTACCGATATACCCTATATTCTCTAATCATGAACTTTTTAACATAGAGGTTGTAGAATATTACTCAAGAAAATGGTAAAAGACCAATAAAGAAATCCAATTAAATGACAAATCTTTGAAGATGGAAAAACTCATGATTGTGAGAGGATGAATATATAGAAGCAATGAAAAGATTGATGAATTTCTACGTTTCTTAATCAAATATAATGACTGAATCACTTATAAGTAAAACAACAGGGGCTGAACCTCCAAGACCTAGTGAGTGATTTAAGAAGGGAAACTCTATTGCCAATCAAAAGGAATAAGGGTGGTGTAAAACATGTGATGTTTAATGGGCATCACACTGACACTTGAAAGAGAGATTCTCCCCTGAACCATTTCATGTTCTTCATTGTTCCATGTTTGGCCAAGATTTTGTTTTGTACAAACAAAGATATGTTGAGTACTTGAGAAACGTGAGAAAAAGGATGCTAAAGTAACTGAGAAGATAAAAGATGTGATTGTAAAAAAGTTGGAGAAGAAACCATCAATCAAATCTCAAAGTTTAGAAAAATCAATTGACACTTCAAATTCAATACCATCTGATTAGAAAAGACAAGTTATAAAAGTGTTTTCAAAAGAAAACAAGGTAAATAATTAACAGGTGATGATAAAGTTCCTTTGAAAGGTTTTATGTGTCACACCCCATCTTAAGGCAAAAATGTCGGGGCGCGAACTGATTGTTCACACCTCACATGTACTATCATACAGAATTTAAAGGTGACAATATCTGTTTATTTAAATAAAAACATTCAATCAAAGAAAGTTTTCTCAAATGAAAACGTCCAAGATGATAGTAGAGTTAAGACTCCCATGAATTCAAACATCTAGAATGAAGAAGATTCAAAGAGAGATGAATGTTATCTACCGATATACCCTATATTCTCTAATCATGAACTTTTTGTTATTGAGGTTGTAGAATATTACTCAAGAAAATGGTAAAAGACCAATAAAGAAATCCAATTAAATGAAAAATCTTTGAAGATGGAAAAGGCCATGATTGTGAGAGGATGAATATATAGAAGCAATAAAAAAATTGATGAATTTCAACGTTTCTTAATCAAATATAATGATTGAATCAGTTATCAGTAAAACAACAGGGGCTGAACCTCCTAGACCTAGTGAGTGATTTAAGAAGGGAAACTCGATTGCCAATCAAAAGAGATAAGTGTGGTGTAAAGCATGTGATGTTTAATGGGCATCACACTGACTCTTGTCACGAGAGATTCTCTCCTGAACCTTTCATGTTCTTCCTTGTACCATTTTTGGACAAGATTTTGTTTTGTACAAACAAAGATATGTCGAGTACTTGAGAAAGGTAAGAAGAAGGATGATAAAGTAACTGAGAAGAAAGAAGATGTGATTGTAAAAAAGTTGGAAAAGAAACCATCAATCAAATCTCAAAGTTTAGAAAAATCAATTGACTCTTCAAATTCAATACCATCGGATTAGAAAAGACAAGTTATAAATGTGTTTTCAAATGAAAACAAGGTACATAATTAACAGGTGATGATAAAGTTCCTTTGAAAGGTTTTATGTGTCACACCCCATCTTAAGGAAAAAATGTCGGGGCGCGAACTGATTGTTCACACCTCACATGTACTATCATACAGAATTTAAAGGTGACAATATCTTTTTATTTAAATAAAAACATTCAATCATAGAAAGTTTTCTCAAATGAAAATGTCCAAGATGATAGTAGAGTTGACTCCCATGAATTCAAACATCAAGAATGAAGAAGATTCAAAGAGAGATGAATGTTATCTACCTATATACCCTATATTCTCTAATCATGAACTTTTTAACATAGAGGTTGTAGAATATTACTCAAGAAAATGGTAAAAGACCAATAAAGAAATCCAATTAAAGAAAAAATCTTTGAAGATGGAAAAAGTCATGATTGTGAGAGGATGAATATATAGAAGCAATGAAAAGATTGATGAATTTCAACGTTTCTTAATCAAAGATAATGAATGAATCAGTTATCAGTAAAACAACAGGGGCTGAACCTCCAAGACCTAGTGAGTGATTTAAGAAGGGAAACTCGATTGCCAATCAAAAGGGATAAGTGTGGTGTAAAACATGTGTTGTTTAATTGGCATCACACTGACTCTTGTCATGAGAGATTCTCTCCTGAACCTTTCATGTTCTTCATTGTACCATGTTTGGACAAGATTTTGTTTTGTACAAAAAAAGATATGTTGAGTACACCCCATCTTAAGGCAAAAAATGTCGGGGCGCGAACTGATTGTTCACACCTCACATGTACTATCATACATAATTTAAAGGTGACAACATCTCTTTATTTAAATAAAAACATTCAATCAAAGAAAGTTTTCTCAAATGAAATCGTCCAAGATGATAGTAGAGTTGACTCCCATGAATTCAAACATCAAGAATGAAGAAGATTCAAAGAGAGATGAATGTTTTCTACCGATATACCCTATATTCTCTAATCATGAACTTTTTAACATAGAGGTTGTAGAATATTACTCAAGAAAATGGTAAAAGACCAATAAAGAAATCCAATTAAATGACAAATCTTTGAAGATGGAAAAACTCATGATTGTGAGAGGATGAATATATAGAAGCAATGAAAAGATTGATGAATTTCTACGTTTCTTAATCAAATATAATGACTGAATCACTTATCAGTAAAACAACAGGGGCTGAACCTCCAAGACCTATTGAGTGATTTAAGAAGGGAAACTCTATTGCCAATCAAAAGGAATAAGGGTGGTGTAAAACATGT
This sequence comes from Bidens hawaiensis, assembly GCF_021521415.1. Classification (NCBI taxonomy): domain Eukaryota; kingdom Viridiplantae; phylum Streptophyta; class Magnoliopsida; order Asterales; family Asteraceae; genus Bidens; species Bidens hawaiensis. The sequence goes on from NW_027493824.1 coordinate 25,349, forward strand.
GATGTTTAATGGGCATCACACTGACACTTGTAAAGAGAGATTCTCCCCTGAACCATTTCATGTTCTTCATTGTTCCATGTTTGGACAAGATTTTGTTTTGTACAAACAAAGATATGTTGAGTACTTGAGAAACGTGAGAAAAAGGACGCTAAAGTAACTGAGAAGATAAAAGATGTGATTGTAAAAAAGTTGGAGAAGAAACCATCAATCAAATCTCAAAGTTTAGAAAAATCAATTGACTCTTCAAATTCAATACCATCTGATTAGAAAAGACAAGTTATAAAAGTGTTTTCAAAAGAAAACAAGGTAAATAATTAACAGGTGATGATAAAGTTCCTTTGAAAGGTTTTATGTGTCACACCCCATCTTAAGGCAAAAATGTCGGGGCGCGAACTGATTGTTCACACCTCACATGTACTATCATACAGAATTTAAAGGTGACAATATCTGTTTATTTAAATAAAAACATTCAATCAAAGAAAGTTTTCTCAAATGAAAACGTCCAAGATGATAGTAGAGTTGACTCCCATGAATTCAAACATCAAGAATGAAGAAGATTCAAAGAGAGATGAATGTTTTCTACCGATATACCCTATATTCTCTAATCATGAACTTTTTAACATAGAGGTTGTAGAATATTACTCAAGAAAATGGTAAAAGACCAATAAAGAAATCCAATTAAATGACAAATCTTTGAAGATGGAAAAAGTCATGATTGTGAGAGGATGAATATATAGAAGCAATGAAAAGATTGATGAATTTCTACGTTTCTTAATCAAATATAATGACTGAATCACTTATAAGTAAAACAACAGGGGCTGAACCTCCAAGACCTAGTGAGTGATTTAAGAAGGGAAACTCTATTGCCAATCAAAAGGAATAAGGGTGGTGTAAAACATGTGATGTTTAATGGGCATCACACTGACACTTGAAAGAGAGATTCTCCCCTGAACCATTTCATGTTCTTCATTGTTCCATGTTTGGCCAAGATTTTGTTTTGTACAAACAAAGATATGTTGAGTACTTGAGAAACGTGAGAAAAAGGATGCTAAAGTAACTGAGAAGATAAAAGATGTGATTGTAAAAAAGTTGGAGAAGAAACCATCAATCAAATCTCAAAGTTTAGAAAAATCAATTGACACTTCAAATTCAATACCATCTGATTAGAAAAGACAAGTTATAAAAGTGTTTTCAAAAGAAAACAAGGTAAATAATTAACAGGTGATGATAAAGTTCCTTTGAAAGGTTTTATGTGTCACACCCCATCTTAAGGCAAAAATGTCGGGGCGCGAACTGATTGTTCACACCTCACATGTACTATCATACAGAATTTAAAGGTGACAATATCTGTTTATTTAAATAAAAACATTCAATCAAAGAAAGTTTTCTCAAATGAAAACGTCCAAGATGATAGTAGAGTTAAGACTCCCATGAATTCAAACATCTAGAATGAAGAAGATTCAAAGAGAGATGAATGTTATCTACCGATATACCCTATATTCTCTAATCATGAACTTTTTGTTATTGAGGTTGTAGAATATTACTCAAGAAAATGGTAAAAGACCAATAAAGAAATCCAATTAAATGAAAAATCTTTGAAGATGGAAAAGGCCATGATTGTGAGAGGATGAATATATAGAAGCAATAAAAAAATTGATGAATTTCAACGTTTCTTAATCAAATATAATGATTGAATCAGTTATCAGTAAAACAACAGGGGCTGAACCTCCTAGACCTAGTGAGTGATTTAAGAAGGGAAACTCGATTGCCAATCAAAAGAGATAAGTGTGGTGTAAAGCATGTGATGTTTAATGGGCATCACACTGACTCTTGTCACGAGAGATTCTCTCCTGAACCTTTCATGTTCTTCCTTGTACCATTTTTGGACAAGATTTTGTTTTGTACAAACAAAGATATGTCGAGTACTTGAGAAAGGTAAGAAGAAGGATGATAAAGTAACTGAGAAGAAAGAAGATGTGATTGTAAAAAAGTTGGAAAAGAAACCATCAATCAAATCTCAAAGTTTAGAAAAATCAATTGACTCTTCAAATTCAATACCATCGGATTAGAAAAGACAAGTTATAAATGTGTTTTCAAATGAAAACAAGGTACATAATTAACAGGTGATGATAAAGTTCCTTTGAAAGGTTTTATGTGTCACACCCCATCTTAAGGAAAAAATGTCGGGGCGCGAACTGATTGTTCACACCTCACATGTACTATCATACAGAATTTAAAGGTGACAATATCTTTTTATTTAAATAAAAACATTCAATCATAGAAAGTTTTCTCAAATGAAAATGTCCAAGATGATAGTAGAGTTGACTCCCATGAATTCAAACATCAAGAATGAAGAAGATTCAAAGAGAGATGAATGTTATCTACCTATATACCCTATATTCTCTAATCATGAACTTTTTAACATAGAGGTTGTAGAATATTACTCAAGAAAATGGTAAAAGACCAATAAAGAAATCCAATTAAAGAAAAAATCTTTGAAGATGGAAAAAGTCATGATTGTGAGAGGATGAATATATAGAAGCAATGAAAAGATTGATGAATTTCAACGTTTCTTAATCAAAGATAATGAATGAATCAGTTATCAGTAAAACAACAGGGGCTGAACCTCCAAGACCTAGTGAGTGATTTAAGAAGGGAAACTCGATTGCCAATCAAAAGGGATAAGTGTGGTGTAAAACATGTGTTGTTTAATTGGCATCACACTGACTCTTGTCATGAGAGATTCTCTCCTGAACCTTTCATGTTCTTCATTGTACCATGTTTGGACAAGATTTTGTTTTGTACAAAAAAAGATATGTTGAGTACACCCCATCTTAAGGCAAAAAATGTCGGGGCGCGAACTGATTGTTCACACCTCACATGTACTATCATACATAATTTAAAGGTGACAACATCTCTTTATTTAAATAAAAACATTCAATCAAAGAAAGTTTTCTCAAATGAAATCGTCCAAGATGATAGTAGAGTTGACTCCCATGAATTCAAACATCAAGAATGAAGAAGATTCAAAGAGAGATGAATGTTTTCTACCGATATACCCTATATTCTCTAATCATGAACTTTTTAACATAGAGGTTGTAGAATATTACTCAAGAAAATGGTAAAAGACCAATAAAGAAATCCAATTAAATGACAAATCTTTGAAGATGGAAAAACTCATGATTGTGAGAGGATGAATATATAGAAGCAATGAAAAGATTGATGAATTTCTACGTTTCTTAATCAAATATAATGACTGAATCACTTATCAGTAAAACAACAGGGGCTGAACCTCCAAGACCTATTGAGTGATTTAAGAAGGGAAACTCTATTGCCAATCAAAAGGAATAAGGGTGGTGTAAAACATGTGATGTTTAATGGGCATCACACTGACACTTGTAAAGAGAGATTCTCCCCTGAACCATTTCATGTTCTTCATTGTTCCATGTTTGGACAAGATTTTGTTTTGTACAAACAAAGATATGTTGAGTACTTGAGAAACGTGAGAAAAAGGACGCTAAAGTAACTGAGAAGATAAAAGATGTGATTGTAAAAAAGTTGGAGAAGAAACCATCAATCAAATCTCAAAGTTTAGAAAAATCAATTGACTCTTCAAATTCAATACCATCTGATTAGAAAAGACAAGTTATAAAAGTGTTTTCAAAAGAAAACAAGGTAAATAATTAACAGGTGATGATAAAGTTCCTTTGAAAGGTTTTATGTGTCACACCCCATCTTAAGGCAAAAATGTCGGGGCGCGAACTGATTGTTCACACCTCACATGTACTATCATACAGAATTTAAAGGTGACAATATCTGTTTATTTAAATAAAAACATTCAATCAAAGAAAGTTTTCTCAAATGAAAACGTCCAAGATGATAGTAGAGTTGACTCCCATGAATTCAAACATCAAGAATGAAGAAGATTCAAAGAGAGATGAATGTTTTCTACCGATATACCCTATATTCTCTAATCATGAACTTTTTAACATAGAGGTTGTAGAATATTACTCAAGAAAATGGTAAAAGACCAATAAAGAAATCCAATTAAATGACAAATCTTTGAAGATGGAAAAAGTCATGATTGTGAGAGGATGAATATATAGAAGCAATGAAAAGATTGATGAATTTCTACGTTTCTTAATCAAATATAATGACTGAATCACTTATAAGTAAAACAACAGGGGCTGAACCTCCAAGACCTAGTGAGTGATTTAAGAAGGGAAACTCTATTGCCAATCAAAAGGAATAAGGGTGGTGTAAAACATGTGATGTTTAATGGGCATCACACTGACACTTGAAAGAGAGATTCTCCCCTGAACCATTTCATGTTCTTCATTGTTCCATGTTTGGCCAAGATTTTGTTTTGTACAAACAAAGATATGTTGAGTACTTGAGAAACGTGAGAAAAAGGATGCTAAAGTAACTGAGAAGATAAAAGATGTGATTGTAAAAAAGTTGGAGAAGAAACCATCAATCAAATCTCAAAGTTTAGAAAAATCAATTGACTCTTCAAATTCAATACCATCTGATTAGAAAAGACAAGTTATAAAAGTGTTTTCAAAAGAAAACAAGGTAAATAATTAACAGGTGATGATAAAGTTCCTTTGAAAGGTTTTATGTGTCACACCCCATCTTAAGGCAAAAATGTCGGGGCGCGAACTGATTGTTCACACCTCACATGTACTATCATACAGAATTTAAAGGTGACAATATCTGTTTATTTAAATAAAAACATTCAATCAAAGAAAGTTTTCTCAAATGAAAACGTCCAAGATGATAGTAGAGTTAAGACTCCCATGAATTCAAACATCTAGAATGAAGAAGATTCAAAGAGAGATGAATGTTATCTACCGATATACCCTATATTCTCTAATCATGAACTTTTTGTTATTGAGGTTGTAGAATATTACTCAAGAAAATGGTAAAAGACCAATAAAGAAATCCAATTAAATGAAAAATCTTTGAAGATGGAAAAGGCCATGATTGTGAGAGGATGAATATATTGAAGCAATAAAAAAAATTGATTAATTTCAACGTTTCTTAATCAAATATAATGATTGAATCAGTTATCAGTAAAACAACAGGGGCTGAACCTCCAAGACCTAGTGAGTGATTTAAGAAGGGAAACTCGATTGCCAATCAAAAGAGATAAGTGTGGTGTAAAGCATGTGATGTTTAATGGGCATCACACTGACTCTTGTCACGAGAGATTCTCTCCTGAACCTTTCATGTTCTTCCTTGTACCATTTTTGGACAAGATTTTGTTTTGTACAAACAAAGATATGTCGAGTACTTGAGAAAGGTAAGAAGAAGGATGATAAAGTAACTGAGAAGAAAGAAGATGTGATTGTAAAAAAGTTGGAAAAGAAACCATCAATCAAATCTCAAAGTTTAGAAAAATCAATTGACTCTTCAAATTCAATGCCATCGGATTAGAAAAGACAAGTTATAAATGTGTTTTCAAATGAAAACAAGGTACATAATTAACAGGTGATGATAAAGTTCCTTTGAAAGGTTTTATGTGTCACACCCCATCTTAAGGAAAAAATGTCGGGGCGCGAACTGATTGTTCACACCTCACATGTACTATCATACAGAATTTAAAGGTGACAATATCTTTTTATTTAAATAAAAACATTCAATCATAGAAAGTTTTCTCAAATGAAAATGTCCAAGATGATAGTAGAGTTGACTCCCATGAATTCAAACATCAAGAATGAAGAAGATTCAAAGAGAGATGAATGTTATCTACCTATATACCCTATATTCTCTAATCATGAACTTTTTAACATAGAGGTTGTAGAATATTACTCAAGAAAATGGTAAAAGACCAATAAAGAAATCCAATTAAAGAAAAAATCTTTGAAGATGGAAAAAGTCATGATTGTGAGAGGATGAATATATAGAAGCAATGAAAAGATTGATGAATTTCAACGTTTCTTAATCAAAGATAATGAATGAATCAGTTATCAGTAAAACAACAGGGGCTGAACCTCCAAGACCTAGTGAGTGATTTAAGAAGGGAAACTCGATTGCCAATCAAAAGGGATAAGTGTGGTGTAAAACATGTGTTGTTTAATTGGCATCACACTGACTCTTGTCATGAGAGATTCTCTCCTGAACCTTTCATGTTCTTCATTGTACCATGTTTGGACAAGATTTTGTTTTGTACAAAAAAAGATATGTTGAGTACACCCCATCTTAAGGCAAAAAATGTCGGGGCGCGAACTGATTGTTCACACCTCACATGTACTATCATACATAATTTAAAGGTGACAACATCTCTTTATTTAAATAAAAACATTCAATCAAAGAAAGTTTTCTCAAATGAAATCGTCCAAGATGATAGTAGAGTTGACTCCCATGAATTCAAACATCAAGAATGAAGAAGATTCAAAGAGAGATGAATGTTTTCTACCGATATACCCTATATTCTCTAATCATGAACTTTTTAACATAGAGGTTGTAGAATATTACTCAAGAAAATGGTAAAAGACCAATAAAGAAATCCAATTAAATGACAAATCTTTGAAGATGGAAAAACTCATGATTGTGAGAGGATGAATATATAGAAGCAATGAAAAGATTGATGAATTTCTACGTTTCTTAATCAAATATAATGACTGAATCACTTATCAGTAAAACAACAGGGGCTGAACCTCCAAGACCTATTGAGTGATTTAAGAAGGGAAACTCTATTGCCAATCAAAAGGAATAAGGGTGGTGTAAAACATGTGATGTTTAATGGGCATCACACTGACACTTGTAAAGAGAGATTCTCCCCTGAACCATTTCATGTTCTTCATTGTTCCATGTTTGGACAAGATTTTGTTTTGTACAAACAAAGATATGTTGAGTACTTGAGAAACGTGAGAAAAAGGACGCTAAAGTAACTGAGAAGATAAAAGATGTGATTGTAAAAAAGTTGGAGAAGAAACCATCAATCAAATCTCAAAGTTTAGAAAAATCAATTGACTCTTCAAATTCAATACCATCTGATTAGAAAAGACAAGTTATAAAAGTGTTTTCAAAAGAAAACAAGGTAAATAATTAACAGGTGATGATAAAGTTCCTTTGAAAGGTTTTATGTGTCACACCCCATCTTAAGGCAAAAATGTCGGGGCGCGAACTGATTGTTCACACCTCACATGTACTATCATACAGAATTTAAAGGTGACAATATCTGTTTATTTAAATAAAAACATTCAATCAAAGAAAGTTTTCTCAAATGAAAACGTCCAAGATGATAGTAGAGTTGACTCCCATGAATTCAAACATCAAGAATGAAGAAGATTCAAAGAGAGATGAATGTTTTCTACCGATATACCCTATATTCTCTAATCATGAACTTTTTAACATAGAGGTTGTAGAATATTACTCAAGAAAATGGTAAAAGACCAATAAAGAAATCCAATTAAATGACAAATCTTTGAAGATGGAAAAAGTCATGATTGTGAGAGGATGAATATATAGAAGCAATGAAAAGATTGATGAATTTCTACGTTTCTTAATCAAATATAATGACTGAATCACTTATAAGTAAAACAACAGGGGCTGAACCTCCAAGACCTAGTGAGTGATTTAAGAAGGGAAACTCTATTGCCAATCAAAAGGAATAAGGGTGGTGTAAAACATGTGATGTTTAATGGGCATCACACTGACACTTGAAAGAGAGATTCTCCCCTGAACCATTTCATGTTCTTCATTGTTCCATGTTTGGCCAAGATTTTGTTTTGTACAAACAAAGATATGTTGAGTACTTGAGAAACGTGAGAAAAAGGATGCTAAAGTAACTGAGAAGATAAAAGATGTGATTGTAAAAAAGTTGGAGAAGAAACCATCAATCAAATCTCAAAGTTTAGAAAAATCAATTGACTCTTCAAATTCAATACCATCTGATTAGAAAAGACAAGTTATAAAAGTGTTTTCAAAAGAAAACAAGGTAAATAATTAACAGGTGATGATAAAGTTCCTTTGAAAGGTTTTATGTGTCACACCCCATCTTAAGGCAAAAATGTCGGGGCGCGAACTGATTGTTCACACCTCACATGTACTATCATACAGAATTTAAAGGTGACAATATCTGTTTATTTAAATAAAAACATTCAATCAAAGAAAGTTTTCTCAAATGAAAACGTCCAAGATGATAGTAGAGTTAAGACTCCCATGAATTCAAACATCTAGAATGAAGAAGATTCAAAGAGAGATGAATGTTATCTACCGATATACCCTATATTCTCTAATCATGAACTTTTTGTTATTGAGGTTGTAGAATATTACTCAAGAAAATGGTAAAAGACCAATAAAGAAATCCAATTAAATGAAAAATCTTTGAAGATGGAAAAGGCCATGATTGTGAGAGGATGAATATATTGAAGCAATAAAAAAAATTGATTAATTTCAACGTTTCTTAATCAAATATAATGATTGAATCAGTTATCAGTAAAACAACAGGGGCTGAACCTCCAAGACCTAGTGAGTGATTTAAGAAGGGAAACTCGATTGCCAATCAAAAGAGATAAGTGTGGTGTAAAGCATGTGATGTTTAATGGGCATCACACTGACTCTTGTCACGAGAGATTCTCTCCTGAACCTTTCATGTTCTTCCTTGTACCATTTTTGGACAAGATTTTGTTTTGTACAAACAAAGATATGTCGAGTACTTGAGAAAGGTAAGAAGAAGGATGATAAAGTAACTGAGAAGAAAGAAGATGTGATTGTAAAAAAGTTGGAAAAGAAACCATCAATCAAATCTCAAAGTTTAGAAAAATCAATTGACTCTTCAAATTCAATACCATCGGATTAGAAAAGACAAGTTATAAATGTGTTTTCAAATGAAAACAAGGTACATAATTAACAGGTGATGATAAAGTTCCTTTGAAAGGTTTTATGTGTCACACCCCATCTTAAGGAAAAAATGTCGGGGCGCGAACTGATTGTTCACACCTCACATGTACTATCATACAGAATTTAAAGGTGACAATATCTTTTTATTTAAATAAAAACATTCAATCATAGAAAGTTTTCTCAAATGAAAATGTCCAAGATGATAGTAGAGTTGACTCCCATGAATTCAAACATCAAGAATGAAGAAGATTCAAAGAGAGATGAATGTTATCTACCTATATACCCTATATTCTCTAATCATGAACTTTTTAACATAGAGGTTGTAGAATATTACTCAAGAAAATGGTAAAAGACCAATAAAGAAATCCAATTAAAGAAAAAATCTTTGAAGATGGAAAAAGTCATGATTGTGAGAGGATGAATATATAGAAGCAATGAAAAGATTGATGAATTTCAACGTTTCTTAATCAAAGATAATGAATGAATCAGTTATCAGTAAAACAACAGGGGCTGAACCTCCAAGACCTAGTGAGTGATTTAAGAAGGGAAACTCGATTGCCAATCAAAAGGGATAAGTGTGGTGTAAAACATGTGTTGTTTAATTGGCATCACACTGACTCTTGTCATGAGAGATTCTCTCCTGAACCTTTCATGTTCTTCATTGTACCATGTTTGGACAAGATTTTGTTTTGTACAAAAAAAGATATGTTGAGTACACCCCATCTTAAGGCAAAAAATGTCGGGGCGCGAACGGATTGTTCACACCTCACATGTACTATCATACATAATTTAAAGGTGACAATATCTGTTTATTTAAATAAAAACATTCAATCAAAGAAAGTTTTCTCAAATGAAAACGTCCAAGATGATAGTAGAGTTGAATCCCATGAATTCAAACATCAAGAATGAAGAAGATTCAAAGAGAGATGAATGTTTTCTACCGATATACCCTATATTCTCTAATCATGAACTTTTTAACATAGAGGTTGTAGAATATTACTCAAGAAAATGGTAAAAGACCAATAAAGAAATCCAATTAAATGACAAATCTTTGAAGATGGAAAAAGTCATGATTGTGAGAGGATGAATATATAGAAGCAATGAAAAGATTGATGAATTTCTACGTTTCTTAATCAAATATAATGACTGAATCACTTCTCAGTAATACAACAGGGGCTGAACCTCCAAGACCTAGTGAGTGATTTAAGAAGGGAAACTCTATTGCCAATCAAAAGGAATAAGGGTGGTGTAAAACATGTGATGTTTAACGGGCATCACACTGACACTTTTAAAGAGAGATTCTCCCCTGAACCATTTCATGTTCTTCATTGTTCCATGTTTGGACAAGATTTTGTTTTGTATAAACAAAGATATGTTGAGTACTTGAGAAACGTGAGAAAAAGGACGCTAAAGTAACTGAGAAGATAAAAGATGTGATTGTAAAAAAGTTGGAGAAGAAACCATCAATCAAATTTCAAAGTTTAGAAAAATCAATTGACTCTTCAAATTCAATACCATCTGATTAGAAAAGACAAGTTATAAAAGTGTTTTCAAAAGAAAACAAGGTAAATAATTAACAGGTGATGATAAAGTTCCTTTGAAAGGTTTTATGTGTCACACCCCATCTTAAGGCAAAAATGTCGGGGCGCGAACTGATTGTTCACACCTCACATGTACTATCATACAGAATTTAAAGGTGACAATATCTGTTTATTTAAATAAAAACATTCAATCAAAGAAAGTTTTCTCAAATGAAAACGTCCAAGATGATAGTAGAGTTAAGACTCCCATGAATTCAAACATCTAGAATGAAGAAGATTCAAAGAGAGATGAATGTTATCTACCGATATACCCTATATTCTCTAATCATGAACTTTTTGTTATTGAGGTTGTAGAATATTACTCAAGAAAATGGTAAAAGACCAATAAAGAAATCCAATTAAATGAAAAATCTTTGAAGATGGAAAAGGCCATGATTGTGAGAGGATGAATATATAGAAGCAATAAAAAAATTGATGAATTATTGAGCCACTAATAGGGCGATTATGGGCGATTATGGGCGATTAGGGTTTTAGTTTTCTTTTGATCTAATTCAGTTCTTGTTTCAAATCTTAATCGTAATCTTATTTGAATTAGGTTTTCGTTTTGTTCTTTGTGTTTCATCCGTATCATATCCTTTGATCCTGATTGCTTAGTAGGTCTGTAATCAATCGCGGCTATAGTTATAGTTCAGTTTGATTGGTACGAATTCTATTAACCTTTTAAGGATCATTGGCTCTTTGTGATTTGGATTTCGTTCTTCTGGTTTTTTCATCCGTTTTTGGTAGAAGAGATTCCTCGTTTGTGCTTTTGATTTCCGAGTATGGAGTCTAAAGAGGAGATCAATCTCGCTACTAAAGTAAAGAACATTGATGGTGCTCCGATCCGTGGTATTCTAAAGAAACATATTCAAGATGTTAATACTCATGAGGCAGCTGATAAAAAGGTGGCTAGGGTTTCACATAATACAAAGGTGGCTAGGGTTTCATATAATATTCATGATGTAGTTTCTAAGAATCAGGATATTATCTTATCAAATTCAGTTAACAAAAATGGAGTAGTTTCCGGAAATAATAATGATCAGAATGTTGATTTGGAGGATGATAAGAGTGCAGGTCCTCAAGGTGATTCTGGTATGACCGATGGGGTTGAAAACTGTGTTTCAAAAGTTTCATATGCCGGGGTTCTCAAAACCGGAAATTCTGAGAAAAAGAAGATAAACTTTAGGTGTTTGGAGTCAGATTCAAATATTGAAGGTGTGGATGTGATTCTTCCGAAATCATCAATAAAGGAGGTCAATGAAAGGTATGAACATACTTTGTATGGTTATTTTTTGGACAAAAGACTCCCGTTTCCGGTTGTTGAATCATATGTTAAAAATACTTGGGTTAAGTTTGGTATCCATCGATGCATGATGAATGCGGATGGATTTTTCTTTTTTAAATTTGATTCAAAGGAGGGAATGGATAGAGTTATGGAACATGGTCCTTGGCTAATCCGGTCGATGCCTCTTATCTTAAATATATGGACCCCGTTTACTGTATTATGCAAATCTGAAGTTACTCGTGTCCCGGTTTGGGTTAAAATGCATCATGTGCCGTTAGTTGCTTATACGGAGGATGGGTTAAGTATGTTAGCTACAAAGGTTGGTGATCCGATTATGCTGGATTCTTATACATCATCTATGTGTGTTGATTCTTGGGGTCGCAGTAGCTATGCTAGAGCTTTGATTGAATTGAAAGCGGATCATGAGTTTAAAGATTCTTTAGTGGTTGGAATTCCAGCGTTGCTTGGAGAGGGTGTCATTAAACAAACAGTGGAGATTGAGTATGAATGGAAACCTCCTCATTGTAGCTCATGTAAATCGTTTGGCCATTCAGATAGGAAGTGTCCTAAACAAGTTAAAGAGATTGTTAAAGAGAAAAATTGGGATGATAAGGAGGGATTTCAACTAGTTCAACGAAAGCATAAATCAAAAGCGGGTGGTAGTGAGTATAAGGTTATTGAGGGTGTTCATCTCTCTAAACCTAAGCCAAAATTCGCTTATCGTGTTAAACAGAAAGACTCTCAGAATAATGACAAAAAGAAGGGGATTGAAAATTCTTTTGCCCCTTTGTCAGAAAACATAGATGATGTGGATGGTTTCAATGAAGAGTCGGATGATGATATTGAGGAAGTTTTCAATGAGATAAATATTAAGGTAAATTCTGAGGGGGCAAGCACTCCCGGTTCAAAGGTTCCTAATGTTTAATGCTGTTTCTTGGAATGTGAGGGGTTTGAATCGCTTCCCCAAACAAAGCGAGGTTCGGCAGGTTATAACTGAAAATAAGGTTTCGTTATGTGCTATTTTAGAATCGCATGTTCAACCCTCAAATTTAATAGGGATATGTAGTAGGGTTTTTCGTAATTGGAGCTGGAGTTCTAATGGTAATGTTTGTGAAAAGTACTCTCGGGTTATTATCGGATGGGATACGAATGGGATGGATTTGATGATTCTCTCTCAATCGGATCAAGTGGTTCATACGCAAATTAGCCTTAAGTCTGATCGGAAAGTAATGTTCTTTTCTTTTATTTATGCTCGTAATTCGTATCTTTTGAGGCGTCAATTATGGCAAAATCTTCTGATCCATAAAAATTTTGTGAATAACAAGCCTTGGATTGTGATGGGGGATTTTAATACGATTCTGAGTCTGGATGAGTCTACTTCTAGCTCCTCATTGAGGGATATTTCTATTGTTGAGTTCAACGACTGTATTCAAGAGCTTGAAATCTTAGATATAAAATTTACTGGTCTTCAATACACTTGGACCCAAAAACCAAAGGGTAATTCGGGTCTAATGAAGAAGCTGGATAGAATCATGGGAAACCAGGTTTTTAATGATAATTTCCCGGGGTCTTATGTTGAGTTTCAGCCATATAGAATTTTGGATCACACGCCGGCTATTCTCTCTATTCCGTTGTCTAAAAAATTCTGTCCGAAGCCTTTTAAGTTTTCGAATGTTCTGATTTCGCATGCTGGTTTTAAGAAGGTGGTTAGGGATGGATGGAACATAGAGGTAGAGGGTTATTATATGTTCTCTTTGACTAAAAAGCTGAAAAACTTGAAGAAACCTCTCCGTAAATTGTTATATGAAAAGGGTAATCTTCACATTAGAGTTAATAAATTGCGGATGGAAGTGGACTATGTTCAAAGGAGTATTGATGCGGATCCTTTTAATCCTACCTTGCGTGAGGAACAAGCTGCGTTAGTAAATGCGCTGAATGATGCTATTTTGGATGAGGAACGGTTTCTTAAACAAAAGGCAAAGGTGGATTGGTTAAAGCTGGGTGATTCGAATACAGCTTATTTTCATAAAGTAGTCAAAGCTAATCAGTCTCGTAATCGGATTGATTGTCTTGAAGATGAGGCTGGAAATGTTTTTCATGGGGAGGATGTTGCTAAAGTTTTAGTTAATTATTTTAAAGGCTTTCTTGGTAATGCGGGTTCAGTGTCTGAGTTGGATGATCATGATCTTTTTAGTACAAAACTTTCGACGACTCAAGCTAACAGTATGGTGGGTCCCGTTTCGGCTGAGGAGGTTCGAGGTGCTATGTTTGATATTGGTGATGATAAAGCTCCCGGTCCGGATGGTTTTTCAGCTGCTTTCTTTAAGAATTCTTGGGATATTGTGGGTCCTTTAGTGATTTTGGCGGTGCAGGATTTCTTTATTTCGGGAAAATTGCTTAAAGAAGTTAATCATACTATTCTTTCCTTATTGCCAAAGGTGGGAAATGCTCGTTACCCGAAAGATTATAGACCTATATCTCTTTGTAATGTGGTGTATAAATGTATTACTAAAATCATTGCAAATCGCATTAAAGGTTCGTTGGAGGGCATAGTTGATATTAATCAATCGGCTTTTATTCCTGGTAGGAATATTTCAGACAACATTTTACTGGCCCAGGAGTTGATGCATAGTTACCACCTTGATCGAGGTACGTCCCGTTGTGCTTTCAAAGTGGATATTCAAAAAGCCTATGACACTGTTGATTGGTCGTTCTTGAAGAGGATTTTAATTGGTTTTGGGTTTCATCCTAAAATGATAAATTGGATCATGACTTGTGTGGCCACGTCCTCTTTCTCAGTTTTGGTGAATGGCATTCCGCATGGTTTTTTCGTGGGCAAACGTGGGTTGCGCCAAGGGGACCCGTTATCCCCTTATTTATTTACGCTAGTTATGGAGGTTCTCACTCTTATTTTGAAGCGTAGGATTCGAAATTCTGATGGTTTTATTTATCACCCGAATTGTGAAGACTTGGATATTGTTAACTTATGTTTTGCGGATGATCTATTCATTTTTCTTCATGCAGATCCGGTGTCAGTTCAAGTTATTATGGGAGGGTTGGAGGAATTTAAGGAAGTGTCGGGTTTGGCTCCTAGTTTACCCAAGAGTACTGCTTTTTTCTGCAACACTCTGAATCATATCAAACTTGCTATTCTAAATATCTCCCCTTTTGCTGAAGGTAATTTGCCCGTTAAGTATCTTGGTGTTCCGCTGGTTTCTAAAAGTCTATCTTATAGGGATTGTCGGGTTTTAGTGGATCGTGTTCGTGGAAGGTTAGCTGATTGGAAAAATAAGAGTTTGTCTTTTGCGGGTAGGCTTCAATTAATTAAATCTGTTGTTTCTTCTATGCATATTTACTGGGGTATGATGTTCCGTCTGCCGGCCAAACTAATTACTGAAATTGAAAGACTTATGAGAAAATTTTTATGGTCTAATGGGGAGAGTTGTCGGGGAAAAGCTAAAGTGGCTTGGGAGGCTGTTTGCCTTCCTAAATCAGAAGGTGGTCTTGGTATTCGAAGGTTTTCCGAGTTTAATGTTGCGCTTTTGTCTGCTCATGTATGGAAATTGCTTAGTAATAAGGAATCTCTTTGGGTCAGATGGATTCATACGTATAAACTGAGGGGTTTAAGCTTCTGGGCTGTTCAAAATCGAGGTAATATGTCTTGGACTTGGAGAAACCTTCTGCAAATTCGGCAAATGGTGAGACAATTTTTCTGGTTTCGACTAGGGAATGGTGAATCAACTTCTGCCTGGTATGATAACTGGTGTGCTCCTCGTCCTCTGATTGATATGGTTTCTGCTAGATCAATTCACCGGGAGGGTTTTTCGTTATATGACAAAGTTTCTAATTTGGTTGAGGAGGGTGTTTGGAGATGGCCGAATGATTGGAATTCTATTTTTCAATCAGTGCAGTTTCCCCCAATTCAAGAGCATAAAGGTGATGAAGTTTGGATCAAAGATTTGAATGGAAAGTTTGTTCAGTTTTCTGTTAATAATATTTGGCATGCTATTCGTTTTAAGGATCGCAAGGTCTCTTGGTGTAATGTTGTATGGCATCCTAACTGTATTCCAAAGCATGCGTTTGTTTTGTGGCTGATCATTAAAAAACGCTTAAAAACTCAGGATAAGGTAAGGTATTGGGAGACCAGAAATGATGTTAGCCAAGTGTGTCCTTTTTGTGATATTCAGCCTGATTCTCATGATCATCTATTTTTTCGTTGCTCATTCTCGCTCAAAGTTTGGAAAGGTGTGTGTGGTTTTGCTAAGATCGAATCCTATTCTGATACTTGGGGTGATATCTTGGTGAAATATGAATCTTTTGCTTCTAGTAAAGCGGCGGATGTGGTTACTGCTAAACTCGCTCTAGCCGCGAGCTGTTATCTGATTTGGCAGGAAAGGAATCTAAGACTATTCAAAAATCAAAAGAGGGACTGCAGTCAGATCATTGATGCTATTGTGGGCATCGTCAGATTGAAACTTCTCTCGAGTCGGTTAAGTTCGGGCTCAAGGAAGTGGATGGAAGTTTGGAAGCTGCCTAATGCTATTTTGGAAGACTAATGTGTATTTTGTTTTTTTGTAGTTTTTTTGGGCTGTGTTAGTGAGTTTTGGCTAGCGAGTGGTATGCCTCTCGGCTAGTGTGTGGTTGTGTTTTTTGTGTTGCCGTTTTGATACTTTGTCATTACGCCAGTTCTTATTGTTAATATATAGCCTGGGTACCCCCCTTTTACCCAAAAAAAAATTTGATGAATTTCAACGTTTCTTAATCAAATATAATGATTGAATCAGTTATCAGTAAAACAACAGGGGCTGAACCTCCAAGACCTAGTGAGTGATTTAAGAAGGGAAACTCGATTGCCAATCAAAAGAGATAAGTGTGGTGTAAAGCATGTGATGTTTAATGGGCATCACACTGACTCTTGTCACGAGAGATTCTCTCTTGAACCTTTCATGTTCTTCATTGTACCATGTTTGGACAAGATTTTGTTTTGTACAAAAAAAGATATGTTGAGTACACCCCTTCTTAAGGCAAAAAATGTCGGGGCGCGAACTGATTGTTCACACCTCACATGTACTATCATACATAATTTAAAGGTGACAATATCTGTTTATTTAAATAAAAACATTCAATCAAAGAAAGTTTTCTCAAATGAAAACGTCCAAGATGATAGTAGAGTTGACTCCCATGAATTCAAACATCAAGAATGAAGAAGATTCAAAGAGAGATGAATGTTTTCTACCGATATACCCTATATTCTCTAATCATGAACTTTTTAACATAGAGGTTGTAGAATATTACTCAAGAAAATGGTAAAAGACCAATAAAGAAATCCAATTAAATGACAAATCTTTGAAGATGGAAAAAGTCATGATTGTGAGAGGATGAATATATAGAAGCAATGAAAAGATTGATGAATTTCTACGTTTCTTAATCAAATATAATGACTGAATCACATATCAGTAAAACAACAGGGGCTGAACCTCCAAGACCTAGTGAGTGATTTAAGAAGGGAAACTCTATTGCCAATCAAAAGGAATAAGGGTGGTGTAAAACATGTGATGTTTAATGGGCATCACACTGACACTTGTAAAGAGAGATTCTCCCCTGAACCATTTCATGTTCTTCATTGTTCCATGTTTGGACAAGATTTTGTTTTGTACAAACAAAGATATGTTGAGTACTTGAGAAACGTGAGAAAAAGGACGCTAAAGTAACTGAGAAGATAAAAGATGTGATTGTAAAAAAGTTGGAGAAGAAACCATCAATCAAATCTCAAAGTTTAGAAAAATCAATTGACTCTTCAAATTCAATACCATCTGATTAGAAAAGACAAGTTATAAAAGTGTTTTCAAAAGAAAACAAGGTAAATAATTAACAGGTGATGATAAAGTTCCTTTGAAAGGTTTTATGTGTCACACCCCATCTTAAGGAAAAAATGTCGGGGCGCGAACTGATTGTTCACACCTCACATGTACTATCATACAGAATTTAAAGGTGACAATATCTGTTTATTTAAATAAAAACATTCAATCAAAGAAAGTTTTCTCAAATGAAAACGTCCAAGATGATAGTAGAGTTAAGACTCCCATGAATTCAAACATCTAGAATAAAGAAGATTCAATGAGAGATGAATGTTATCTACCGATATACCCTATATTCTCTAATCATGAACTTTTTGTTATTGAGGTTGTAGAATATTACTCATGAAAATGGTAAAAGACCAATAAAGAAATCCAATTAAATGAAAAATCTTTGAAGATGGAAAAAGTCATGATTGTGAGAGGATGAATATATAGAAGCAATAAAAAATTGATGAATTTCAACGTTTCTTAATCAAATATAATGATTGAATCAGTTATCAGTAAAACAACAGGGGCTGAACCTCCAAGACCTAGTGAGTGATTTAAGAAGGGAAACTCGATTGCCAATCAAAAGAGATAAGTGTGGTGTAAAACATGTGATGTTTAATGGGCATCACACTGACTCTTGTCATGAGAGATTCTCTCCTGAACCTTTCATGTTCTTCATTGTACCATTTTTGGACAAGATTTTGTTTTGTACAAACAAAGATATGTAGAGTACTTGAGAAAGGTAAGGAGAAGGATGCTAAAGTAACTGAGAAGATAAAAGATGTGATTGTAAAAAATTTGTTGAAGAAACCATCAATCATATCTCAAAGTTTAGAAAAATCAATTGACTCTTCAAATTCAATACCACCTGATTAGAAAAGACAAGTTATAAAAGTGTTTTAAAAAAGAAAACAAGGTAAATAATTAACAGGTGATGATAAAGTTCATTTGAATGGTTTTATGTGTCACACCCCATCTTAAGGCTAAAATGTCGGGGCGCGAACTGATTGTTCACACCTCACATTTACTATCATACAGAATTTAAAGGTGACAATATCTGTTTATTTAAATAAAAACATTCAATCAAAGAAAGTTTTCTCAAATGAAAATGTCCAAGATGGTAGTAGAGTTAAGACTCCCATGAATTCAAACATCTAGAATGAAGAAGATTCAAAGAGAGATGAATGTTATCTACCGATATACCCTATATTCTCTAATCATGAACTTTTTAATATTGAGGTTGTAGAATATTACTCAAGAAAATAGTAAAAGACCAATAAAGAAATCCAATTAAATGACAAATCTTTGAAGATGGAAAAAGTCATGATTGTGAGAGGATGAATATATAGAAGCAATGAAAAGATTGATGAATTTCAACGTTTCTTAATCAAATATAATGACTGAATCAGTTATCAGTAAAACAACAGGGGCTGAACCTCCAAGACCTAGTGAGTGATTTAAGAATGGAAACTCTATTGCCCATCAAAAGGAATAAGTGTGGTGTAAAACATGTGATGTTTAATGGGCATCACACTGACACTTGTCAAGAGAGATTCTCCCCTGAACCATTTCATGTTCCTCATTGTTCCATGTTTGGACAAGATTTTGTTTTGTACAAACAAAGATATGTTGAGTACTTGATAAACGTAAGAAGAAGGATGCTAAAGTAACTGAGAAGATAGAAGATGTGATTGTAAAAAAGTTGGAGAAGAAACCATCAATCAAATCTCAAAGTTTAGAAAAATCAATTGACTCTTCAAATTCAATACCATCTGATTAGAAAAGACAAGTTATAAAAGTGTTTTCAAAAGAAAACAAGGTAAATAATTAACCGGTGATGATAAAGTTCCTTTGAAAGGTTTTATGTGTCACACCCCATCTTAAGGAAAAAATGTCGGGGCGCGAACTGATTGTTCACACCTCACATGTACTATCATACAGAATTTAAAGGTGACAATATCTGTTTATTTAAATAAAAACATTCAATTAAAGAAAGTTTTCTCAAATGAAAATGTCCAAGATGATAGTAGTTAAGACTCCCATGAATTTAAACATCTAGAATGAAGAAGATTCAAAGAGAGATGAATGTTATCAACCGATATACCCTATATTCTGTAATCATGAACTTTTTGATATTGAGGTTGTAGAATATTACTCATGAAAATGGTAAAAGACCAACAAAGAAATCCAATTAAATGAAAAATCTTTGAAGATGGAAAAAGTCATGATTGTGAGAGGATGAATATATAGAAGCAATAAAAAAATTGATGAATTTCAACGTTTCTTAATCAAATATAATGATTGAATCAGTTATCAGTAAAACAACAGGGGCTGAACCTCCAAGACCTAGTGAGTGATTTAAGAAGGGAAACTCGATTGCCAATCAAAAGAGATAAGTGTGGTGTAAAACATGTGATGTTTAATGAGCATCACACTGACTCTTGTCATGAGAGATTTCTCTCCTGAACCTTTCATGTTCTTCATTGTACCATTTTTGGACAAGATTTTGTTTTGTACAAACAAAGATATGTAGAGTACTTGAGAAAGGTAAGGAGAAGGATGCTAAAGTAACTGAGAAGATAAAAGATGTGATTGTAAAAAAGTTGGAGAAGAAACCATCAATCAAATCTCAAAGTTTAGAAAAATCAATTGACTCTTCAAATTCAAAACCAACTGATTAGAAAAGACAAGTTATAAAATTGTTTTAAATATGAAAACATGGTATATAATTAACAGGTAATGATAAAGTTCAATTGAATGGTTTTATGTGTCACACCCCATCTTAAGGCTAAAATGTCGGGGCGCGAACTGATTGTTCACACCTCACATGTACTATCATACAGAATTTAAAGGTGACAATATCTGTTTATTTAAATAAAAACCTTCAATCAAAGAAAGTTTTCTCAAATGAAAATGTCCAAGGTGGTAGTAGAGTTAAGACTCCCATGAATTCAAACATCTAGAATGAAGAAGATTCAAAGAGAGATGAATGTTATCTACCGATATACCCTATATTCTCTAATCATGAACTTTTTGATATTGAGGTTGTAGAATCTCAAGAAAATGGTAAAAGACCAATAAAGATATCCAATTAAATGAAAAATCTTTGAAGATGGAAAAAGTCATGATTGTGAGAGGAAGAATGTATATAAGCAATGAAAAGATTGATGAATTTCAACGTTTCCTAATCAAATATAATGATTGAATCAGTTATCAGTAAAACAACAGGGGCTGAACCTCCAAGACCTAGTGAGTGATTTAAGAAGGGAAACTCGATTTCCAATCAAAAGGGATAAGTTTGGTGTAAAACATGTGATGTTTAATGGGCATCACACTGACTCTTGTCATGAGAGATTCTCTCCTGAACCTTTCTGTTCTTCCTTGTACCATTTTTGGCAAGATTTTGTTTTGTACAAACAAAGATATGTTGAGTACTTGAGAAATGTAAGAAGAAGGATGCTAAAGTAACTGAGAAGATAGAAGATGTGATTGTAAAAAAGTTGGAGAAGAAACCATCAATCAAATCTCAAAGTTTAGAAAAATCAATTGACTATTCAAATTCAATACCACATGATTAGAAAAGACAAGTTATAAAAGTGTTTTCAAAATAAAACAAGGTAAATAATTAACAGGTGATGATAAAGTTACTTTGAAAGATTTTATGTGTCACACCCCATCTTAAGGAAGACATGTCAGGGCGCGAACTGATTGTTCACACCTCACATGTACTATCATACAGAATTTAAAGGTGACTATATCTGTTTATTTAAAAAAAATATTCAATCAAAGAAAGTTTTCTCAAATGAAAATGTCCAAGATGATAGTAGAGTTGACTCCCATGAATTAAAACATCAAGAATGAAGAAGATTCAAAGAGAGATGAATGTTATCTACCGATATACCCTGTATTATCTAATCATGAACTTTTTAATATTGAGGTTGTAGAATATTACTGAAGAAAATGGTAAAAGACCAATAAAGAAATCCAATTAAATGAAAAATCTTTGAAGATGGAAAAAGTCATGATTGTGAGAGGATGAATATATATAAGCAATGAAAAGATTGATGAATTTCAACGTTTCTTAATCAAATATAATGATTGAATCAGTTATCAGTAAAACAACATGGGCTGAACCTCCAAGACCTAGTGAGTGATTTAAGAAGGGAAACTCGATTGCCAATCAAAAGGGATAAGTGTGGTGTAAAGCATGTGATGTTTAATGGGCATCACACTGACTCTTGTCATGAGAGATTCTCTCCTGAACCTTTCATGTTCTTCCTTGTACCATTTTTGGACAAGATTTTGTTTTTTACAAACAAAGATATGTTGAGTACTTGAGAAATGTAAGAAGAAGGATGCTAAAGTAACTGAGAAGATAGAAGATGTGATTGTAAAAAAGTTGGAGAAGAAACCATCAATCAAATCTCAAAGTTTAGAAAAAGCAATTGACTCTTCAAATTCAATACCACATGATTAGAAAAGACAAGTTATAAAAGTGTTTTCAAAAGAAAACAAGGTAAATAATTAACAGGTGATGATAAAGTTACTTTGAAAGGTTTTATGTGTCACACCCCATCTTAAGGAAAAAATGTCGGGGCGCGAACTGATTGTTCACACCTCACATGTACTATCATACAGAATTTAAAGGTGACAATATCTGTTTATTTAAAAAAAAACATTCAATCAAAGAAAGTTTTCTCAAATGAAAATGTCCAAGATGATAGTAGAGTTGACTCCCATGAATTAAAACATCAAGAATGAAGAAGATTTAAAGAGAGATGAATGTTATCTACCGATATACCCTATATTATCTAATCATGAACTTTTTAATATTGAGGTTGTAGAATATTACTGAAGAAAATGGTAAAAGACCAATAAAGAAATCCAATTAAATGAAAAATCTTTGAAGATGGAAAAAGTCATGATTGTGAGAGGATGAATATATATAAGCAATGAAAAGATTGATGAATTTCAACGTTTCTTAATCAAATATAATGATTGAATCAGTTATCAGTAAAACAACATGGGCTGAACCTCCAAGACCTAGTGAGTGATTTAAGATGGGAAACTCGATTGCCAATCAAAAGGGATAAGTGTGGTGTAAAGCATGTGATGTTTAATGGGCATCACACTGACTCTTGTCATGAGAGATTCTCTCCTGAACCTTTCATGTTCTTCCTTGTACCATTTTTGGACAAGATTTTGTTTTTTACAAACAAAGATATGTTGAGTACTTGAGAAATGTAAGAAGAAGGATGCTAAAGTAACTGAGAAGATAGAAGGTGTGATTGTAAAAAAGTTGGAGAAGAAACCATCAATCAAATCTCAAAGTTTAGAAAAAGCAATTGACTCTTCAAATTCAATACCACATGATTAGAAAAGACAAGTTATACAAGTGTTTTCAAAAGAAAACAAGGTAAATAATTAACAGGTGATGATAAAGTTACTTTGAAAGGTATTATGTGTCACACCCCATCTTAAGGAAAAAATGTCGGGGCGCGAACTGATTGTTCACACCTCACATGTACTATCATACAGAATTCAAAGGTGACAATATCAGTTTATTTAAAAAAAAACATTCAATCAAAGAAAGTTTTCTCAAATGAAAATGTCCAAGATGATAGTAGAGTTGACTCCCATGAATTAAAACATCAAGAATGAAGAAGATTCAAAGAGAGATGAATGTTATCTACCGATATACCCTATATTATCTAATCATGAACTTTTTAATATTGAGGTTGTAGAATATTACTGAAGAAAATGGTAAAAGACCGATAAAGAAATCCAATTAAATTAAAAATCTTTGAAGATGGGAAAAGTCATGATTGTGAGAGGATGAATATATATAAGCAATGAAAAGATTGATGAATTTCAACGTTTCTTAATCAAATATTATGATTGAATCAGTTATCAGTAAAACAACAGGGGCTGAACCGCCAAGACCTAGTGAGTGATTTAAGAAGGGAAACTCGATTGCCAATCAAAAGGGATAAGTGTGGTGTAAAGCATGTGATGTTTAATGGGCATCACACTGACTCTTGTCAAGAGAGATTCCCTCCTGAACATTTCATGTTCTTCATTGTACCATGTTTGGACAAGATTTTGTTTTGTACAAACAAAGATATGTTGAGTACTTGAGAATGGTAAGAAGAAGGATGCTAAAGTAACTGAGAAGATAGAAGATGTGATTGTAAAAAAGTTGGAGAAGAAACCATCAATCAAATCTCAAAGTTTAGAAAAATCAATTGACTCTTCAAATTCAATACCATCTGATTAGAAAAGACAAGTTATAAAAGTGTTTTAAAAAATAAAACAAGGTAAATAATTAACAGGTAATAATAAAGTTCATTTGAATGGTTTTATGTGTCACACCCCATCTTAAGGCTAAAATGTCGGGGCGCGAACTGATTGTTCACACCTCACATGTACTATCATACAGAATTTAAAGGTGACAATATCTGTTTATTTAAATAAAAACAGTCAATCAAAGAAAGTTTTCTCAAATGAAAATGTCCAAGATGGTAGTAGAGTTAAGACTCCCATGAATTCAAACATCAAGAATGAAGTAGATTCAAAGAGAGATGAATGTTATCTACCGATATACCCTATATTATCTAATCATGAACTTTTTAATATTGAGGTTGTAGAATATTACTGAAGAAAATGGTAAAAGACCGATAAAGAAATCCAATTAAATTAAAAATCTTTGAAGATGGAAAAAGTCATGATTGTGAGAGGATGAATATATATAAGCAATGAAAAGATTGATGAATTTCAACGTTTCTTAATCAAATATAATGATTGAATCAGTTATCAGTAAAACAACAGGGGCTGAACCGCCAAGACCTAGTGAGTGATTTAAGAAGGGAAACTCGATTGCCAATCAAAAGGGATAAGTGTGGTGTAAAGCATGTGATGTTTAATGGGCATCACACTGACTCTTGTCAAGAGAGATTCCCTCCTGAACATTTCATGTTCTTCATTGTACCATGTTTGGACAAGATTTTGTTTTGTACAAACAAAGATATGTTGAGTACTTGAGAATGGTAAGAAGAAGGATGCTAAAGTTACTGAGAAGATAGAAGATGTGATTGTAAAAAAGTTGGAGTAGAAACCATCAATCAAATCTCAAAGTTTAGAAAAATCAATTGACTCTTCAAATTCAATACCATCTGATTAGAAAAGACAAGTTATAAAAGTGTTTTAAAAAATAAAACAAGGTAAATAATTAACAGGTAATAATAAAGTTCATTTGAATGGTTTTATGTGTCACACCCCATCTTAAGGCTAAAATGTCGGGGCGCGAACTGATTGTTCACACCTCACATGTACTATCATACAGAATTTAAAGGTGACAATATCTGTTTATTTAAATAAAAACAGTCAATCAAAGAAAGTTTTCTCAAATGAAAATGTCCAAGATGGTAGTAGAGTTAAGACTCCCATGAATTCAAACATCTAGAATGAAGAAGACTCAAAGAGAGATGAATGTTATCTATCGATATACCCTATATTCTCTAATCATGAACTTTTTGATATTGAGGTTGTAGAATATTACTGAAGAAAATGGTAAAAGACCAATAAAGAAATCCAATTAAATGAAAAATCTTTGAAGATGGAAAAAGTCATGATTGTGAGAGGATGAATATATAGAAGCAATGAAAAGATTGATGAATTTCAACGTTTCTTAATCAAATATAATGATTGAATCAGTTATCAGTAAAACAACAGGGGCTGAACCTCCAAGACCTAATGAGTGATTTAAGAAGGGAAACTCGATTGCCAATCAAAAGGGATAAGTGTGGTGTAAAACATGAGATGTTTAATGGGCATCACACTGACTCTTGTCATGAGAGATTCTCTCCTGAACCTTTCATGTTCTTCCTTGTATCATTTTTGGACAAGATTTTGTTTTTTACAAACAAAGATATGTTGAGTACTTGAGAAATGTAAGAAGAAGGATGCTAAAGTAACTGAGAAGATAGAAGATGTGATTGTAAAAAAGTTGGAGAAGAAACCATCAATCAAATCTCAAAGTTTAGAAAAAGCAATTGACCCTTCAAATTCAATACCACATGATTAGAAAACACAAGTTATAAAAGTGTTTTCAAAAGAAAACAACGTATATAATTAACAGGTGATGATAAAGTTACTTTGAAAGGTTTTATGTGTCACACCCCATCATAAGGAAAAAATGTCGGGGCGCGAACTGATTGTTCACACCTCACATGTACTATCATACAGAATATAAAGGTGACAATATCTGTTTATTTAAAAAAAAACATTCAATCAAAGAAAGTTTTCTCAAATGAAAATGTCCAAGATGATAGTAGAGTTGACTCCCATGAATTAAAACATCAAGAATGAAGAAGATTCATAGAGAGATGAATGTTATCTACCGATATACCCTATATTATCTAATCATGAAATTTTTAATATTGAGGTTGTAGAATATTGCTGAAGAAAATGGTAAAAGACCAATAAAGAAATCCAATTAAATGAAAAATCTTTGAAAATGGAAAAAGTCATGATTGTGAGAGGATGAATATTTAGAAGCAATGAAAAGATTGATGAATTTCAACGTTTCTTAATCAAATATAATGATTGGATCAGTTATCTGTAAAACAACAGGGGCTGAACCTCCAAGACCTAGTGAGTGATTTAAGAAGGGAAACTCGATTGCCAATCAAAAGGGATAAGTGTGGTGTAAAACATGTGATGTTTAATGGGCATCACACTGACTCTTGTCATGAGAGATTCTCTCCTGAACCTTTCATGTAATTGTACCATGTTTGGACAAGATTTTGTTTTGTACAAACAAAGATATGTTGAGTACTTGAGAAAGGTTAGAAGAAGGATGCTAAAGTAACTGAGAAGATAGAAGATGTGATTGTAAAAAAGTTGGAGAAGAAACCATCAATCAAATCTCAAAGTTTAGAAAAATCAATTGACTCTTCAAATTCAATACCATCTGATTAGAAAAGACAAGTTATAAAAGTGTTTTCAAAAGAAAACAAGGTAATTAATTAACAGGTGATGATAAAGTTCCTTTGAAAGGTTTTATGTGTCACACCCCATCTTAAGGAAAAAATGTCGGGGCGCGAACTGATTGTTCACACCTCACATGTACTATCATACAGAATTTAAAGGTGACAATATCTGTTTATTTAAATAAAAACATTCAATCAAAGAAAGTTTTCTCAAATGAAAATGTCCAAGATGATAGTAGTTAAGACTCCCATGAATTCAAACATCAAGAATGAAGAAGATTCAAAGAGAGATGAATGTTATCTACCGATATACCCTATATTCTCTAATCATGAACTTTTTGATATTGAGGTTGTAGAATATTACTCATGAAAATGGTAAAAGACCAATAAAGAAATCCAATTAAATGAAAATTCTTTGAAGATTGAAAAAGTCGTGATTGTGAGAGGATGAATATATAGAAGCAATAAAAAAATTGATGAATTTCAACGTTTCTTAATCAAATATAATGATTGAATCAGTTATCAGTAAAACAACAGGGGCTGAACATCCAAGACCTAGTGAGTGATTTAAGAAGGGAAACTCGATTGCCAATCAAAAGGGATAAGTGTGGTGTAAAACATGTGATGTTTAATGGGCATCACACTGACTCTTGTCATGAGAGATTCTCTCCTGAACCTTTCATGTTCTTCATTGTACCATTTTTGGACAAGATTTTGTTTTGTACAAACAAAGATATGTTGAGTACTTGAGAAAGGTAAGAAGAAGGATGCTAAAGTATCTGAGAAGATAAAAGATGTGATTGTAAAAAAGTTGGAGAAGAAACCATCAATCAAATCTCAAAGTTTAGAAAAATCAATTGACTCTTCAAATTCAATACCATCTGATTAGAAAAGACAAGTTATAAAAGTGTTTTAAAAAAGAAAACAAGGTAAATAATTAACAGGTAATGATAAAGTTCATTTGAATGGTTTTATGTGTCACACCCCATCTTAAGGCTAAAATGTCGGGGCACGAACTGATTGTTCACACCTCACATATACTATCATACAGAATTTAAAGGTGACAATATCTGTTTATTTAAATAAAAACATTCAATCAAAGAAAGTTTTCTCAAATGAAAATGTCCAAGATGGTAGTAGAGTTAAGACTCCCATGAATTCAAACATCTAGAATGTAGAAGATTCAAAGAGAGATGAATGTTATCTACCGATATACCCTATATTCTCTAATCATGAACTTTTTGATATTGAGGTTGTAGAATATTACTGAAGAAAATGGTAAAAGACCAATAAAGAAATCCAATTAAATGAAAAATATTTGAAGATGGAAAAAGTCATGATTGTGAGAGGATGAATATATAGAAGCTATGAAAAGATTGATGAATTTCAACGTTTCTTAATCAAATATAATGACTGAATCACTTATCAGTAAAACAACAGGGGCTGAACCTCCAAGACCTAGTGAGTGATTTAAGAAGGGAAACTCTATTGCCAATCAAAAGGAATAAGGGTGGTGTAAAACATGTGATGTTTAATGGGCATCACACTGACACTTGTAAAGAGAGATACTCCCCTGAACCATTTCATGTTCTTCATTGTTCCATGTTTGGACAAGATTTTGTTTTGTACAAACAAAGATATGTTGAGTACTTGAGAAACGTGAGAAAAAGGACGCTAAAGTAACTGAGAAGATAAAGATGTGATTGTAAAAAAGTTGGAGAAGAAACCATCAATCAAATCTCAAAGTTTAGAAAAATCAATTGACTCTTCAAATTCAATACCATCTGATTAGAAAAGACAAGTTATAAAAGTGTTTTCAAAAGAAAACAAGGTAAATAATTAACAGGTGATGATAAAGTTCCTTTGAAAGGTTTTATGTGTCACACCCCATCTTAAGGCAAAAATGTCGGGGCGCGAACTGATTGTTCACAACTCACATGTACTATCATACAGAATTTAAAGGTGACAATATCTGTTTATTTAAATAAAAACATTCAATCAAAGAAAGTTTTCTCAAATGAAAATGTCCAAGATGATAGTAGTTAAGACTCCCATGAATTCAAACATCTAGAATGAAGAAGATTCAAAGAGAGATGAATGTTATCTACCGATATATGCTATATTCTCTAATCATGAACTTTTTGATATTGAGGTTGTAGAATATTACTCATGAAAATGGTAAAAGACCAATAAAGAAATCCAATTAAATGAAAAATCTTTGAAGATGGAAAAAGTCATGATTGTGAGAGGATGAATATATAGAAGCAATAAAAAAATTGATGAATTTCAACGTTTCTTAATCAAATATAATGATTGAATCAGTTATCAGTAAAACAACAGGGGCTGAACCTCCAAGACCTAATGAGTGATTTAAGAAGGGAAACTCGATTGCCAATCAAAAGGGATAAGTGTGGTGTAAAACATGAGATGTTTAATGGGCATCACACTGACTCTTGTCATGAGAGATTCTCTCCTGAACCTTTCATGTTCTTCCTTGTATCATTTTTGGACAAGATTTTGTTTTTTACAAACAAAGATATGTTGAGTACTTGAGAAATGTAAGAAGAAGGATGCTAAAGTAACTGAGAAGATAGAAGATGTGATTGTAAAAAAGTTGGAGAAGAAACCATCAATCAAATCTCAAAGTTTAGAAAAAGCAATTGACTCTTCAAATTCAATACCACATGATTAGAAAAGACAAGTTATAAAAGTGTTTTCGAAAGAAAACAAGGTAAATAATTAACAGGTGATGATAAAGTTACTTTGAAAGGTTTTATGTGTCACACCCCATCTTAAGGAAAAAATGTCGGGGCGCGAACTGATTGTTCACACCTCACATGTACTATCATACAGAATTTAAAGGTGACAATATCTGTTTATTTAAATAAAAACAGTCAATCAAAGAAAGTTTTCTCAAATGAAAATGTCCAAGATGGTAGTAGAGTTAAGACTCCCATGAATTCAAACATCTAGAATGAAGAAGACTCAAAGAGAGATGAATGTTATCTATCGATATACCCTATATTCTCTAATCATGAACTTTTTGATATTGAGGTTGTAGAATATTACTGAAGAAAATGGTAAAAGACTATGACAAACTGAAAATTTTTCTTACTTTTTAAGACATTCATCACGACTTGACTCAAATTTTCGGGACAAAAATTCTTTAACATGGGAATGATGTGACAATCGTCAATTTCAGGTTAACTCCGTTAACTCAACCCCGTCAATTCAAACTTAAGATCACTGAATCTAGAACCACACCTCATTACATTTAAACTAGGGTTTAAATGACGCTTAACACTTACTACATGTGTAGTCTTTCGGGAATTGCACCGAAACGCAAACGAGTTGACGCAAATGATTGGTGAATAAACGAAAAACGTCAAAACAGTAATTATGTGATAATTATTTGTTTGACTTATGTGTTGTGTGATAACATCGTTATAAACGTTAACTCAATGTACTAGAACTAGTTAGTTAAGCTAGAAAAGCAACAATTGAAAGTTGAGGGACTTGAGTGTAACATATTATTATTATTATTAATAATAAACCTAAACCCTAACTCATTCTTTCTCTCCTCCCTCTACCCCGATCGGAACCCCTCTCCCTTGGCTCCCTTGGCTGCCGCCATTCACACACACACATACAACCAAGTTTTCAAGCTTTTGATTGAAGATTAAGGTGCTAGGAAGGTATAAACGACTATCCCTTGCATCCCTTATACTTAATTTCAATGTTTAATGGGTTAATTGAAAACCCTAGGGGCCGATTTATGTGTGTAATGTGTTCATATGATTGATGTTGATTTGATGATGATTTGATAACTAGAATGGATATTGTTACATGTTAATTGCTTGTGTCTTTGATTTGAGTTCAAACAAAAACCCTAATCATGTATGTAATGTGTAATTGATGTGCATGGATAGTGATTATGGAGTCTAGAGTGTTATATGAATGAATGATGGTCCATAGATAGTTAATATGTTAAGTTTGGATGCAAACAGTTTCTGGACAGATTGTGTTATTGATGTTTAATTGACTGTAACGGGGTGTAAATTTAAAAATTGGTTGAGATTATTGATACTACAGTAAACTTGGTTGAGTCTAGTTTCTAAAGAATATAAATTTGCAATTTTTGGACGTGTAAAAGTTAACTTTTATGATTTTACAAAAACGTTGTGCAAAGCTGAGTTATTAGACCTGCTGTTAGGTTGTTTTGTAAATATTATATCTCATGAACTACGAGACCAATTGGGTTGGTTCCACTTCTGGAAGTTGACTTATTGAGTTAGGAACCTAACCCAAGTGGTCTTGCATTTATTGGATTTTTCGTTTAACGGGAATTTCAAATAACATTCTGTTGCGCATGAATTTGACTGTTATGAGTTTGCTGTAATGATTTGATTATTGTGAGAAACCTATGTGGAATAAAAATATAATAAAATATGTTCTGGAAACCTAAGACATATATGCTTTTGTGATGATTTTTGGTAAATTAATTGTGATGCTATGATCGGTGGGATAGACTAGTTTTTCAAGTAGAATTCTGTCGTTAAGAAACTAGTTGCTGAGCTTTGTGAAAGTTGCATGAAACAACGTGATTGCTAATTGATTGTCATGATTTGACCAAATTGCCCTCATGGGGAATAATTGCTAGTTAATTGTTATGTGTTGACCAAATTGCCCTTACGGGGAGTAATTGCTAGTGATGTACATTATGAATACATGACACGTAAATAATTGCTTACACATGTAACGTATCACAAATACACTTGTTAAAGTCACACACGATTCACAAACGAAACACGAAACATGTTGTGTGCATAGGTATTATGTGCCGGGTCTAGAGACTCGATAATATTCCGACACTTAGAAAAATCTCTTTGTTGTTTTAGAACGCTAGAGAGAGTTTTTTTTGTGACGCGCATCTTGGTGAATTATTTTGGGAATACTTCGCAAACAGTGAGTTTCACTTTCCCCTTTTTAAACTTTTAAACGCTTTTCACTTAGGGGAGATAACATACTCCGAAAACGCATTTAAGATTTTGTTAATATAGATTATATATCACTTGTAAAGACTAAGTGGCAAACGCAATAACTAAAGTCCTTCATTCACATCGAACCGTTTAATATTGGATAATAGCGAGTCATTGTTGAGTAGTACTACTGAGTTTGACAAACCCCACCCAACGCTAAACTCGACTGGAGGTCGAGTGGGTGTAATCTTGGCTAAACACATACCATGGTCGGGATAGACCTGGTGGCAAGGCATAAACAGTCAGCTTCGGTGTCGAACACTTAGTGATACTTGTTTTATAGGCTAGCTACCTATAGATATATATAATTGACATAACACTATCTGGTAACGCAAAACGCTGTAACGCAAAACGCTTAACGCAAAACGCTGAACGCAAACGCTAAACGCTTTATTTTATATAAACTTGTGAACTCACCAACCTTGTGTTGACACTTTTAGTATGTTATTCTCAGGTAGCCGAGGCGGGCACGCGGTTTAGGATCATGCATTGCTTGAAACACTTTTAATAATGCAAACTTATTTTAAACTGTTATCATTGGGTTTTAAGTCGTCCTGCGTGACGCAACATTGGTTTCTATGGTTTTTACGCTTCCGCATTTAATTACTCGTAAACGTTTTCATGGTTTTGAAACTTTGTTTTATGGTTTGATTATAACTAATGAATCCGATCCTGTTAGTTCACACCCTCTGACGGTAAAACTCCGTTAGTGGATTTTGAGGGTGTGACAGATTGGTATCAGAGACATTGGTTATAGCGAACTAGAAGCTGCATGCATACTAGACTATAACCGCGACGACCCATTAGATATAATGATACGCACTGCATAGATTTGTGTAGTCTTTGTTATCTTATCTCTTTACCTTTTTTTGGGTAAAAGGGGGTTACCCAGGCTATATTAAAATTAAAAACTGGCGTAATGACAGAGTATCAAAACGGCAAAAAAAAAAACACAACCACAAACTAGACGAGAGGCATACCACTCGCTAGTCCAAAACACACTAAACACAGCCCATAAAACTACAAGAAAACCAAATAAACATTAGACTTCCAACGTAGCATTAGGCAGCTTCCAAACTTCCATCCACTTCCTTGAGCCCGAACGTAACCGACTCGAGAGAAGTTTCAATCTGACAATGCCCACTACCGCTTCAATGATCTGATTGCAATCCCTCTTTTGATTTTTGAATAGTCTTAAATTCCTTTCCTGCCAAATCAAGTAGCAACACGCAGCTAAAACAAGTTTAGCAGTAACCACATCCGCCGCTTTACAAGAAGTAAGAGACTCGTATTTCACCAAGATATCCCCCCAAAAATCAGAATAGGACTCAATCTTAGCAAAATCACAAACACCTTTCCAGACTTTAAGCGAAAACGAGCATCGAAAGAATAGATGATCATGAGAATCGGGTTGAGAATCACAAAACGGACATACCTGGCTGACATCAGTTCGGGTCTCCCAATACCTCACCTTATCCTGAGTTTTTAATCGATTCTTAATGATCAGCCACAATAAAAATGCATGCTTTGGAATACAGTTAGGATGCCATACAACATTACACCAAGTGACCTTGCGATCCTTAGTTCGAAAAGCATGCCAAATATCCTTAACAGAAAACTGAACAAACTTTCCATTCAAATCTTTGATCCAAACTTCATCATCTTTATGATTTTGAATTGAAGGAAACTGCACTGAATGAAAAATAGAATTCCATTCAACCGGCCACCTCCAAAAACCCTCTTCAACCAAATTTGAAACTTTGTCAGATAACGAAAAACCCTCCCGATGGATTGATCTAGTAGAAACCATATCAATCAGAGGACGCATAGCACACCAGTTATCATACCAGACATAAGTAGATTCACCGTTCCCTATTCGAAACCAGAAAAATTGTCTCACCATTTGCCGAATATGTAAGAGGTTTCTCCAAGTCCAAGACATATTACCCCGATTTTGGACAGCCCAGAAACTTACACCCCGCAGTTTATATGTATGAATCCATCTGACCCAAAGAGATTCCTTATTACTAAGCAACTTCCCATCTTATCTCTTTACCTTTTTCACTCATACGCGCGCGCATACACGGCTTACCTGTAGGAATGTCGACGCCGCCATCATCATCATCATCCGATCCGATGACTCATGCTCACGGGAAGGAACCGCAGTTACCTACCGCATCGCCACCCCGTGTAGTCCCGGAACTCGAAGCTCGCGCACCGAAGAGGTACCGCTTATCCGGAGGCATGTACGAAAACGAAGTTAGCTGGGATTGGTACCCTAATATGATCAGACGTATAGTCTATCGCGAACAAGTTCCCCCGTTACCTCACCCGAACCACCCTGCTTATCCCAACACCCTACCACCCATAACCGAACCTGTAGAGCGAGTTCTCGCAGCTGTTGTTTCATGCTTGGAGCGTGACGTGGGTTACATGCGCTATACGAGAGCTAACATTTTCGGACTGTTAAAAGACGGAACTGAGACTAAGGAGGAAATTGCCCGCATTGCAGCGGCAATGAAGGAAATGCAAGAGGCTAGTGATCAACAGATGAGGATTATGAGAAAGATGCAAGCCGAGATGATAGACTTGCAAGAGCAACTCCAAGTAGCAAGAACCCGAACCGAGATAGCTTTAGAGCGTTGCGATGTCTTACAAATGCAAATTGCTCAGAACGCAGCCGAACCTGAGGCAGAGCCTGAGGCCGAGCCTGAGGCAGATTTCGAAGAGGAGCCTGAGGAGGACCCCGAGGAAGATCCCGAGGAGGAACCTGAAGAAGAACCGGCTGAGGAGGAGGCACACTCAGAGGTGTCCTCAGATGATGACATCTAGTGATGATAACACCTAGATGGAGGGGTTGTCTCCATCCGAACTATTATTTTCTATGATTTTAAGGATTGATTGGAAATACTTTGTAGCGAATACAATGGTTTTAATCAAGAATTATTAATTAGATTAATATATGGTTGTGATGTGATGTTGTTTCTTATTTCTTTCTTACCTATCTTTTTATTACATGTATGGTGTGTTGTATATGAAAGAAAAATTCATGTTTAACATTTTATATTGTGATTCTAGGAAATGGCTGGAAGAAACGCTGGACACGGACGTGGTAACATCAACTTGACTGCAGCTGAACTCCAAACTCTGCTGAACGACCATGTGGCGGCCGCTTTAGCCGCACATGTTCAGAACCAAGCTGGAGGTCCAATTGGAACGTGTACCTTCAAGAATTACCTTGACTGCAAGCCCAGTACGTTTAAGGGCACTGAGGGAGCTATAGGCTTCCTGCGTTGGGCTGAGAAGGCCGAATCGGCGTTTGAGATGTGTAATTGTCCCCCTGCCAGTAGGATCAAATTCGCTGCTGGAACACTTGAGGATTCTGCTCTCACTTGGTGGAATTCAAACGTGCAGATCTTTGGATTGGAACTGGCTAACGCGATGAACTGGGAGGAGTTCAAAAACATAATGCGAGAAGAGTACTGTCCGAGAGAAGAGATTGCAAAGTTAGAGTCAGAATTTTGGTCATTGAAGATGGTGGGCTCAGAAATCGAAGCCTACACTACCCGTTCTCACGAGTTAGCGGTGATGTGTCCGCGGATGGTAGATCCGCCGAGTAAGAGGATTGAAATGTATATTGATGGGTTAGCACCGCAAATTCAGGGCATGGTGACGTCTTCCAGACTAGCCACGATTCAACAAGCAATCCGTTTAGCTCACAAACTGACGGATCAAGCTGTGACCCAAGGTGCGTTACCACCTAGGGGTTCAACCGCTAAAGCCCGTGACAACCCGAGTAACGACAACAACAGCAACAGCAACCCGAGCAGCGGAAAGAGAAAGTTTGACAACACTAGATCCTCATCCTCGAACCTCCCACAGCAACAACACTACCGTAAGCCCGAATTCACTCGGAGCTTCAACAATCAGAGTCACAACAACAATAACAACGGTAGCGGGCAGGGTTCGAGCGGATATGCTGGGAAATATCCGAAGTGCAATAGGTGCAACTACCATCATGTTGGCCCGTGTGACCGTGTCAAGTGTCAGAGATGCGGAAAGATGGGTCACCAGGCAAAGGAATGTAGAGGAGACCTTGCGGCAAAGGGTGCTCCTAAACCACCTATGACGACGAAGGGATGTTTCGAATGTGGGCAGGAAGGTCATTTCAGGAAAGATTATCCCAAGCTGAAACAGAACGACAACAATGGAGGTAATGGAAGTGGCAGTAGTGGTGGAAACAATGGTAAAGGAAGAGATTTTGTTATTGGGTCGGGTCAAGCCCGCAATGATCCGTACGTGGTGACTGGTAAGTTCCCTGTGAACGATTGTTTTGCTTCTGTATTGTTTGACACTGGAGCTGATAGAAGTTTTGTGTCGAAAGCCTTTAGTCAACTCTTAGACTTAACTCCAACTCCATTAGATGCTAAGTTTCCTGTTGAATTAGCTGACGGTAAGACTATAGTAACGACTCATGTACTTGCGGGATGTAAGTTAAAACTGGCAGGTCATGTTTTCGATATTAACCTTATTCCTTTTTCGCTTAGTAGTTTCGATGTCGTGGTCGGCATGGACTGGTTATCCGAGAACCGAGCGGAGATTATATGTCACGACAAGATAGTCCACATTACTACCCCTTCCGGCGAGATCATTTCGATCCGAGGTGAGAGAAGCGGCATGACCACCAGCGTCATTACCCTCATGAAGGCGCAGAAGTACCTACGAAAGGGTCATCCGGCAATTTTGGCGCAGATTGTTAAGAAACCCGCGGAGGAGAAGCGAATTGAAGATATACCGATTGTGCGAGATTTTTCGGAAGTTTTCCCGGAGGATTTGCCTGGACTCCCTCCTATACGAAAAGTCGAATTCCAAATCGAGTTGACACCCGGTGCAGCACCCATAGCACGAGCCCCGTATCGGCTCGCACCGGCGGAGATTCAGGAGTTGTCCACTCAGTTGCAGGATTTATTGGATAAAGGTTTTATCCGACCTAGCTCATCACCATGGGGAGCCCCTGTCTTATTTGTCCGAAAGAAAGACGGGACTTTCCGCATGTGCATCGACTACCGGGAGTTGAACAAGGTGACGGTCAAGAACCGTTATCCTTTACCCCGAATTGATGATTTGTTTGACCAGCTTCAAGGATCGAGTTATTACTCGAAGATCGATCTGCGATCTGGTTACCACCAATTAAGAGTGCGCGAAGAAGATATCTCAAAGACGGCTTTCAGAAAACGGTATGGTCACTACGAGTTTTCGTTTTGGCCTAACCAACGCACCAGCCGTATTTATGGATCTCATGAATCGAGTATGCAAGGCGTACCTCGACAAGTTTGTGATTGTTTTCATTGATGATATTCTCGTCTACTCCAAGGACGAAGCTGACCATGAAGAACACTTAAGGGTAATTCTGGAATTATTGAAGAAGGAACAACTGTATGCTAAACTCTCGAAATGTGAGTTTTGGCTTCGCGAGGTTCAATTTTTAGGACATGTGATCAACGAGAATGGTATCCATGTCGATCCCGGTAAGGTAGAGGCCATCAAAAACTGGGAAGCACCTAAGACTCCGACTGAGGTGCGGCAATTCCTAGGACTGGCCGGCTACTACCGACGTTTCATCGAGGGATTTTCAAAGATTGCTCTACTCCTTTATTAAGAATACTCTTGATAATGAGTCAGAAGATGAGCAAAAATTGACAATCAAGAGCAACCGCATGTTCAAGAACACCCTGTCATGGACAATGTGCAAACTGAAAATGATCAAGAGCAAGTTATTAAAAATAAAGTGCAACCAAATGACCTGTTTAATCAAGCACATTATGAAAGACAACCAGACGTTGAATCTTTGTTTCAAAGTTTGAACTTTGGAAACGATGTTACCTCAACTTCACAACAGTGTGCTAAAGAATCACCTGAAGTGAATGATACAACAACATATACAATCATTGAGGAACCTGATGTCAATGATACAAACCTGGATTATAATATTTCTACTGATCTAGTTGTGCAAACTTGCTTTGTTTTAAGAAATAATCCACCTGAAAACATCATTGGGGACATAAATGAAAGAGTTACAAGAAGTGCATCTGAAACTGCAAACATCTATTTGTACTCCTACTTCCTATCCCAAGTTGAACCCAAGAACATTGTTCAAGCTTTAAAAGACAATAGTTGGGTAGAAGCAATGCATGAGGAGTTGGCTCAATTCAGGGATCTGCAAGTATGGGAATTTGTAGATAAGCCAAGAAATAAGTATGCTATTGGAACCAAATGGGTTTTCAAGAACTAAAGGGACGAAAGAGAGATTGTTATAAAGAACAAAGCAAGACTAGTTGCACTAGGATGCTTACAAGAGGAAGGTATTGACTTTGAGGAAGTTTTTGCACTAGTAGCAAGGCTAGAAGCAATCAGAATCTTCTTAGCTTATGCTGCTTCAAAGAATATTAGGGTATTTCAACTGGATGTCAAATCTGCATTCTTGAATGGAAAAATTGAAGAGGAGGTGTATGTGACTCAACCTCCAGGTTTTGAGGATCCTGATTTTCCAAATAGAGTCTACAAGTTGAACAAAGCTCTATTTGGTTTACATCAAGCTCCAAGAGCTTGATATGATGAGTTATCAAACCACTTGTTTGTGAATGGTTTTCAAAGGGGGGCCATTGATAAGACCCTCTTCTACAAGAAAAGAGGAAGAGATTTGTTCCTTTTACAAGTATATGTAGATGATATCCTCTTTGGGTTTACAAATGAACAAATGTGTTTGGAGTTTGAAGAATTAATGAAGTCCAAGTACTGCATGAGCTCCATGGGTGAAATGAATTTCTTTATGGGATTGCAAGTTCAACAAAAGAAGGATGGTATGTTCATTTGTCAATCAAAGTATGTGCAGGACATTCTGAACAAGTTCAAGTGTTCGAGTCTTAAGATCGCACAACTACTTCTACTCCAATAGACACTCATGAAAAAATGACTGCTGATGAAAAAGGAGAGCCTGTTGACGAACATGAATGCAGTGCAAATATTGGATCTCTAATGTACCTGACTGCTTCAAGGCCAGACATTATGTTTGCTGTCTGTGTTTGTGCAAGATTCCAATCAAGTCCAAAGATGTCTCACATGACTGCTGTCAAG
The DNA here is from genome assembly GCF_021521415.1 of Bidens hawaiensis. Lineage (NCBI taxonomy): Eukaryota > Viridiplantae > Streptophyta > Magnoliopsida > Asterales > Asteraceae > Bidens > Bidens hawaiensis. The sequence continues at coordinate 64,073 of NW_027493824.1, forward strand.
AGAATTTTTAGATATTTGAATGGGAAACCTGATTTGGGGATATGGTATCCAAAGAAACATGCCTTTGATCTGATTGCTTACACATATAGTGATTATGATGGCTGCAACATGAGTAGGAAGTCTACTTTTGGAGATGTCAATTTCTGGGAGATAGGCTGGTGTCATGGCAATGCAAGAAGCAAACTACCGTGTCAAACTCAACTGCTGAAGCAGAGTACATTGATGCATCTGCCTACTGTGGACAAGTCCTTTGGTTTCAAAATCAACTGTTGGACTATGGTTTGAATTTCTTGAACACTCCTATCTTTATTGATAATATTGCTGCTTTGTTCATAGTTAGGAACCTAGTTCAACACTCTAAGACCAAGCACATTGAAATCAGACATCACCTTATTAGAGATTGTAATGAGAAAGGACTTATTGAAATGAAAAGAGTTGACACTAGTGACAACTTGGCTGACCTATTCACCAAGCCACTGGATAAAACTAGATTTGACTTTCTGTTGAAAGCTTTGGGAATGATCAACTATGATGAGGTCTGATTAATGATGTGTGCTCACTGTGCTAACTGATTATCTTTATGGTCTTGTGAGTGAAAGTTGTGATTATGTGATTGCATGATAATTGTGTGCTTGAATATGTGATTGATGAACAGTGTGCTTTGAATGAAAATTATTGTGACTTAGGTGTCTGTGATGCTTAGGTATGATTTCAGTGAACGTGTGTGATATCAGAATAAGTCTGTTTGCAAATGATTTGTAATGATGAATTTATGTGCTTATCTGATGTTTTGATTATGTGAATAATCTGAAAATGATGATGTGATTAGGATAGGATAGGCTTTGCATAATCTGTCTTGGATGTACATTATTTTAAGTCTGCTTGTTTTGATTGTGTCATTAATGATCTGATTATTCTTGAATATGTTGCAAACCACTTGAGTCAAAACTGAGTTTTTGTGTCAAACTTGTATGCTCAAATGAATATTTTGCAAGAAAAATTTTTCCAAGAAAAGTGTTTTTTGACAAAATGAGCAAGTTGTATGGTGCAGAGATATGATAAGATTATTCAGTTCAATGCTTTATAGAAGCTTAAAAGGGGTTTTCAATGAAAACTGATCCAAACTAATGGGAAATGGCAGTACATTGATTATTTATGCCAATCATATAGATTTCATAGGCTAAACAGACTATTAGTGCAGTCATTAGTATGTATGGTTGTTTTCCATGATGTGTAAAAACTGAGGTAATATAAACATAATGAAAATGCTAAGCTTAATGTGGAGATACATTGTTGAATATGCATGTTTCAAGATAAATCTCTCCAAATGATATACAGAAAAGTGATTACCCAGTCATACACGAGACTGTTGGTATTTGGTCACAAAAAATGAATCGTCCTATGAGTATGACAAAGAACAAATGTGAGCAAATTTTTTATTTTTCAACCAAAAGTTGATCTTTGTTCACAAATTTTGAACGAAAATCTAAGCATGAGGGTTAATTATAGAACTACATGGGTGGATGCAATAATATAAGTCCTTTAACATCTCGAATGAAAGGCCTGTAACTCCAAACTGCGTGGCATGTAAGCCCAACGTTCAACCTCAAATATGTTTGAAGTTTTGAAAAGCAAAATTCAATAAGTTTAAATGTTCTGTCAATAAAATATATTGACCAAATATCTAGGGGTTGGAGTCAATTCGGGGTGATCTGGGAAAAGCCAAATAAGCTATGAGAAGAGATATGGGACATCATAGTGCAATAACTGTTATCCTATTTTGTATTATGCAATCTAATTGAACTTTAATCATATCACCAATATGTAATGAAATTAATGCTAAGTCTAGTCCTGCTATTAAACTGCCTGATCAGTCATAATGATGCTGAGAATGAAGTATTGAAAGGTGCCTTAATCAATATGATCCCATGCTGAGATCTTTTCACAAAAGGAAAGAAAATGATTTGAAAGGAACAAGACTGAAATTTGATCTCATTATATACCATTTGCTCTTAAACCTTGATCTTTAATGATAAAACTATTTGAAATATGGTTTAAGTAAAAAAAAAAGTTGCATTATACCTTGAATATGTTTGAATATGTAATTTCGAGTAAGGTTTGATGAATTTCATCCTTTCGAGTAAACTAAGAAGTTTGTAATTGAATTTCATCCCGTTCGAGCATACTCGATGTTTATTTGTACTTAAGAGAATTATTCATATATTATCGAGTACACTTTGATATTTATTTACTTTCGAGTAAACTTGGTTGTTTAGAAAGTTTTTTTTATTAAGCACACATGATAATTATGTGATACCTGCCTGAATATGCTTTAAATACTTGTTTCGAGTATATTTGATTGTTTTATGTGATGTAAGTGTTTGTCTAGCATACTTGCCACTGATTTGTCTTAGAAATGATTATTCATATATTATCAGTAAACTTTGATAAAGTTAATCTTTCAAGTAAACTTGGTTGTTTAGAAAGTTATCTTTATCAAGCACACTTGATGACTATATGATACTTGTGTTATTTTGCTTTAAAACGTATATTTCGAGTAAACTTAATTGTTTTAGTTGAAATAGGTGCTTTTCGAGCATACTTGGCAAAATGATAACTTTTTTATGTGTCTAAATGTTCTTTCTGAAAAAAAAGTGTTTTCGAGTAAACTTTGTTTATCAAGCATACTTCTTATTTCAGTAAATCTCAAGTAAATTCTACATTTCGAGTAAACTTTATGTTTAGAGCACACTTGTATATCAAAGGATAACAAGTCTCCTCTAGCAAACTTTGCACTCTTAAAGCATTTTCGAGCATACTTTGTCTTTAGAGTATACTTGAATGAATATGTGTTATCTTTTTCCTTTTATAAGTATTATCGGGTAAGGTTTTTGAAATTCAAATATTCGGGCAAGGTTGACAGTTAGAAATATCTCTTAAGTTATTATTTATTGATTCCGAGCAAGCTTGCCTATTTGATAGATTATACTAGATTATTTGTCTTGTGATTTATTTCTCGAGCAATCTTGTATATTCGAGTAAGCTTCCTTCACTTTATCCACTTAGTCTTATTTTTAGTTACTTTATAATATTTGAACAAACTCTGGGACGAGCAAACTGTGAATATGAATTTTACCTAGCAAGGTTTGAAAAATGTGCTTTATCGAGCAAGGTTTTAAAATAGAAAGATATTTTTTTACTAAGTTATATTTGGCAGTATTCTCACACTAAAAAATAAATTTCCTTTAAAACCCAATTTCAAAAAGATATATAAGAGGGACTTAGAAAATTTTACATTTTACCTTTCTCCCTATTTCCACTATTTCATTATTGCCAGTTTGCTCACACTCAGAATTTCAATCGTTTCTTAATAATCGTAACCTTAATTTGTTAGCCCACTAATTCCGACTCGGTAAGCTTAAATTGATAGTTTTCCGACACTGATTGTACGGAATTAGGGCTTTTATTTCATCTCACTAACGTCTCTGTTTTCTGTGTAGGTTATCAATTTGTCTAGGAACAGATTCTTAAAGAAAATTTTTTTCATTTTTTCTTCAAATTATAACTTAATACATGTCAAAGTTGTGAACTTTATGACTAATCTTCACTTTGAATATGTTTTTGTTTGTGATTGTGCAGTTATGAATTATCTGTTTGAAAAGAAGCACAACATGTGCGCTCTACTCTAGGTAACCGATGATAATCAACCTGTTGAACTGATGGTACGGAGGTTGCAACAGTCAAATCTCATAATTTCATTAACGGAAAGCCCGGTCATTTATAGAAATCATCAACTAGATTTCTGGCATTCAGCACAATTGATTGATGGTGAGGTGGTAATCGTATAGAGGCTACAGTAGCACGACAATAAATTGTTATCACTGAACAATTAATCAGGTCCAGTCTACAATTACATGACAATGTGGAGGCCCCTATTCACTTCTCTAGTGCCCGATTGTTGAGGATATTCGAAGAAACTATGGGATATCAAGGGGACGCCCATGAAGGATAGTTTAAAAAGGGCATGTATCAATCAGGTCCAGTCTACAATTACATGACAATGTGGAGGCCCCTATTCACTTCTCTAGTGCCGATTGTTGAGGATATTCCAAGAAACTATGGGATATCAAGGGGACGCCCATGAAGGATAGTTTAAAAAGGGCATGTTTCCTAATATTTATTGGTTTTTAATACACCACATAGTACATGGTTTTACCCCCAGGAAGGGGTCATGGAAACTAATGAGTTGGGAGATTGCCAATGCCACAGTGGCTGTTGTCTACAGACAACCATTCAACTTTTCACGAATGATATTCGAATGCTTGGTTTCTAATTTGAGAAAGGAAGAAAAAGACAAATTGTTGGTATATCCAAGAATCCTGCAAATCATATTTAATTTGGTGTTACCTGATTTTCCAACCATGGGCACAACACATATATTGCAAGATCCAAATGTTTTTAAGAGAATAGCAAAGTTGGCAGCAACAAGCAACTTTAACCCTGAAGACGAATTTGATATTCTACCATGGTTGCTTGACAATGAATTGGAGATTATTGTTGTTCCAGAATCACCACGGGTGAGTTCTAAGGAGGAAGATAGTGAAGATAATGATGTCTCTGGTGATGATTCTGATGATGGAGATGACGATGGGCATGATGGAGGTGATGGAGGAAATGATGAGGAGATAATTACTGAAAACATTGATGCAGAGGCTGAGGGGGAGAACTTAAACCAACCCATTCCTACCACCAACCTCACCCCAAAACCAGCCTTTAAACCAAAACCTTTCACCACCCAAACACCAAGAACATGAACCATGTATCCCATCCCCACCAAAACAAAACCTAAACCAAACCAATCACCAACCCATTCCCAAACCCAAACCCAAACCCAAAACCTAAACCAAACCCAATAACCAACCCAAAACAGCATATCCATGACCATACATTCCTAAACATGTCCCAGCACACCTAATAAACCAGCCTAAAACACCTTATCAATCCCCAACTCACTCACAAACAACTGACCACCCATGAACCTAATCCTTGAAATTACTAACAAGAGTCAAGGAGAGAATCTCTCTTGACAAGAGTCATTGTGATGCCCATTAAACATCACATATTTTACACCACGACTGGCAATCGAGTTTCCCTTCTTAAATCAATCACTAGGTCTTGGAGGTTCAGTCCCTATTGTTTTCTTATAACTGATTCAATCATTAAATTTAATTAAAAAACATTGAAATTCATCAATCTTTTCATTGCTTGTATATATTCATCCTCTCACAATCATGACTTTTTCCATCTTCACAGATTTTTCATTTAATTGGCTTTCTTTACTTGGTCTTTACCATTTTCTTGTGTAATATTCTACAACCTCAATATCAAAAAGTTCATGATTAGAGAATACAAGGTATATTGGTAGATAACATTCTTCTCTCTTTGAGTCTTAACTCTTCTATCATCTTGAACATTTTCATTTGAGAAAACTTTCTTTGATTGAATTTTTTATTTAAATAAATAGATATTGTCACCTTTAAATTTTGTATGATAGTACCTGTGAGGTTTGAACAATCAGTTCACGCCCCGACATTTTTGCCTTAAGATGGGGTGTGACACATAAAACTTTTCAAATGAACTTTATCATCACCTGTTAATTATTTACCTTGTTTTATTTTGAAACCCCTTTTTTGACTTGTCTTTTCTAATCAGATGGTATTGAATTTTGAGAGTCAATCGGTTTTTCTAAACTTTGAGATTTGATTGATGGTTTCTTCTCCAACTTCTTTACAATCACATCTTCTATCTTCTCAATTACTTCAGCATCCTTCTTCTTACATTTATCATGTACTCAACATATCTTTGTTTGTACAAAACAAAATCATATCCAAAAATGGTACAATGAAGAACATGTAATGGATCAGGAGAGAATCTCTCTTGACAAGATTCAGTGTGATGCCCATTAAACATCACATATTTTAGACCACACTTGTCCCTTTTGATTGGCAATCGAGTTTCCCCCTTTTAAATCAGTCACTAGTTCTTGGAGGTTCAGTCCCTATTGTATTCTGATAACTGATTCAACCATTAAATTTGATTAAGAAACGTTTCATCAATATTTTCATTGCTTGTTAAGATTCATCCTCTCACAATCGTGACTTTTTCCATCTTCACATATTTTTCATTTAATGGGCTTTCTTTACTTGGTCTTTACCATTTTCTTGAGTAATATTCTACAACCTCAATATCAAAAAGTTCATGATTAGAGAATACAGGGTATATTGGTAGATAACATTCTTCTCTCTTTGAATCTTCTTCATCCTTGATGTTTGATTTCATGGGAATCTTAACTCTGCTATCATCTTGAACATTTTCATTTGAGAAAACTTTCTTTCATTGAATGTTTTTATTTAAATAAATAGATGTTGTCAACTTTAAATTTTGTATGATAGTACCTGTGAGGAGTGAACAATCAGTTCGCGCCACGACATTTTTGCCTTAAGATGGGGTGTGACAAATAAAACTTTTCAAATGAACTTGACCTGCTAATTATTTACCTTGTTTTCTTTTGAAACCCCTTTTTTGACTTGTCTTTTCTAATCTCATGGTATTGAATTTTGAGAGTCAATCGATTTTTCTAAACTTTGATATTTGATTGATGGTTTCTTGTCCAACTTCTTTACAATCACATCTTCTATCTTCTCAGTTACTTCAGCATTCTTCTTCTTATCTTTCTCAAGTACTCAACATATCTTTGTTTGTACAAAACAAAATCTTGCCCAAAAATGGTACAATGAAGAACATGAAATGGTTCAGGAGAGAATCTCTCTTGACAAGAGTCAGTGTGATACCCATTAAACATCACGAGTTAGTGTGATGCCCATTAAACATCACATATTTTACACCACACTTATCCCTTTTAATTGGCAATCGAGTTTCCCTTCTTAAATCACTCACTAGGTCTTGGAGATTCAGTCACTATTGTTTTCTGATAACTGATTCAATCATTAAATTTGATTAAGAAACGTTGAAATTCATCAATCTTTTCATTGCTTCTATATATTCATCCTCTCACAATCATGACTTTCTCCATCTTCACATATTTTTCATTTAATGGGCTTTCTTTACTTGGTTTTACCATTTTTTTGAGTAATATTTTACAACTTCAATATCAAAAAGGTCATGAATAGAGAATACATGGTATATTGGTAGATAACATTCTTCTCTCTTTGAATCTTTTTCATTCTTGATGTTTGATTTCATTGAAATCTTAACTCTGATATAATCTTGAACATTTTCATTTGAGAAAACTTTCTTTGATTGAATGTTTTTATTTAAATAAACAGATATTGTCAACTTTAAATTTTGTATGATAGTACCTGTGAAGAGTGAACAATCAGTTCCCACCCCGCCATTTTTGCCTTAACATGGGGTGTGACACATAAAACTTTTTAATTGAACTTTATCATCACCTGTTAATTATTTACCTTGTTTTCTTCTGAAACCCCTTTTTTGAATTGTCTTTTCTAATCAGATGGTATTGAATTTTGAGAGTCAATCGATTTTTCTAAACTTTGAGATTTGATTGATGGTTTCTTGTCCAACTTCTTTACAATCACATCTTCTATATTCTCAGTTACTTCAGCATTCTTCTTCTTATCTTTCTCAAGTACTCAACATATCTTTGTTTGTACAAAACAAAATCTTGCCAAAAAATGGTACAATGAAGAACATGAAATGGTTCAGGAGAGAATCTCTCTTGACAAAAGTCAGTGTGGTGCCCATTAAACATCACATATTTTACACCACACTTATCCCTTTTGATTGGCAATCGAGTTTCCCTTCTTAAATCACTCACTAGGTCTTGGAGATTAAGTCACTAATGTTTTCTGATAACTAATTCAATCATTAAATTTGATTAAGAAACGTTGAAATTTATCAAGCTTTTCATTGCTTCTATATATTCATCCTTCTCACCTGAACCACCACCAAAATACGAAGGCTCTTCCCCTGCCTTCACCTCCGTTGTTACCATTCCCGTTGTTACCATTCTTCCCGTTGCCATTTGCCCCTCCGTTACCAGCATTCTTCAGTTTGGGGCAGTTTCTCTTAAAGTGACCCTCCTGTCCACACTCAAAACACCCTTTCGGGGCCTCTTGAGGTGGGGCTTGTTTATGGGGGTTGTCTGCTCAGCAAAACTTGGTTTCGTGGCCATGTCTGCCACACTTGTTGCAACGGTACTTATCACATTTCCCTGTATGATGGAAGTTACACTTGTTACACTTTGGGAGTTTCCCCTGATATCCTCCCTGTTGTTGGTTCTGGCTCGGGTAGTTGTTCCTGCGAGGAGACTGAAACCGTCTATGTTGATTGTGGCCTGAAGAGGTGCTCTTGTTGTTGGAGTTGTTGTTGCCACTACTCTCCCACTTGCGTTTATTATCGGATGTGCCAGTAGCAAACTTCTTGGACGGGAGAGTGCCTTGTTTGACGGCTTGATCAGTTAACTTATGAGCTAACCGGACGGCATCGTGAATGTTGGCGGGATTTGCCGATGTCACCATACTCTGGATCTGCGGAGGTAAACCGTCAATATACATTTCGACCCTCTTATAAGCAGGATCAACCATTTGAGGGCACAGTATCGCTAACTCATGGGATCGTGTCGTATAAGCCTCAATGTCGGAACCCTCCATCCGCAAATTCCAAAACTCATGCTCTAACTTCTGCACTTCACCACGCGGGCTATACTCGGTCTTGATAAGATTTTTGAATTCCTCCCATGACATAGCATTGGCCGCATTTAGACCCAACAACTGAACTTGGGTATTCCACCAAGTAAGTGCTGACTCCTCGAGAGTCCCTGTAGCAAACTTCACCTGGCTCGCAGCCGGGCAATTACACATAGCAAACACTGATACACCTGTTTCTGCGCTAGCTTAGCAATGTCCGACTTCATACCCTGTTTCCCACACTGCGTCTTATCCAGGCCAGAAACAAGTGCAGCTATCACCCTCTCAGGAGGGCATGGCAGGGCGGGTAGAGTAGGGCAAGAAGGACCTACAACAGCTAGGGTGGAACCTCCTCCTTCTCAATCATCATGGTCACCACCTCTGGGTACCATTCCCAGTCGCACTGGGGCTTAGGCAAGAACGTGTGCTCTGGTGAAGACTCCTCAGCAGTAGATGTGCCAGCATCAGGGATGGTCCGCTGCCTCTTCAGTCTCAGGGACGCAGGTGGTGTGCTCTCCTCAGCGATGATAGGTGCTTTCTCACGGGCGTGATCAGCTGACGACGAAGACATACTGTGACACAAGGGGTTGGGATGAGTGAGTGGTATCTCATGTATATGTGCAGTGTAACTAATACATCATGAAAAGCTATAGACCGGACTGCAACCTATATGAAATGGTATGCAACCTGGTTCGCTATAACCAATGGCTCTGATACCAATCTGTCACACCCCCAAATTTCCACTAACGGAGTTTTACCGTAAGGCGGGTGACAAACCAGGATCCGAACACATTAATCACACCAAACGACATTTATATGGTCTTAAAAGTTTTAACAAATCAAAATAAAATGTTCAGAGTACTTAAGTGCTAGTGCGGAAGCTAAACAAAGTGCGGGAGCCATCTCCCAAACAAGTTTAAATAATTCATGGCGCTACAAGCGCAAAACCAATATCAAATAAATGTTTTCAAACTTAAACCAATACGAGTCCATGCATGCAATGTTATCCTAATCCAAGTGCTTGCTAGTGACCTGAGGAAAACATGCTAAAAAGAGTCAAAACATATGGTTGGTGAGTTCACAGGTTTTCAAAGTAAGTTATGCTCTATCAGTTCATAAACATTTATAAATAAAGGTGGCCCATGGTTAACTACACTTAGTTAACTCGTTGCCGCATAGTGTTATGTTTCCATCACGACCGAAGCTGACTAGTTATTGCCTCAAGTCAAGTATTGCCAAAACTTAACAATGTTTGGTCAAAGTTACACCCCGTTCGACCTCCAGTCGAGAATAATGCAGGGTGGGGTTTGTCAAACCCAATAGTACTATTTAAATTTACCACGCCAGTTAACCTTAGTTAACGGTCCGATGTTTGTGAGGACTTTCCATGGCAAAGAAACACTACGTTATAAGCAACCAAACGGTTGTGTAAAGATTTAGAGCAAGTAAAGTAAAACAGTTTTGCATGTTTCCTCCCCCAAAGGAAAGGTATAAAAGTGGGGCCGTAAACTCACCTTGTTGGTGCTTCGGGTATTACACAAATCCGACCGAAGTAAATGCGTCACGTGCTAAGACCCTAAAAATGCACGTACGTAAGTAACTTGTGGGATGGTTCCTAGAACCACTAGTATCCAACAATCTCCCATTGTTTTTAAAAAGACTTTTGACCAAAGTTTGACTTTTGTTAACTTTGACTAAAGTTGGCTTTGACTAAAGTTGACTTTGACTAAAGTTGACTTTGACTAAAGTTGACTTCTATGTTGACCTTTGACAAAAATATTGACCTTTGACTAAAATATTGGACTTAGAATGTTTACCTTGTAATTCTAGTCACACTTAATCAATAATCAAGTATACACACTTAGCCATATTCCTTGCAATTCTATGATCAATACACTTTCACAACATCACAAGCAAGACTAACTATTTAGTCAACTAGTTCTAAGTTGACTTAAAAAGTCAAAGTTCTAATTTACCACAACTAACATATCACAATTTGCAATTATCTCAATTCAACTAACACCTTTATCACCTTTAACAATTTATACCACCTAAACCGATTTTTCTCATCAATCAAAACTCACAATTAAATTACCAAATAAATCACACATGTACACATAAGTATTAGGTTCAACATATATTTTTCTCACAATTTTTGGATTTACCAATTCGTCCAGAATATTCATATACTACAACAACATGATTTATATTTCTACAACAACACAGCAGTAATCAAAAATTTGTCAAAAATTCCATATTTGTCCAATTGATGCAAGACCAATTGGACTAGATTCCTAATTCAATTTACAACATCCTAGAAGTAGAATTATATCCATATCTATTTTTATCATCAAGTTATGAAATTTACAACTCAACTCAGAATTATTTTCTCTAATTTAGATTTGCATCCTGATTTTGTAAATTAATAAAAAGTATTCAAACAGTGTCCAAAAATTAAGATTTCAGACTTTCTGAAAACTAGATTCAAAGTACATGTTCATAGAATCAAAAATTGATCAAAAACTCAAACATATCATCAATTTATTCACCATACAATCCGAAACATCAAGTCTGCCAGCAAACAGATTCAAACATAATCTTCTACAAATCATAACTTTTACATCCTTATGATTCTAAATCATCAAGGATCATTCTTAATCAATCAAATTTCATGTCTTTATATTATCCATTTGATTTCATAAGAAAAGTAACAACCAATATATTTATAAAAGACTCAAAACACAAAACCAAGACACATACAAAAATCCTTTTAACTTGTCAAACTTTGATCATCCCCTTTGATGATCCAATCATTTGGATACAAGGTTCATATGAATTAAAAGAAAAATATAAACATAACCATCTACTCACTTGTTTGATCCAAAGGCTTAATTCCTTGTTTACCAATAACCACCAACTTGTTTGTTTTGAAGATGATACTTGAAAGATAATGTTTACAAGAAAAAGTGAGAGTATGTGTGTGTGTGTGTGTGTGATCTACGGCCAAAGGGAGAGAGGGAAAGGGAAAAGAAAAGGTGTTGGCATCCAATAGTTGTAACCTCCTTGTTATTAACAACCCTTTATGATTGATTTAATGAATAAAATTACTTAGGTTATCTTTTATTTATTTATTTGTGACATGGTACATAATTTAATAAACATTTCCTATGTAACATAAACTAAGGTTCCATTTAAATAATAAACATGTTACATGACATACAATATAACCTATTTAATCATTTAGCTTACTTACAATCACATCATCATGTAATAACCATAATATAACATATTAATCACATAGCACATTATACTTATCATACATGTTATATGACATGTTTATTATAACATGCAAGACGAGTTTATTATCCTAGTTATAATTAGTCACTTATCCTTGTTTAAGTCACAATGACACGTTGACTTAAATATACGCATACATGACATCACCTGTACAAGAGTTCATACTCATAGTTAACAGAACTAACTGAGTTTACTGACACAGTCAACAGGATTTAACTGGGTTTAGTTAACAGAGTTAACCTGAAATTTGCAATTGTCACATTAAACTTCACATATTTTACACCACACTTATCCCTTTTTATTGGCAATCGAGTTTCCCTTTCTTAAATCACTCACTAGGTCTTGGAGGTTCAGTCCCTATTGTTTTCTGATAACTGATTCAATCATTAAATTTGATTAAGAAACGTTGAAATTGTTTAATTGGAGGCTAGTCGTTCATTTTCAACATGTAAGTCCACAGAAAGAGCTAACAAAATTGAAGATAAAGATGAGGCATTTGAAGATTATAAATGGCTTCTCAACTAGTGTATCCTTTATGTGTTGATTTTATTGATTCAGGTATAAACCTTTTTTTTTTGCTCTATTTTTGCCGTCGAAGTTGTGATGGTAAAAACCAGAAATCCGCACCTTTGAATGTTCAATCCAGCATCGTATCGTGGTCTTTTTGTTGGACTCGTTCTGCCCAAGACATATACTATAATTGATGTGCCTAGTATGTTATGGTCCACATCGGGTCATACCCTATAACAAGCTAGACAAACACCACGATATTTATTTGAGATATGATCTAACAAATAAATATAAACACTTAGAATATTTGGAAATTGGGTTTTTAAATATTTGCACTTGTGAAATAAATAAATTATATGGATAATTTATGTTATGGGAGATTTTGCATTTTGCAAGAGTTATTGCATTTTGCATGTACTATGTTATTTAAGTTGGTTAAATTACAACACGCAAAGCATATTGGTTTTTGGCATGATAATTGAATAATTTAACATAATTAATTAGAGATATTTTATTTTGAAATCCTTGGGAGGGAATCCCATATGGTCGGCCAAACTTTCCCCCCTCTCTCTCATCTCTTAACTACTTTATATTTTGAAGACATGCAAGTGAATCTGTTGGTGGTCTTGTGTGGTGCATTGGTTGCACCCCATTTTCCCTCTCACACGCACAAGAAGCAAAAAACTCTCTTTTCTTTCCATTTTCGGCCAAGGTTAGGAGGAACAAGGAGGTGTTTTCAAGTGAGCATCCTAGCATACCAAAGGTGTTTGTTGGAAGCTTGAATGGTATGCAAGCTTGAGGTTCTTTAATCTTGAAGACTCGCCATTCATATCTTCATCTCCTTCATTTTCTTGGACTCTCGAAGGTATATTACATAAACACCTTATGGTTGTTTATATTGGTAAGCATGCAAATTCGTATATGGATCCAGGGCTTGGGTTTTGCATATAAAATCGGTTTATATTCATCTAATTAACAAGATTTAAAACTTATTTATCCGCTGCGTTTTTCAAATAAATGAGGTTATATGACTTTGATAATCTTGTTAAAAAACCCAACAATGGCATCAAGTGCCGTTTATACGGATACATGCTTCAATAGATCTAAAATTTTCGGGTTTTATGGTGCGGTTCACCATATGGCCGAAAGTTTTGTGGATTTTGGCTACTCCTTGGTTTTTCAAAGATTATACTTTACATGCATGTGGTAATCTTGAAGAATTAGTCATTTGGATGAATACTTATTTTGTTTGGACAAAAACCCAAAGTTTTCGGTTTGTTTAACCTTGGCCGAAAACTTTAAGGGTTAAAATGGGAACCATTTTGGATATGCACCGTTTGCATATTTCGATATGTGTTTGCGTGTTCATAACCTAGCCATGTCCTTGTGTTTGGATGTGTGTTTGTGTTGTGATTTTTTATTCAGTTATCCAATATGGTTGTAATATTCATTTATTTGGGTTTGTAATCTATTTATTTATTTCATTTTGGTTTATAATAATAAGTAGATTAGTTGTATTTCTTTTACTAGAGAAAAATGTATTATGATATATATTGTAAAACAAGATGCAACAAAGTTAAGGTTTTGGTTTTGGGCCTTAATGGACCTCATAGTCCAAGATGGGATATTAGTCCGATGGCCAAAACCCAAACATGGAGGCCCAAGAATGATAGGAGTTGAAGTTGGAGCCCAAAAGGAAGTCCAAATAAAGTGAAAGAGTCACAACACAAGGTGGACACTTAAGGCATTTGGATGTAGGGTCAAGTGGGGAGTTCACTGACACGAGCCAAATGTAATTTTGGTCCCTTAGGTGAGACTTTTTGGCACACTTGTTTCCATCAACAAGTGTTGCCAAGATTAGTTGGCTATGGTTATGGACTTGTGGTTGTTTTATTTATGCAAGTTTGGTTGTTTTATGTTTTGCATACGGATTGTTAACTTAAAATAAAAAACTTGCATAAAATTGGTTCCTTAGAAGTCATTTGGTAATAAAATTGGTTATATTAAAGGTTAATGATTTCACAATAAAATGGGTTTTATTAAAAGGAACTTTAAAAATTGGTTTTCAAACTAAGTACCATGCATTTGAATGCATGCAAATGCAAGGTATGCAAATTGTTTTCCAATCTAGAATTTAGAAAAACTTAAATCCCTTTTAAAACAAGTTTAACAACATCCTTTTATACAACACACGAATCACTTGGGAACTCGATGTGGGATAAAGGTCACCTAACCACATTAGAAAATACTTGTCAGTTTGAGGTGGGTTTGCCATATTTGTGGGATAAAGGTCACCTAACCACTTGTATGCGCAAATTCGCATGTGTGTGTAACTAGGACGACTTGATTTGGAAACCATGTGAATAAGGTCACCGAAGCATGGCGTACCATGGTGTTGATGGGATTAAACATGCCAACTAAACATAAGATGTTTAACCAATCCCATAAAGCTAGAAGTTGCAAAGGGTTGCAATCATCAAACATTGACTACCTTGTTAATTTAAATAGTAGGATAAAGGTCACCTAACTACTATTTGAATGTAACGTTGGGTTCTAGATTTTAATCATTAATTGTCTTGGAGACGTCAAGGGTATTAACTATTAAAACTGATTAAATGATATCGAAAATACTAAAATTGAGCTTCGTTAAATTATGTAGATGACCGCAATCAAAAATCCATCTAACGCAATTATCCCACTCGTGCATAACCTATCATTAAGAGCTATACTCGATAAGGATCGTCTAAACTACAAAATTTTATGGATTGGTATCGAAACTTGAGAATCATTCTCAAGCAAGAAAAGATATCCTACATATTGGACGATCCTCTTCCCGATGAAGCTAACATTGACGATTTAGATGCCTATAACGATTGGTTGAAATACACTGAGGATTCGGTGCATGTTTCTTGCCTCTTGTTGGGAACTATGATTCCAGATACTCAAAAGGATTTTGAAAATCATGGGACATATGACATGATGACCCAGCTAATGGAAATGTTCCTTACTCAAGCTAGGGTGGAACGGTTCGAAACGGTTCGAGCGCTTCATGCATGTCGTATGGAAGAAACCGAATTGGTTTCATCTTATGTGCGTAAGATGAAAAGCCACATTGATCGACTTGAATGGCTAAATTGTCCCGTCTTAAAAGAGATAGCCACGGATATGATTCTCAATGGCCTAACCAAAAGATTTGAGACTTTTGTCATGAACTATAACATGAATGGATGGGACAAGAGCATTGGTGAGCTTTACGTAATACTCAAAACAGCCGAAGCGGGAATGGGTAAAAAGGTTTTACCAATTCTCACGATCAATAAAGGTGGCAATAGGAAGAGGCATCACTCGGAACCCAAGAAAAAGGTTTCCAAAAGGTAAAGGACATGTCAGGGGTAAATTCAAAGGGAAGGCTAAAGCGGAACCACCCAAACCAAAGGAGAAGATGCGAAAGGTTAGCTCGGAGGATCCGTGCTTCGGTTGAGGTGAGATAGGACATTGGATGAGGAATTGTCCAACCTATCTCAAGGAATTGAAAGACAAGAGGAATGCGAAGAAAACCTCGGGTACAAATTTCATGACCCATATTGATCTTAATGTTATTTCTTCTAACACATGGGTATTGGATACCGGATAGGGAACTCACATATGCAATTTGTTGCAGGAGTTCAAAAAAATAAGCATTACAAGAAAGGAGATACAAGTCTCTTCATGGGCAACAGAGCAAATGTTGATGTCGAAGCCCAAGGAGACTACATTTTGAAGCTTCCAAATGGCTTGAAAGTTGTTTCAAAAACATTTTGTATGCTCCTAGTTTGACTAGGAATATTATCTATGTTTCTCTTTTAAGACAATATGGTTATGATTTGAAGTTTGTAGACCATTATTTGTGTGTTCATGAATGATGTCTTTTATTTTAAAGCAATGCCGTCTAATGGCATTTATGAATTGGTTCATGATAACACATCCTTTGATAACAAGTTGTACCAATCAAGCATCAAGAAACTCAAAATGGGTTTGAGTAAGGCTTATCTTTGCTATTTTTGTCTTGGTCACATAAACAAAGATCGCATACATACACTTCAAAAAAATGGTGTTTTGGAATCAAATGAAGATTCATTTGATAAGTGTGAATCTTGTTTACAAGGAAAGATGACTAAGGAACCCTTTAGTGGAACTAACGAAAGGGCAAAAGACTTATTAGGTATCATACATTCGGATGTATGTGGTCCTTTTAAGGCAATGACAAAGAATGGTGAAAGATACTTCATTATCTTTATCGATGATTATAGTCGTTATGGGTATGTGTACCTGTTAAGACACAAAGATGAAGCCTTTGAAATATTCAAAGTGTTCCAAAATGAAGTAAAAAAATCAACTCAATAAAACCATGAAAGTACTTCGTTCGGATAGAGGAGGTGAATGCCTTAGTGATGCCTTTCAAGATCATCTTAGGAGTTGTGGGATCATCTCACAACTCACTCCACCCGAAACACCACAACATAATGGTGTGTCCGAAAGGAGGAATCGAACTCTATTGGATATGATTCGATCTATGATGGCTAGAAGCACATTGCCTCTTTCATTTTGGGGTTTCGCATTGCTCTCCGTAGCCCGTATTCTAAATATGGCACCAACCAAGTAAGTGGACAATACCCCTTTTGAAATTTGGCATGTAAGGGTTCCATCATTATCATATTTAAAGGTATGGGGCTGTGAAGCTTATGTTAAGCACAAGACCCAAAACAAAATTGAAAGCCGATCCACTAAGTGTATCTTTGTAGGATATCCCAAAAAATCTATGGGATATTATTCCTACAACCCAACCGAGCAATAGGTGTTTATTGCTCGAAAGGTCGAGTTCTTGGAAGCTAAATTCCTTATGGAAGGAACTAGTAGAATGGTGGAACTCGAGGAGGATCGAGAACCACAAGCCAATACACATTTGCTGATACTAGCAATCAACAAGAGGTTGTTAAGAATGATCATATGGTTGATCAAGACACAAAATGTCACACCCCGACTAGGTAATTGCTGAAGCGTAATACGGGAATGTAACAGATAATTCTTGTATCAACCACATTGTTTATAAAGAAATTCAACAAACTAATTTACATCATATTACATGGATTGGTACTATGTTTACAAACTAGATGAAAATCACATAACCGGTTCACGAGCTTCTTATTCAATACTATGTATTTACGTTTATTCACGGTTATTCAACTTCACTTCTAACACCAAGCACGTAAGCAATTCATTCCAACTTCGGTTTACCTGAAAAGCATGTTAAAACGGGTCAACTACGTCTAGTTGGTGAGTTTCAAGTTTCACGAGTACGAACAAAATCAGTATACGAGTTGGTAAAGTTCGCAGTACGTATGTACATAAGTATGTGTATGATGTATTATACTAAGCCACAAGTGAAACCGAAACGAGCTAAAACACATGGCCACCCTGCCCATGCACTCCCATTGGCATTTAACAGCCACTTTGCCCCAAGTATGTACTATGTCTAACACCACATAGCAGTATGTAATAAGTTTAAATGACAATGTGCAACTGGGTTAACATGTTCCGGCATACCCCTTTGGCTCTGTCAGTTGGGTTTGTCAAACCGATAGTAATATCCACACGTCACCGGCACGAAGTTAATCACTTGTGTTTGTGGGGACTTTCAAGTGTTAGTACTTAGATAAATCACATCATCACACGATTTCAAGTAAGTAAGTATACGCAAACATGCTTTCCACCCCAAAAGTTCGTAAAACAGTTTAGAAAGTGGGGTCATGAAACTCACCTTATAGAAGTTCGAGCTGATAATACGTGTTAGTAATTAATAAGCCTCGATTATAGCTTGAATCCTATAACCGGTATCGTACTGTTAATACTAGTACAGTGTTTAAACTAAATCGGGCTGTATAACTAGTCTGGGTATAGCTGATAGGCCCAGAACGTGACCGTAGTCTTAGATTGTGACGTTGTATACTTTGAAATGTTCCAAACCAGATTTGGCTCAGTTTCACCGTTTTTCAAGCCTAGCCAAGTTGATCGTTTACGCGTTTCGGAAATAGGTAAGATCACATAAGCTTAAGTAAACATACTGATTGATAAAATGATTTGATTTATTGAAGTTTCGGTATCTGGATTGATCGCAGGGTTCGTTTCCGTTTTCACACGGGTTTGATTATACAAAACGCGTACAATCTACCCAATTTGTCCAGAATTCTCGTAAAAAGTTCGTTTTTATCAAATTCATCCGAAACTATGAAATTTGATCACTTTTGATATTTTGACATACCAGTCAGTTCGTTAAACATAAAGCTGCCGGTTTCGTTAAAACAATATATAGTTTAAATCTTTGATTAATCATAACTAATTATGCACTTATATATAAATTATGGAAATTTTTGTAAAAATAAATTAAAATATGGAGAATTTTATAAAAATATTTTCAGAAATTTTATGATTAATTATCTATTTATAAAAATTCATTTAATGTTTTATAATTAAGTAATAAATAGCCCGTTTATACCAAATGACATCTGAAAAATCCGATAATTTTTCCAAGTGGTCACAATATCATAACATAGCTCCTGAAAAATCTCCGGAATGTAACTCTTTGGCCAAAATGCCTTTTTGCATGTTTTTCGGCTGTTAAAACTCGATTAAAACACAAATGCACAAAAAATACTTATGCATCTCCAAATAATTCCAAACTTTTCCAGTGATCTTACGATAATATTTATGGGTTCCAAACCAAATTTCATAATTTTTCAAGAGTTTTAACTAGTTTTCCCAAATAAACGGTAATAAATTCACCAAATATTCTATGTTTATCGAAAAATTACTAAATTTGAACAGGGACTCACATATGTGATCCCTGATGTCCCTGCAAAGTTTCATAACCTAAAAACAAGCAGGTCACAATCGAATCACAAACAGCCCCTAAATGAGTTAACCGGTAATACCTTGTCGGTTTACGGCGATTTTCGATGGCTTAAACGACTCTCCGGGCCTTGGGTTGCAAACTCAGTGTATCTAAATATCATGTAACATCAAACCAAGCATAAATCATCCATTGAACAGCCTTGTTAGTTAGTGTTTCGGTTTTGGTTTCAAACCGAACTTTCAAACCGTAAAAACGTTGTATTCATGTTCTAATCCGCGTTTTTGACCAAAAATCTACATGTTTCAGCTTTGCAGACATGTTTAACAACAAAACATGATTTTACTTGATTTTTATGGTTTTCGAATGGTTAAACATGTTTAAAACTAATTAAGACATGTTTATAAGATTGTAGCATGATTAAAACTTAATCAAAAGTTCATAAAAATTAGTTTTTTACCTTGGTGTTTTTGCAGAATTTTTGAAGGTGAAAGACCTGGCCAGAAGTAGGTTTTGGAGTTGGTATGAAATGGGTCTTCAAAGTTCTTGAACAATAATAAATATTAAGGAGGGGGGAGGGGAAACCCCTTTTCTTGCGGCCGGAATTTATTGGGGCCCATTGGGCCTCCTTTTGGCCCATTGGTGCCTCGGTTTTCGTGTCACGCGTAAATCTCAGTCCAAAATTTAATTCGGGTTCGGTTTTTCGCAATAAAACTAGTTCGGGTGCTAGAAATAGCGCGAAAACGTTCGTTTTTCGACTCATTTTTGTAAAATAAGAAAAACGTACTGACTCGTTGTAAAAATCCAAAATATTTTCACAGATTTCTTAGAACATGTCATATAAGTGTTTTATAAATCTTTTTCGGCTTAATGGATGCTACAATGCTCGTTTGGATGTTAACGATTGCGTTTAAACTCATAGCGTATCAATAAATGAAACCTTTTTCGTTTAAATGGTTTTAAACGTATTGGGGCCTAACTATCAATATGTTAGCCTCTATAATATATATATATATATATATATATATATATATAACTCGTAGATGACCCCTTAGTATATATACGGGCCATAATCAGTATCAGTCGGTTACTCGTTTAAGCACTACGAATTAACCGATTTATCGTTTACTCGTTACGTATTAAATAAGGTATACCTTGTTTTGTCACGAACGTCACACAAAAACGTTCGCAAATCTGGTAGAATTAGTAATCCACCCGAAAGATATGGATTTTTCATGGATGGATGCTATGTGGTAGATTCGGATGAACCCACATGATGCAATGCCACAATCTGATTATGACAAATGGCTTGAGGTCATGAACGTTGAGATACAATCCATGCAAGACAACCAAGTATAGGATTTGGTTGTACCACCTCTTAACTCCAAACCGGTTGGAAGTAAGTGGGTTTTCAAGAAGAAAACTGATATGCATGGAAACTTGGATTGGATACTTATAAAGCAAGACTTGTAGCAAAAAGTTTTACTCAAACTCAAGGGGTTGATTATGATGAGACCTTTTCGCCGGTGGCAATGCTAAAGTCTATTAGGATATTATCTGTCATAGCCGCATATTATGACTATGAAATTTGGCAAATGGATGTCAAAACCCCTTTTCTAAATGGACATCTTGAGGAAGATGTCTATGTGGCTTAGCCCGAAGGTTTTGTTAATCCACAACATTCTTATAGTATTCAAGTTAAAGAAATCAATCTATGGATTGAAACAAGCATCTAGAAGTTGGAATCACCGTTTTGATGAAGAGGTTAATAAATTAGGATTCATCAAGAACGCTGGTGAGGCTTGTATGTATAAGAAAGCTAGTGGGAGCATCATTACTTTCTTAGTATTGTTTGGAAATGGCATACTATTATTTGGAAATGACATTCCAACCATGGAAGGTGGAAAAGCCTGGCTTGGGAGTTGTTTTTCCATCAAGGATCTTGGGAATAAAGATCTCTAAGGATAGATCAAGGCGGTTGATAGGTTTAAACCTAAGTGCATACATAGATAAAATCTTGAAAAGGTTTAAGATGGAAAACTCTAAAAAAGGTTTGGTACCTATGTAAAGAGGAACATGTATTAAGTGTGACTCAATGTCCAAGCTCAAAGGATGAGCAAGAGAAAATGAAAGGAATCCCGTATGCATCGGCTATAGGATCCATCATGTATGCAATGATATGCACTAGACCGGATTTGTCATGCGCTTTGAGCATGACAAGTAGATACCAACAAAATCCGAGAACTAGCCATTGGATGGCGGTTAAGAGTATTAATACCTTAAAAGGACAAAGGATATGTTTCTAATATGCGGTTCTGGTGAGGAGGAACTCGTTGTAAATGGTTACACGGATGCGAGTTTCCAAACCGATCGAGATGATTCTCGATCACAATCAGGATATGTTTTCGTTATGAATGGTGGGGCAGTCTCTTGGAAGAGCACAAAACAAGATGTTGAAAAATCATGATCCTCACCATGCATAACATCATGTAAGTGTATAAACGATATGATACGGATCAATAACATGTATTTACTATACTATACGATATCACAGAATTATATCGTAAAGGAATAACAACACAATCACTCATAAGCTCCAATATATTGATATAACAATGAAAGTACAAAAATGTCAGAACTGTTTCAAAATAATGACATGATCAAGCTATATATACACAACCCATTGACACGTATAAGTCTCTCTGGCGTATAAGACTTATACGCCACGTATAAGTCTTATACGTTGGTTAAAACTTATAAACCCTTAACAGCTTTCCAATAATGACAGTTTCAGCCCTTTACAATATACATTTAACATATTTAGCCCACAAGACCTAGCATTAGACATTAATGCTCTAACAAACTACCCCTTGGATATTGCTATGTCTTTGTTTTCAATCCATACCAAAAACTCTATTACGATACTCTTTTTTAGCTTCTTCAAAAGACGACTTTGCCGATCTTTGTTGTGATGTTGGACGAGACACTCCAGCCGACACAAATTGAAATATGTTTCACGACGCCTGAGTAACTCAGTCTTGACGTTCAGCATCCAACTCAGCTTCCGATCTTTCTTGTTCTTCACTAATCGCCCTCCAGTTTGTTTCCCAAGCCCTACTAGAATGTATCTTCTTATCAAAGCATAAATCCATAACTTTCTGGAACTGGTTGGCTTGTGACTTGACTTTCTTATCATTGCATTGTATCCTGTTCAATTGCAATATTTCTATGTCTTTCGATGAACAGTTCACCAATCACATTGGATCATACACTCGAATAACATCATACTTTTCATTCCCCGATCCAAGTAGATACTCGCTTCACCAGTCAACGCTAAATAGGACCAACAAAGGAAACAAGGATGAAAATCCTGTTCCATTGGGTACAACGGTACTACACGTAGCGAATCTGGTTCTGTATATCTCAGCGTCGTTATCAGCTCATCTTATGGATATTTACGATTTCTTGACTTGAACACCTTAGGCAACTGAGGTGTCCACTTCTTGAAACCGCGTTTGCCTCATTAACCATAAACTCCCAAATCTCCTTCACCGGACCACTCTTTGGGTTATACAAAAGATCATAATGCATACAAATACCATATGCATCAAACCAAGGAAAACTCTTCAACTCCATTAAACTATTGAAGTATTGTACTCCAAATAGTCTACGTATCCCGATCTTTCAAATCTTACTCAAATAAGAAATACTCAGACACTTCCCCAATGCAACATCCTTATGAGTTTTCTGATAATACTTCACAGGATTCAAGTAAACTTGTTTAGGAATTTCAACTCGATCTGGAAACCTATCCTTCATTTCATCTTTACTAAACTTCTTTGATTTTTATAAGGATTCGGTCCCATCTCGATTTCTTCATCAAAGACCTCGTCAAACGCATAAAATTCTTCGTTTTCTCCAACATACTTGACCGTTTCTGGTTGATCAATAAATTCTACATCAGTATTCAACCAATCTTCATTAATTTCTGGTTCAGGAATATTCTTCTCAAAATCAAATGTCAAACCCTCCACAAAGACATCTAACATTTTTGCCAGTTCTGACTCATTGATTCTCCCCCTTTTCTTGATCATCCACCATGTTCGAAACACGAAAATTAGAAGTAACTAACTATTCTAATTCCTCTAAAGGCTTATCGTCCGATGCACTCTTAGATTCTGATTCATGTTGTGGTTCATCTTGTTGAACATTACCACCAACATAATCATATTTCTTATCAGACTTGCCAGTAACTGCACCTGCACCACCTTGAGGTGTATCGTCATCATCTAGATCATCAAAGTCATCGTTATCTTAATCACCAAAGTCTAGCATCTCCTCATCCTCTTTTTTCTTCTTCCTCCTCCTCAACTTGAATAGGTTCAAACAAGTTCGGTAACCTGTATATCAGCATGACTAGATTCACCAACTTGCATAGAAGCTTCAACCACATCCTCAACAATAATAGGCTCTTCGATTTTAGACTTACCTTTCTCAGCAGCCTTTTCAACATCATGATCAATAAGAAAAGACGCTTCAACCACACCAATATCACCACTATATACTATTTCATACACGGTGTTACCGGCTTCAGCTCTGTCAAACTCTGAGTTAAATCGAATACCCAACTTCTGCTCGATAATAACAAAGTATTTCATATGCTCAACAAGTAAATCATCAGCCCACTTCCTTTTACGTTCACTCTCATCCAACCACTTTTTATCTAAACATTATTAGCCTTCAAACGATAATTTTCATTGACAAGACTTGTAATTTTAACATCTTGATTAGTAACTTTATCTTTCAACTGATCAAAATCTTCTCTTGTTGGTCCATCTAATTGCAAATAGATATCAAAGAAAGATTGTTGAGATACTTTAGGATCTGCTTTCAGTGTATCTTGACGCGCAGGCTCATTAATGATTGAAGTTGTCTTTGAAGCAAATTTCAGAGTCGTTGGAGTTTTCATCAATTTGTCAATTGCATCCAAATTCACCTCAAAAACAGGTATCTTTTAAGCTTCAGATGCCTTGGCAACCTCTTGAGTCTTATCAACTTATATTTCTTGAGTAACTTCAACATCCTCAGGTTCATCAACTAAGCACGAATCAATCACAGATCTTTTTACCATGTGCTTCACTCTCCTTCTCTTAGCCTTACTAGCTTTAGAAATATAAATTTCATCTTTTTTGTCAAACTTTTTCTTGGTTTGTTTCTCCTTTCGAATATCATGCATAGCCCTAGGATCAGCCCAAATATACTTAATAGCTTCATGATCAGACTCAGTCTCTTCCCCATCTGTATCAACATGTTGAGTCAAAGATTTGATATAAAATGAAGTATATGAAAGATTGGAATCTTCTCAACCTCCTCTGAAATCGCTAAGTATAGATCAGAGCACAATCGGACATCCGAGCAAGGTTTTACTTAGCCGGGCATGATATTTTGTCTATCGGGCAGAGTTATCTTCATGAAGTCTTCTTTAGTGTATATCCGAGCAGGGTTCACTATGTCTAGCAAGGTTGTTCTTCATTGTCGAGCACAGTTTGCTTACTAGCAAACCCTTGGTCACACCAAGCTTTTGAAGCCATGTACTTGGAAGATCTAGCAAGGTATTCATTAATAAACAGTGGTCCGAGCATGCTTGATGAAAGTTAAGAATTATCCTAAAGACACATCGGGCAAGGTTCAACTCCAAGCAAGCTACAGTGTCATCAAGCACATATTGCTTTGCTAATAAGTTATTCACTAGCAAGGAGTTGATAGGACCTTAGAAGAACGAGTCTGATCGTAGGACCATATCGAGCAATGTTTGCTATGGTCAAGAAGATTGAAATCTGCTAGGTGAGTATTTTTTTAGGAGTATTTTCTTAGGAAAGTACTCTAAGTAAAATCTATCCGGAGAACTGTTCCCGAGCACACTTCAAGGTTATCAGGTCTACTCGGAGAAGACAAATGTTACAAAGTCTACCCGGAAGACCTGTTTTTGCACTTAGTATAGTTTTGAATAATTTGAATATGTACCAATCATTAGGGTTTCTAGAAGGAATGACAGCTGTCAGGAGGTGGCAGGCCTATAAAAGGAATATTTTAGGGCACGCCTCCTACGGAAGGATAGCAACCTTTACACTTTTAGATAAGAACGAATATTCCTGATTGAGTGTGACAGCTGTCCTAGGTTATCATTGAAAATACATTTCCGACAAGAAACCCTAATCGATTAACATTTGTATGAATCAGTTTATATAAATGGAAATCTTTTGAGTTATTGTTCGTGTCTGTTAATTTTATTAACCTCTTTAGCAACAAACTTGTTTGTTTCTGATTCTGCCGTTAACAAACAAGAATCTTTCCTTATTTAGCAATCTGTCATTAACCTTCTTGTCGACACATTTAATGTGTGGGTTATGACATTGTTGTGACTATTGAGTGACTAATTGGGACCGACACAACAACTTGTTGCCGTTGTGGAGCAGGAACAGGATCAGGAATAGGAGCATGATGAGTAACAACTTCAGTTTTAATCACACGTTTTCGTTTCCTCTTTGCCTTCTGTGAACCTTCAACTTCAACATTCTTAGCTTTCACGAACCACCTTCCACCAAGAGGTATATAACTCTGCATTCGAACATTCTCGTTTTCCCTATCTGAATCACTTTCCTCTTTCCTCCACTGATTATTTGACGTTAAAGTATAGCTTCATGTGCTCAAATATAATTTTAGAAAAGTTATACTTCAGGTATTCTTGTAGCCCATTCTCAATAAACATCCTTTCAACATTATCTCGTCCAGAGAAGTAGGATCAGAAGCTTCATCACCAAACTCTAACACATTCATTAAGACTTGTTCAGTAATAACTATCTCCTTCTTCTTCACCACGGACTTTATACACTCCCCTTCTAGCTTGGCATTTTTCCAGAATTCCTCAACAAGCTCCTTGATTATCACCGCGTACGCATTATTCCCTTTAAAGATCCTCGATCTTTTAAAGAATGACAATATAACACGAAAGGGTTTCATCTTGTCATCGGATCCGTTTAAGAAAGCACATATATTGTGATTAGCATCAAAATCTTTGATCTTTAACATTTGCACACACGCAACAAACAAATCATCATATTAGTAAAACTTTTAAATCTATTTTATTCTCAAATAGGTTTTTGTGTACGTATAAGTGTTAAAAACATGTAAGTCTATATACAAGCATATAAGAACATATCAGCGGATAAGACTTGATCAGCGTCTATCATATACACACGTATAAGTCCATATCACGTATAAGATCAAATCTGCGTGTAAGCATAAACACATGTGTAAGTATGAGCGGCTAAATTCACATTTTATGATTCCACGTATAAGAATTTAGAGCTTATACGCCGTATAAGTCAAGAAGACTTATATGCCATATAAGTTCAAACTCTTGTGCGTTCATTTCTAAAAACTAGGTCAAGAACAATTTGTAAAGATTAAACAATGATAATCAAATCAACATGGTCCTTTGGGTTTGTAATAACATGGATAAACATTTATAAACCAAAACCCTATGTCCATAGTTCAAAATCAATTCTAATTAGGTCCAATTGTATTCGTCACTGTTCATCGACAATAACCAATTCCAGATCTATTATTCTATAACAAACTTATACCTTTACAACTTCAAGTGTTGTGCGGATCAACCACAAGAAATCACAGATGTCAATTACAAAAAAAACACGATATACAGATAGATGATGAGCAACGTGTATGTTCTTCAGAGAAAGCAGATAAGTTGGAAATAATAAACTTAGCGTATAACATGTTTATTTATATGTAGAACTTATACGAAAGTATAAGTAGTTGAGTTATACACCGTATAAGTCTATTAGACTTATACGCCGTATAAGTTAATTACTTATACGTTTATTATTTTCAAATGTTTATCTTGACAAATTTCACACATACGATCCCGATCAAGTCCAAATTAATGACCTTGATAAATCCTCTTGATGTAATTTTGATTTTAAAAGACCAATTTCACATTTTTGAACCTAATTAAGTCCAACTTAATGACCTTGACCAATTCATTTGAACATTTAAATCCCAAATTTTGAATATTTTTGTCAAAAACATCCACTCGATTCCGATTCTCGGATATTTAGACCCGAATCACCATTCACCAAAATCAAAAATTAAAAAGAAATGTAATGTTGGATGTAATAGAATATGTTATAACCTATAAGATTTGTAGAGCCGTGTTAAGAAGTTGACTTGTTTAATTCGTTTAACTAAATACGTTGACCGCTAATACTGTTTTAAATCAAAATAAAATCATGTTTTATAAGGGAGTGAACTGCAGTATTATCCCTGTGGTTTGACCAAATATGCTACCGGTGGTTTACTTTCACTTGCAATCATACCCAACCCCACTAACCCCGTTTGTTTTTCCTGTTAACTCTTTTTGAAAGAGCAAAACACCCTCTTATAAAAAAAAAGAGTTAATAATAATGGATGTTAGAAAACAAAGCAGTTTTGCAACATGAGTATAAAACACGTAGATCTGGTACATGCCTTTGTGCATTATGTACAAGGTCCATGGCTAGGAGTGCTCATGGTTCGGTTTAAATCCGTGAAACCGTTCAAACCAGTCATCGGTTTAGTTTCATGGATGGCTTTATTTCATAAGGGTATGTTTGGTTGAAAGGAATGGAATGAATGGGAAATGGAATGAAATGGATAAAGGAATGAAATGGATCATTACCATTCATTTGTCTTGTTTGGTTAACATATGGGAATGAAATGAATAATTACTTTATGTTGTTTGGTATCCGAAAAATTTTTAGGAATGAAATAGAAATAATAAAAATATTCCTATCCCAATATATATATTTTTTCAACAAAAAAAAACTGAAATGGCGACGGTGGTGGTAGCTCTGGAGATGAAAATGGTGGTGGCGGGTGGCGGCGATGGTGGTGGTGGCGGTCAGGCGGCGGGGTGGTGGTGGTGGTCAAGCGATAGTAGCATTAGTAGTGATGGCGGTGGTAGGGTGGTGATGACGGTGGTGGTGGCCAGGCAGTGATAGTGGTGGTGGCGGTTATGGTCGGGTGGCGACAATGACAATGGTTGTCGTGGTTATGGTGACGACGGTGGCGATGGTAACTTTGGTGGTAAGGTGTTGGTGGTGGAGGTGGAGGTGGTGATGGCGACGGTGGCGGTCAGGTGGTAGTGGTGGTGGTCAGATGATTGTGGTGGTGGTGGTGGTTGTTGTTGTTAGATGATGGTGTTGTTGAGAAAGTAGGTTGAAGGAGGAATTGAATGAAAAAAAAGAAGGGGGTGGGAAGGAATGGTTTTGATGGAATGGGATTCCATGTGTAATGGATGATTCCATTCCATTGTGCAACCAAACACCTCTCATATTATTCCCACGTAATGAATCATTCCATTCCACCTGTCATTACTGCATAACAAACACTACCTAACTGTTAGTCAGTTGGTTTTTCAACTCATTCATATATTTAAATGTTTTGGGAAGTTGGATGTGGATTTGTTGCTTTATCAAGTCCCGAACCGATTAACCGAACAAATTTTTTAAAAGTCGAATTTTGATGCTTAAATTAGCGGGATTGTGCACACTGCACTAAACCAACTTCACTATGTAAAACTTATTTTATGTAATACTTACTTTATTTAGCCGCATTTTTCAACATATAACTTAAACTCCTGAAAACCCAAACTTTGTTTTTATGCACTTTTATATAATTTATATTCCATCTTCAAGACTCAATATTAACTCAAGATCTTTCAATCTAGGACACGCTCGTCAAACCCTCGGCTCGCTTTCTTAAAGATTATTGTTATTCTAAGTTTTCTTCATGACGTCATTTTGTCTAAGTGAGTAATATCATCCCTGTTTTCGCTTTTATACTTTGAGGGTAACTTGCATACTTACTTAAACAAAAATGATTTAAGACTTGGATTCTCAAACTGCATGTAACATCCCCAAAATTTTGATCCAAATTTGACAACTTAGTAAAGTTGAAGGATCGTGGGAAAATCAAAACAAGAAATAAAATAATTCCATATATGAGAAAAATAAAAACATTTCATAAGGAGGATAATTCCATAGTAAGGAAATGGAGAAGGAAAACTCATCCCACATGGAATGACGGAAGAAAGTGGAAGCATTTCACTTGGGTATAAATAAGGAAATTAAAAATCCATCCCATATGAAAATGAGAAAGATTTGGAAGCTCTTTATAAATAGATAAATTTCCATAGTAATATTCTTTTATGCCTAGCATGCACCCAGTGGTCCTAGCGGAGAGTGCGAAGCATCCGATGCGCATGGGCTCGGGCGAGGACTTGGGCGATGGCGACAGGCGCAATGTGACGCACTTCGCACGCTCGTATCACCACTTGAGAGTCGCCTTATTGTTTTTGGAAAGCGAAAGCAATACCAATTTTATTATAGGTCAATCAATCATTCATTCATAAAGG
This sequence comes from Bidens hawaiensis, assembly GCF_021521415.1. Taxonomy (NCBI): domain Eukaryota; kingdom Viridiplantae; phylum Streptophyta; class Magnoliopsida; order Asterales; family Asteraceae; genus Bidens; species Bidens hawaiensis. Next base: position 93,969 of record NW_027493824.1, read on the forward strand.
TTTACAAACGAAATCACCACATCACTCAGAACAGACAATCACAGGTGAATATGTTAAACCTTTTAAATCAGTCAAGATAAACAGGTTGTTTATCTTAAACAAAGTTAGTTAAATATATTTATGAGATTACGTGATCTCTAACAAAATATATTTAATGAAAAATAGGATTAATAACCTTAGGTGAATTGTGAATTAGACTGATTAAGTGATAATAAATTAGGGTACTTAGAGTTTCCACGGTAAGATAAGTCCATAGCATAATGGTAGTGGATTGTTGAGACCGCACGAAGATTCCCTTTTACCTATATCCACCAGGTATTTTGTGCCTATTGAGACCCAAGAGCTTCGTTGGTCATCATTAAATTCAGTTCTTTATTATTAATTTAATTTTAGGTCTTTTATTTTTAGTTTTAGTATAATTTTTTGTATTTTCATTTTTACTTCTACCTCTCGTTCACATCGAGGTTGATGTGTCGTTCAGATGTGTGGATGAGAAGGTTTATTTTATTTAGTTTAGAAAAAAATAAAAAATACAAAAACATTAAAACTTTTCAAGAAAATCTAAAAAATATGAAAAAAGTTCCTCTTGATTAAATTTTCACAAAAAAATGGAAAACGATTGAAAAAATTGGGGATTAGTTTTAAAAAAAATTGAAAAACTCTCTTAACTTGTGATGTGTTGGCCGACCCAACCGAATTGAAAGGTTTTCTTAAGGTGTTATTAAATATAACTAATTAAATCATGAGATTTTGTGAGTTCTTATAGCAAGAGAAATAATAAAGCTGAAAAACTCAATATAGTTTGATAAGTATCACCGTAACTTGACAACTTGTTTACCTCAAGAATAAAAAAATAGCACACATTTTTCCTTTTATGGAAATAATTACCATTTTGGTGGCGCCCCGCAAGTACAAAACGAGCTATACAAAGCGAGCTATTATCTATTACTTATTATTAACAAAAAAGTGTAGAGAAAAAAAGTATAGTTTAGGCATACTAAGAACTAAGGCCTAGGAACGTCTCACGCCGGGTTACAGCTCGGTTAAAATAACGATGTGTCAAGGTTCTATAATAAATATTGAAGAGGTATGCACCCGCCTTAACATCGAGCGGGGCGGGTCAACCCACAAGATATAGACAAGAGGCTTGAAATCAGGATGTCATGAAAACACAAAGCCAAAACCTATGCGCTTGGCGCATATCACATATGCTCACGCATATCACATATGTTTAACCATCACATATGCTCACGCGTATCACATATGCTCACGCATATCACATCTGCGCGTGGCGCATCTGCGTGTGGCGCGTATCACATATGCTCACGCATATCACATCTGCGCGTGGCGCATCTGCGCGTGGCGCATATCACATATGCTCACGCATATTACATATGCTTGCGCATATCACATCTGCGCATGAAACATCTGCGCGTGAGAATAAAGAGAAGACCTCGCGCATCCCCAGGATAGGCGCATATCACACATGCACATAATCAACCACGTCCTTATCCAAATCAGGATAAGGACAACCATGATTGTGCTCATCAGACAACCTTCCAGAAGGTATCCTTTAAGGAATAAAGAATATGCTGATGTTGACAGCTGCCAATGAAGGGTGGACAACTCAGCAAAACCCATGTGCTACCACGTGATTGCACATGGGTCAGGTGAAATACCTTGGTCAGAGAATAATCAATAAAAAAGCACCAGGTGTCCTAAGGACACGTGGCGCGAAGCAATAGGAGGAGGCCAAAAAGGCCCTAATTGGGTCTGAGCCCAATCATTGGAAACCCTAACACTATAAATACCACACCACCTCCACAAGGGGAGGTAAGCAGGAAAATACATTCTAAATCCTTACTCACTTTCACATTCTTATCATCTTCTCCTACAATATCTTATTCTCACACCGGAGGGTTACCCCAAAGAGGACCCCTCTGTCCCTTTCTGAGGGGTAAGTTCACGGTGCTGCTCGTTTTGTAGGTGGAAGAACTCATATTCCGGAAAACCATCGGTGATATAGCACACTCATACCCGAGGAAAGTTGATCGTCTACTAGTAAGTCGATCCACGTTTCTTCATTGGCGCCATCACCTGTTACAACGGCAACAAAACCACTATCTCATCAGTTCTCTCTGAAAATCTTCACCATGGTTTCCGGTGTTCGAAATAGCGATCAAGTTCTGGAGGATAATGAGCTTGAGGATGTTAATGAGGGGCATCAGTTTCTGAGGGCGCCGCGTGATACTGCGCGCACCACCAGTAACCATCCCTTCATCACAACAGCTCATAGCCAGACTGAAACTCCTCCAGACGATCTCACGTTCCAAAATCTGACTGGTGCAAAACAAAAAGGACCAATGGGTCCGGAAGTTGAAACCAATGACCCTAAAGAATGGCTCATAAACGAACAACGGCGTTTAATGGACAAATACAATGAGCTGGTCAAACACAAAAAGTTAGCCGACTTAACACAAAGGCTCGCATTTGATAAACAAACCATTCAGGGAACAACAAAAAGGGCGCGCGCGCCAGAAGATGGTCACTCTGTTCACACCGAACACGCTGATTTTAGTGATGAGGAAGAAGTGCACAGCATGAGGAAGACGCGAGATACTCATGCAGGAGGTTCACAGCTTCGCGCGCACATGAACATAGCGCCTGGAGCCAAAGTTGATATGGATCTATACACACCGTACAACCTACAAGCGAAAGGGCAAGTGGACGTAACCACACCATATAGGCCAGCCATCTTGGTGAAGCATTCAAAATTCACTGAGCGCATTGTGAAGGCTCCCATTCAACACAAAACCAAGATGCCAAGTGGTCTAGGCAAGTACGATGGTACAACAGATCCAGATGATTTCTTACAAAGTTTTTACAACACTGGAAACCTAGAAAGCTGGACGATGCCAACATGGTGTCACATGTTTGTTCGCTGCCTCACGGGCGCAGCGCTTGTCTGGTCCGAAAGCTTGCCGACAGGACAAATCGATGGGTTCGAAGAGCTATTGGAGAAGTTCCAGGCTCACTTTGTACAGCAGCGCAGACACACGCGCGACCCCGATGACATCATGCACTGCGTGCGCAGGAATGATGAAACCATTGAAGACTACATAACTCGTTTCAATCAGGAATCTCTTGCAATTGGAGGTATCACTGAACAACTCTTGCGCGTGGCATTTATACAAGGTGCGCGCAGTGATCAACTCCGCAGAGCTCTCGTGAGCAGAGATGGCATGCCAACCACTTGGGCTAAGCTTATGGAAGCATCGCGAGTCTTCGCGCGAAATGAAAAACAAATTGCCCAAGACAGAGCAAGAGATAGAGGGCATCAAACAGAAGCACCACGCAACAATGAAAGGAGGGGCAAACAAAACTCCGTATGGTCCAGGTTGCAACAAACCAGTTATTCTTTCGCAGAAAAGCAAGCGCAACAAAGTTCACCCCAGCCCCAAAAAGACATTCGTAATCGCGGAGAAGGTGACAAGAGGGAAGGCGGCAGAGAGCCTAACAGACCTCTACCAAGAATATGGACTCCCCTCACCAAAACGCCTTCGCAAGTGTTAAGCATAGAGAATGTCCAGTTTAAAATCCCCAAGCCATTACTCCATAAGGGACCACCAAACAGTGGCATGTATTGTGAGTTTCACAAGTCCACAGGGCACAACACCGATGCATGCCACCATTTGAAGGATGCGATTGAAAGAGATGTGAAATCAGGCAAGTTGGCTCACCTGGTGAAAAACCCAAGACCAGAGAATGAACAACCAGATGGAGCCTCAGCCAGTAAAAAATTCAAAAGAATCTATGTAGCTGAAGGAGAAAGGCAAGGGCAAAGATCGAGGAAGAGAAGCGCGCAAGTCCAAGGGGATTGGCGCGAGCAACAAGTAATCTTCCCAAGAATCAGAGGAGGCCCGTCTATCAGCAGTCCTCTAGTCATCACTGCACACATCGCTCATTATGAGGTGTTAAAAGTCCTGGTGGACACCGGCAGTGAATCAAACATCATGTATGAGCAATGTTTCAGGAAGTTGGATCCAGCAGACCAAGCAAGGCTCGAAATTGTGAATGCACCAATCTCGGGTGTCTCAAACGAAATTATTCACCCCCTAGGTCAGATACAATTCGAACTAACTATGGGGGATGAGAAACACAAGCGAGCTGAAATTGTCAACTTCTTGGTCTTGCCCGCCACTTCATGCCATAATATGATCTTGGGTAGAGGAACGATTGCCCAATTCAACGCCATACCGTCACCAGCGCACGGCGCGTTGGGGTTCCCAACACCAACAGGAGTAACATTTGTATACCGAGATCATTTGTGCACAGTAACAAGTATACCGCGAGAAGGGAGAGTGAAGCTTCCAATGGCAAACAACGGCCAGAGGAATGGATTCTCAACCCAAAATTCCCAGAACAAACAATCACAATTGGAGCTACGATATCAGATGACACAAGGGTGAGAATGAAAAGATTGCTCACAACGTATATATCGGTCTTCGCGTGGCAACATTCTGATATGACTGGGATTCCGCGAGACCTGGCGCAGCATTCTCTCAACACATTCAAGTCTGTAGAGCCAATAGCTCAAAAGAGAAGAGTCATGGGAGATGAGAAGGCAAAGGCCATGAATGAGCAAGTAGAAGATCTACTGCGCGCAAATATCATCCACCCAATACGATACCAAACATGGGTAGCCAATCATGTGATGGTAAAGAAGAGCAATGGGTCATGGAGAATGTGCATTGATTTCAAGAACCTCAACAAAGCGTGTCCAAAAGATTGTTACCCCCTCCCAAACATTGACGCGAAGGTGGACTCTGTTTCGCCATTTAAGCTCAAATGTTTCCTGGATGCCTATAAGGGCTATCACCAAATTCAAATGGCACCACAAGATGAGGACAAGACTGCCTTCAGAACTGACAAGGGTGTTTTCTGTTACACAAAAATGCCCTTTGGTTTGAAGAATGCAGGAGCCACTTACCAAAGACTCATGGATGCGGTTTTCAACGAGCAAATTGGAAGAAACTTAGAAGTCTACGTGGATGATTTGGTGATTAAAAGCAGGGAGGAAAAACAAATGCTCAAAGACATCGAAGAAACCCTTTGGCGCCTAAAGGAAGTAAACATGAAGCTCAACCCGAGCAAATGCACATTCGGCGTAGAAGAAGGGAAATTTCTCGGTGTAATGGTCACCAAGGATGGTTTCAAGGTGAACCCAGAGAAGGTGGAGGCTATCCTTGACATGCCCTCACCATCCACCATGAAGGAAGTTCAAAAGTTGAATGGTAGATTGGTATCAATTAACAGGTTCCTAGCGAACCATGCAAGCAAATCTACCCCATTCGTTAACACATTGAGAAATTGCTTAAAGAAAAGCCAATTCAAGTGGACGCCTGAGGCCGAGCAAGCTTTCACTGAGATAAAAGAATGTCTGATAAATCTGCCTGCGCTCACAGCTCCACTACCTGGTGAAACTCTAACGTTGTACCTGTCAGCAGGAGAGCGCGCCATTGGCGCAGTGTTGTTGGTGGATCGCAAGGGAATCCAAACACCAATCTATTATGTAAGTCGGGTGCTGACAGATCCTGAGACGCGCTACACCATCATAGAAAAGTTAGTTTTATCACTAACACATGCGTCGCGCAAGCTTCATAGATATTTCAATGGTCATCCCATTGAAGTCCTGACTGATTACAACATCCAGCAAGTCTTGCGACGTCCCGCGCTCTCAGGAAGGCTGACAAAATGGGCGCTGGAATTAGGGGAGCACACGATCACCTACAAACCTCGTCCAGCAATCAAGGGACAAGTCTTAGCTGATTTCATTGCAGAAATCCCTGAAGGAAAAGTCGAAGAGGCTCAGCGCGAAGTAGACCCTCCGCAAGCCAATAATGAAGAAAATGTTTGGAGATTATTCACTGATGGAGCTTCAAACAACGAAGGGTCCGGCGCAGGCCTCAAACTGGTGGATCCAGAAAGTCATGAGTATACTTACGCAATCAGGTTGGATTTCAAGAGCACCAACAATGAAGCTGAGTATGAAGCCCTGCTGGCTGGTCTGCGCATCGCGCACAAGTTCGGAGTTAAAAAGCTAGAGGCTCATGTCGATTCATACTTGGTAGCAGCACAGCTCAATGGCTTTTATGATGCCAAGGAGAACACTATGCCTCTGTATTTAGAGCAGGCGAAGAAACTCACCGAGCAATTTGACTTCTTCAGAATCATACATATTCCGCGCAGTGAAAACAAGTCTGCCGACGCGCTGAGCAAGATGGCATCAACCAGCTTCGATCACTCTGGCAAAGATGTCAGGGTGGAAGTAATGAGCAACCCGTCGGTGGGAGCGAAGTCTGTCCTTGTAATTCATACAACACCTTCATCATGGATAACTCCATTAATGGAATTCTTGAAGGAGGGAAAGGTACCGGACGATCGCGCACAAGCGAGGAAGATAAGACACAAGTCGCAGAACTACGAACTGCTTGATGGTACGTTATATCGACGCTCTTATCTTGGACCGCTCATGAAATGCCTGGATGCCGAGGAAGCAAGCTATGTGATCAGAGAGATACACGAAGGAATCTGTGGAATACATGCCGTCTCGCGCATGGTGGTTGCCAAGGCAATGAACGCAGGTTACTATTGGCCAGGCATGTACTTGGACGCGTTAAAAGAGATCCAAAAATGCAAAGCGTGTCAGAGCTATGCGCCAAACACCATGCGGCCAAAGAACAACTTGATTCCGGTGACCTCCGCATGGCCTTTCCACAAATGGGCAATCGATATTGTGGGTCCCTTACCACAAGCGTAAGGGCGAGTAAAGTTTTTGGTAGTGCAGTAAACTATTTCACAAAATGGGTTGAAGCCAAGCCACTAGCAAAAATCACAGCCGAGGCAATGAAGCAATTTATTTGGAGCCACATCATATGCCGTTTTGGCCTGCCAATGGAAATTGTGAGCGACAATGGTAAACAATTCACTGACAGGAAGATATCCAGTTGGCTCAAGGAATTGCGCATCAACCAAGTCTTCACTTCAGTATACCACCCTCAAGGGAATGGCCAAGTGGAGCGCGCGAACCAAAGCTTGCTGAATGGGCTGAAGAAAAGGTTGGAGGGAGAATCCCATGCATGGGTCGAGAAGTTACCTAATGTCCTGTGGGCGCATAGGACATTAAGCAAAACCAGCAATGGCGAGTCCCCGTTCAGCCTAACCTATGGAACGGAGGCTATGATTCCAGCAGAGATTGGATGCCCATCCTATAGAGTGCTCATGATGAGTAAAAAAGACAACGAGCAAGAAAGGAGGTTGGATCTCAACTTACTTGAAGGGCGCAGAGAGGCGGCTATCATCAGTGAAGCCAAATAGAAGAAAAAACTAGAAAAATATTACAATCAGCGCGTGAAAGAATGCCACTTCAAGAAGAATGATTTTGTCATTCGGAACAATGAAGCTAGTTGCGCAATACCCCCGGGAAAGATGTCTCCCAACTGGGAGGGACCTTATCAAGTCTCGGAAGAATTGGGAAAAGGCGCATATGCTTTAAAAGATTTGAATGGAAAGAAGATCCCGCGCACATGGAACGCAACACAGCTTAGAAAATGTTTCATGTAAAAGTTGTCAAGTTTGTAATAAAGGCCCTTTAAGCCATTATGAATAATGATGCGCGCTATTTTCTCTTAATGTGTGTTCTATTACCTTTTGCATACATGTTTCACACTTCCCTTTATTAATTTTGAGCAATATGACAACATTGTATTGACATCAAACTAAAAATAAAACGAAGTAAAACATACATGTGCGAGCTTCAAGCTCAAACGCGTTAACGAGTTTTAACTCTAAAACGTTAGGGCCTTAGCCCAATAATATGAGCCTTAGCTCAGGGCCTTAGCCCAATAATACGAGCCTTAGCTCAAATTACTCACAACATCCATCCTACATGCTGCGCAGCTAAACCATAAAAATACCTAAGCACAGCTAAGGCAAAGCACATGCCAAAACATAGTTGTTAAGGTCTCAGGTCGAGGTCGCGCATGGGATTGTAATGAATATCAAAGTAACACATACTGACACGTAAAGGCTAAAAAACTCATTCATAATTCCCTATAATATATGCGCGATAACGTCGCGCAAAAGAGGAATAATGAAATGCCAAGGCACGTGTCAGCATATTCAGAATATTGCAAAATAACTTGAAATATGACAAGGATTAAGTAAAATAATTTCCTTACAACCTTGTTCAAGTTTCAATGTGCAAGCATATCTTATATTCAACAAGCAATCACATGCAATATAAAGAGATGAATTGGGAATGCGCAAGATGCGAATAAGGGAAGAACAAAATTTCATTCCAAAACATAGAAGTTTACAAATTTACAAAATGATGAGATAAAAACTACAAACAAAAACAAAAAAAAAAAAAAAAAAAAAAAAAAAAAAAAACATGAAGGGCTTCTCAAGTCTCTATATCAACATCAGCCTCTTCATCGCCCTCATCATTACCTCCTCCCTCAGCATCTGGCGCAGCCCGCTCCTCGTCATCTCCAAACTTACCATAATCAAGCTGTTCGTCTTGAATGGAGTCGTCTTCTATCACGATAGTGTCAGGAGTAGGTCTTTTGGCCACGCCAGAGCCGCTAGCAGAGGCAGCATTGCCCGCGCCATCATCGCTGCCGCCAGTCCCCTCATATTCATCAAGTAATTTCTTTAGCGCGCCAAGATCGGGCTGGTCAGCAAGCGCGGCTATCTGCAACTCACAAGCAAAAGTATGAGTACAAAAGATTAGGAAAATAAGTCAAGGTAAACTCATTAAGGTTAAAATACCTGCTCAAGGACGGGAATCGGAGTATTCAAGTACTTCTCCCCCACCTCGGCCATGTCAGCGCAGACAGCGTCGAGCTGATAAGGGTAGTCGGATGGATTCTTCTTCAGCACGCCATATTCATAGCCATCCTTAAACCCTTCAGCTCGACCCACCAAACGCGACGCAGCATTGCAATCCATCACAAGGGTCTGAAACTCGTCTGAGTATTTCATCGCATAAGCGCAACGAGTCACACCCTGTGAAACTAGCCATTGACGATCCTGCGCGAGGGAAGAAACAGACGTCTCAAGAGCAGGAATCTGAGAGTTTAATAACTCAACAGTTTCCTTGGTTTGTTTTAGCTCTTCTCTGTCAGACGCTGCTACCGCCAAGGCTTCATTCCTTTCTGCTCGCGCAGCATCGAGCTCTTCTCTCTCAGACGCTGCTGCCGCCAAGGCTTCATCCTTTTCTGCTCGCGCAGCATCGAGCTCTTTCTTCAGGCGCTCAACCTCACTCTCTAATAAAGATTTGTCAGTATTAGCCTGCGCAAGAGTTTGATCACGCGCCTCAGCCTCCAACTCCAAGTCACGCGCTCGACGCGCGTACCTGGCCGCATCCGCTTCTGCCGCTTGTAGCTTCTCCCGCGCAGCCTGCAGCTCATGCCCGCGCTTCACAAAGGCAGCGTTTCCACTTGCTCAGTTCTCGCTAAGTTCTGCTTGGAGTTTCTCAGCTCTCTCTCGAGCGTCAGAAAGATTCCAAGCAGAAATCTTAGCCTCTTGCTTGGCCTCCGCAAGGGCATCACGCACTTTTATATAATCATTGCGAAGCTCTTGGGAGGCAGCAAAGAACGCAGAGAGGCATCCATCTTATTCCACCATGTGTAGTTAGTTCCTGCTACTTATGAGTTCTTGGCTTATAGTGGTAGGTTGAACAAGTTTGTTTTAACCATCGCTTAATACTTGATATGTGGTAGCGGCGTCACACCCTAACTAACGACGATCTTTCAGAAGGTAACTGGGGTAACTAGCCTATTTGGTTTTTGAAGTTTTGCAAAGAAGCCTTTTGGTTCCTTAGCCCCACTTCATTCTTCATGAATCGGTCTTTGGTCAATTTGTTTGAAGCGTTAGTACTTTCGATGAGTTTCTTCAACAGAGTCTCCACTGTAGTTCCATCATTTGGTTGTTGGCTGGCACTTGCACCTTTGTTTTGGTATGGAGGTTTAGGTTGAGAGGCTTGGTTTTGATTGAAAGGTAGTTTACCAAAGCCAGGTGGAGCTTGATTGTTGGCTTCATTCCTTCGGCTAAAGTTAGGACGATTTCTCCAACTAGGGTTGTAAGTGTCGCCATACATGTTATTTTGTTGGCTTACGAAATCACATTTTTCGATGGTCATACTTTGATAGTATTTGACCTTATGATCTCCCCCACAACTGTCACACTTTATCTTTGCTTTAACCCGCTCAGACTGAAGCTGTTTAAATTTCTTCGAAAGGGACTCAAATTGTGGACAGATAAATGTACTATTGTCAACATGGTGTATACCTTTGTGTGATGGGGTTGATTGAGGTGGATTATAGGCAAAGAAATTCTTGGCAATTTTTTCTAAGATCTCAAATGCCTCATTTGGAGATTTGGTTCCGAGATTTCCACCAGTGACCTGATTGGTTTGTTGTTTGTTTTGGCTAGTCTAAGAGTCGAAGAAAATTTGTACTTGAAGCTACTTGTTCAATTCAAGGTGCAACCATCATCGAAGAAGGCTCTTGTATCTCTCTCATGATGCGTTAGTGATTCGTCCGGTGATGCTGGTGCGATACTTGGCAATTTTATCGTGTGGAAAGTATTTTGAAGGAATTGCTCTACCATTTGATCCAAGTGGAGATAGGACCATATGGTAAAGATTCAAGCCATCCCGAGGCAACGGCGTTGCCTCGGAGCGAGAATGGATTGTGTAAGTGAAGCTTGATATTCGGAGCAATGCTGGATTTTGAAAGTTCCACAAGTCCAGAAAAATCGGGAAATATGAGACAAGGGATCTTCGTCGAGAACCATGAAATTGGACAGAATTTTCAATCATATGAATGATGTTAGATTTGATTTCAAAGTATTGAAGAATTTTGGGCGGTGCAACGCTATTGCCATAACTGTCGAGTGTCGGCTTTCCATGTTGGCTCATGTTTAGCTCGTTATTTAGTTCTGCCATCATAGATTCCTCTCAGTTGATGTACCTTCCTACGATTCGTCGTTAACTCCTTTGGTTGTTTTTTGTGCCCGAGAGCGTGTTCTTAGGTGAAAATGGCGTTCGGGTTCGGAAAGTTTTGAAACGAGTTCGGGAGTAGATATAGAGGACATACACTAACTAGGAAAGCTAAAAGATCTAAAGGCCTAACTAAAAAATAAGCTAAGTTAAGCAATTTATAACAAGAAAGATAAAAATAAAACAAACAATAAAGAACATAAATAAAATATCTTGGTTCTTTTTTATAAGTTTTTAAATTTATACACTATAGTTTAATAAATACTTGGATTGTTTGTAAAAATTCACCGCGTGCCCCAGGAAACGGCACCAATAACTTGTTGCGATGTGGATGTTGTATGAAAAGTTTATTAAGTTTTCAAAGGTTTGTTTCACACAATGACCAGTTTTAAATTTATAGAAATGATTATTATCTTAACTAAACCACACACAAATAGGCAAGTGTACCTATTGTATATGTTACTAGTATAGGTAAGAACCAAGTATCGATACATGAACACACTTTTTTGATTTTTACTACTAAATCGTTGTATTTTTTTTAACCGGAAGTAAACATCATATTAATTTTTGTTTAACAAGTAAATTTTAAAAAGAAATTTAAAGATATAAATTAAAGACAATATTTTGGGTTTTATATTTTTGAAGAGATGATTAAGGATAAAAGTGTATCATCTTGGTTAAAACTCCTCTTAACTTGGTTTAACTGTTAATTGGTAAACATGTGATATGAGCTTGCTATTGTGATTAAATGTGAGAATAACATTTTATTCCCAAGTCATGTTATTCCATGATAATTAAAGAAAGAAGTATGCATAACTTCAATTTTATGTAAGAAAGTGGTTTATAATAAATATTTATATTATAAGATAACTTACTTTAAAGATGAGACAATCCCTTAAATTACTAAGTGAATTGTCCTTTATATTTTAGTAAAAATAACCATTGTATTATATTTAAAATACCAATGAAGATTAGTTAAGTTGTAAGGATTAACATTGAGTTACCAAGTATTTACACGCACAGCTCTTGGACAATTATAGAACTCATGTAATAATCACCCAAATGTTGTTTAAAATAGGTTATGTTGCACACTCGCTGATGCATTTGTTAAATCTGAAACGTTAAGTTGTCAACATGTACATTTGTACAAGTGTAGCTAACGCTTACATTTGATTGTATCAGGCACAAGTGGACCCTTTTTGATTATCACGGCAACGACAATTCAAGAATCAATAGATCATCAGGAAGATGTCGACCATTGGCTCGCATCGTTACTTAATATTAGACTAGTATAATATAGTTGTAATTTATTATGTAATATTTTCTCATTATTTTTTGAGTCTCATTATTATGTAATATTTTCTCATTATTTGTTGAATCTCATTATTAATTATTATGTAAATATGCTTAAATTTGGCTTTGGAAAGAAATGATGTATTAAGCTGACTGGAAGTTATAGGGGACTAGATCATCATGGCTAGATTTTTGGCTTGCAAGGTAGTCGTAATTACCTGCCATGTACACATTAACCTAAGTGATTGATTTATATCATAGTTACCTAAGAAGTATAAAAGACTATTTAATTGACAATAATCTCTTATTTTCTTCCTATAAAAGACAGTATTATATGGAATTTGAACCATAAAATACTAACACTAACACAAAGACATCATTAGTATTAATTTTTAGTTACCGCTACTAAAATGAAAGATTACCATATTAGACTTATAGTGGCATGTTTTCCAATTATCAATGACTATGCTCTATTTATAGCAACACATTAAAATAGGAGATGTGAACAAAAACAACTTACTCATCAAAAACTTAGTACCAAACATAGAATCAAGTTTTAGGTTATTATTTTACCTTAACAACATCAGGCCAACCATTAACATAAATTAATACCATATCAAAGCTAAATTTCATGCATATCATTAATAACTATTAGATACAAAAAGTTAATGTATTATCACATGTAAGTGATCAAAATATATAATCTTATATACTCATAAATTATCTAAACCAAATAGATCGTGAAGAGTGATTTGTCTTGACTCCAGTTGAAACTGACCTTTACCCCCCACATCAGCAAGTTCTCGTCTAGAAAATCGCCCCACTCACGAACCTTGTAACGACGCGGCCGATAATACCTATCATTCCGCCGAGCAAATGTTTTAAAAAACTCCCCTTAATCACCAAGTCTGAACTTCAATTTGAAGGTCCTCGACTTGATGTCGAATCGGTTCACAAATGCAACAGGTAGTTGCTCCAATATTGAAACAAAATTTCAAGTATAAATTAACTTATTATACAATAATTTTTTATTGAAATTATAGTAAATAAGAGAATAGTTATGTAAAACTAAAGTAAAACATATAACGGATCGCTTAACTAAAAGGTGTAGTCAAAATTTAAAGTATAAATTAACTTACCAGAGAACCCTTACCTCTTGAAGGTGTAATAGAATTCCAGCCCTTGAACATTCATGTTTTTTTCTAGAATAAATCCAAAAGTGCATGCATACATATCAAATAGTTTGATCAAACTTTAAAAAATCAATATTGGATTCATATAATAGATTGTATAAGTAATAACACTTCATTTATTAACTACATTCATTACACAAAACGCGAATAGAAGGATGACGATATATTGGTTTCATACACTGGTTATTCATTAATCAAACTACTTATAATCGTGTTTAGAAAAAAAATGGGCCCAAATTATCGTGTTTTGAACAAAAATGCCCAATTAATCATCTTTTAAGCAAAATGACCCATTGAAAAAACATAATATAGTTTTTAGTCACACATTAAAATAAAACTATCATTATAATCACACCTAATTAATTAGTAATATTTTTACACACCTAATAAAATAAAAAATTATAATATGGATAGCACCGATCTATAAAGACAGGTTTTATTTTTAGAGTCACAATTGTTTAACCTTTAGTCACATTCTTACATAAATACATGACCCTAGCACACCTTTAGTCACACTCTTTTGTAAAGAATGTAACCGTGACTATAAACTACTAAGACAACACTAACGTTTCCTTAAAGAATGTAATGATCACATGTTGACTAAAAAGTACTTACACTTCACTAACATTTCCTTAGTAATGAACATATAGTCACACCTAACAAAATGAACAATTAACATATGTTACTTCTAGTCACATATTGTATGCATTTACCATCACAATAATATATAATTTGTCACACATCCAAATTGGAGATGTGACCAAAAAGTAATTATACATCAATAACGATTATTGTCTATTGAACATTTAGTCACACCTAACAAAGTGAACAATTAGCATATTTTACTTCTAGTCACAAATTGTATGCATTTACCATCACCATAATATATATTTTATCACACATCCAATTTGGATATGTGACCAAAAAGTAATTATACATCAATAACGAGGATTGTGTTATCGAACATTTAGTCACGCCTTACAAAGTGAACAATTAACATATTTTACTTCTAGACACATACTGTATGCATTTAACATCACCATAATATATATTTTATCACACATTCGAATTGGAGATGTGATAAATAAATACTTATACATCAATAACGTTGCCTTAGTATTAAAAGTTTTAGTCACACCTACTAAAATGAACTGTTACTATAAACTACTTAGACTTCACTAACGTTTTCTTAGTATTAACCGTTAGTCACACCTAATAAAGTGAACAATCACCAAATTGTAATTCTAGTCACATGTTTTTTTCCATTAACCATGACCAAATATATAATTTGTCACACATCCATATTCGAGCTGTGACCATAAACTTCTTATACATCAATAACTATTTCGTTAGTTTAAATTTGTAGTCAGACATAATAAAATGGAAGCTGACCATTTGTTACTTCTAGTCACATGTTTTTTACATTTGTCATGACTATTAGTTATCGTTAGTGACACACTGTAATTTAACTATCACCATAAACTTTAACATATGGCAACACAATTAATTAGTGTGACTAATAAACATAAACTTAATGTCACACAAATAAATAATCACTGTCATTGTAAATTACATTTAATCACAGTTACGTTATATCACTGAATGTGCGCCATGATATAGTGACACAAACAATTGCCATATGTGACTATATGTTTATCTATGGTATCACAAAAAGATTTACATTTGTGACAAATGAAAAATGTGACCAAATAGTGACATTTGGTCACATTCCGATTAAACGTCACTAATATTTGTGGCATACGTTATGTTTAGTGTGACTAAAGAGGTGATTCTCTATACAATAGTCACACAAGCCAGCTGAAATCGTCACCAAAATATTCCAGGAATTTTCATGCATACATACGGTGACACTTTTCTTCGAAAGTATCACATAGACCTGATGGGGGTGTATGTCACTAAAAGTATATTTTGTACTAGTGTAAAGGACATCAAGAAAGATAGATTGAAGCAACAAATTGATATATTCAACTTTAGTGTAAAGAACATCAAGAAAGATAGATTGAAGCAACAACTTGATATATTCAACTTTAGAGAATGAGAAAGGCTGAAATCTGTATTGCAAAGATTTGTTGCAATTGTCAATGAAATTGGAACAATTGGTCTTCCTATCACTGATTCTTATCTAAACAAGAAGCTGCTTTGTTCTTTATCTGGTGAACGGTACACAACTAGCAAGTTCATCAAGGAGAAGGCTAATTTTCCTAATTTCAAGCTAGATGATGTTATTTGTTTTCTGCAAGCAGTTGAGCATGAGATGATTGAAAATCATATGATAAAAGAAGAGAAACCAATTTTTCAAGTTACTAATGCTCTAATTGAACGAATTGGAAAATTATCAACTAAGAATCAACAACAAGTTCCTGTTATTGAAGAACCAAGTGAATTCAATTCAAAGACCCCAAGAGTGTTTATGGCAAGCCAATATGGAAGCCAAAGTGGACAACAAAGATTTAATGTCCAGATGTTGGATGATGGTGATACATCTTCAATAGCAAGTGGACATGCTCCTTATGTTCCAGTAACACAAATCAAGGTAATGAATATCAAGCACTATTCCCAATGTTCACTGAATCATACAATGCCTTTGTGGCCAAAAATTTGATTCACGCAAGTGTGGTGCAAGATGATTTGGAGCAAATTGATGCTGATAACTTGGAAGACATGGATCTTAAATGGCAAGCTACAATGTTGGTTGTAAGAAGCAAAAGACTATACAATAGAATACGAAGGTAAACATTTTCTAGACCAAGTGACAGGATTGGATATGATTATTCAAAAGCAATCTGCTACAATTGTCAACAACCTGATCATTTTGAAAGAGAATGCAACCAACCAAGACAGTTTCAAAGCAACAACAACATTCAAAGAAACTAGTTTCAATCTCATAACCAAGCTCAAGGTCAACAACAGAGACAATACAACAACAAAAACTTCCAACTGTTGGAATCGGTCTGCCCAAGACACATATTAGAGCTGATGTGGCTAGTACGTTATGATCCAAGTCGGGTCATACCCAATAACAAGCTAGACAAACACCATAATATTTATTGTAGATATGATCTAACAAATTAACACTTATGATTATTAGAAAATGGGTTTCTAAATATTTGCACTTGAGGAATCGATAAATTATATGGATAATTTATTAAGAGAGTTTATCTTATGATATTATTTAAGTTGGTTAAATAATATATACATATATGATAATGGTTATGATATATGGCATGAAACTTATGGCATGTTAAAAGTGCTACATGTCACAAAGTTTCAATACACCTGAGACTAGTACATGGAGTATTAGTCATGTGACTAGTACATGGAGTATTAGTGTGTTGCCAGGAAAGAAAGAGAAAATATTTTCTGTTAGGACCACCCTTTTATTTAAATCTATTTTCTCTTTATATCCTTCTTGGGACAACACACAAGTAACACACCAATAACATCACATGCAATATTCATGTCTCCGCTTCCTCTCTCTATTTGATTTTTGGCCAAAAGAGGATAAACACAAGAAAGGAATTTTTCCAAGTGCAAGTGTTATCAAATCCTAGCAGACAATAGTGTTTGTTGGATGCTTGTGGGTATACAAGCTTGAGGCCCTTCTCTCCTTGAAGACTAGCCTTTTTAAATCATCATCTCCTTCATTTCTTGGAGTCTTAAAGGTATAATACATAAACACCCTGTGTGTCACACCCTCAAATTTCGACTAACGAAGTTTTACCGTGAGGCGCGTGACATACCAAGATCCAGCTCATTCATTATACCAAACAATCATTAAGCTATATAAAACACCATTTGAGTTTAATCCAACTAATTGGTAAAACAAAAACAAACCAAATAGTTCAAAAGTTTTGCGGAAGCGTTAAAGTAAAACAATAAACCATGTGCTCAAACATGCACAACCCATCAAATGTAAACAATATGAAATAAAAGTTCATGTAACAAGTGTGACTCCAAACATAAGCAATGCAAACCCGCTCCTTAGCACATCTAGCAACCTGGGCAAGTATAAATACTCAAGGGTCAACACGAGGTTGGTGAGTTCAAAAGTTGTAGTAAAAAGTAGTATAAATAGTATATGTAGTATACGTAGCATAAGTAGTATATGTGTAAGTAGATTTAGCATTTTTCAAATATACCAGGGTAGCTAACCCATTTACAAGCCACTAGACGTTTGAACTGAAACTGACTGTCTGTATGCCTTTATCACAAAACGATGGTGCAAGTATCACAAAACGATGGTGCAAGTATGTTAGGACAATTTACACCCTTCCGACCTCCAGTCGAGTTTTAACAGGTGGGGTTTGTCAAACCCAGTAGTACTACTTAAATTTCCCCGTGATCTCATCCTAACGGTTCAAGGTATGTAAGGACTTTAAGTGAAATGAGAGCATCTAGTATACACTTGTGATATATAAGAAATTACATAAATCCAAAATAAGTTGCTGCGTTTTCCTCCAGAAAACCAGTATGCAAGTACATCCGTGTTTTCAATCCAGAAAACAAGTATACTAAAATAGTTTAGTGTTTTCTATTCGGAAAACATGTATATAAAAATAGTTTAGTGTTTTCAATCTAGAAAACAAGGAAAATATTTGGTGTTTTTTTTTCAAGAAAACAAGTATACGAAAGTAGTTTTGTGTTTTCTCTGCAGAAAACAAATTGGAAAAAGCATGAACTCACCTGGTGTCGCGTGTAATAGACTTTTGTGAAAACCCAAAATGATGCACTTGACTCGTAAATCGTTACCTAGTACAAGTGTTTAAGTTATGAGAATGTGTTCAACAACACATGACTCTAAAACCCAAGTAAGGACTCATACACAAACACAAACTTGACACGAAAGCTCATTGGTGATAATAAGTAATGTCAATTGTACCAAAAAGTCTTAACATGTATTCACACATCATATCACGGCAAAGAAACCAAATATTTATCATTCAACTCACCTTATGATCATTCAGTTCACGAGACAGATTATGGCACGTACAAAATGATTTTATTCACTAAGTAAAACTTAAGGATAAATGATACAAAATTTACCACAGTAGCATGTATGAATTAGGTTTCTCACAAATGTTTTATTATATTTTATCATATATACATAACTCACAATAATTCAATCATTACACAGTTTAGCAGATTTTGCAACAAAAAGTTGTTTCATTGTTCTCTCAACTCATTTATCCAACTTGTGCAAGGCCAACTGGGTTGTCTTTTAGACTCATAATTTTAAGTTCCAGAAGTGGAACCAACTTATTTGGCTTTGTTAATCTCATGTGATGATGCCGGTAAAACAGACCAGAATTTGAATCCCCGCATCAGCTTTGACACATGTTTTTGTAAAATCATAAAAACTATACAAAACTTGTCCAAAAATTACAAAATTTACCTTTCTGGAAACTAGACTCAGAATACTATATCCTAGAATCAAAAATCGATCAATAATCATCGTTTAACATCAAGTTACAAACCAATCAATAAACGAGAATGAATCTGTCAGCAAACTATTATCATCAAAACTCAAACCCTAGGGTTCTAATTCATCAATTAACATTATAATCATCAAAGTTACAGAGATTGAACATCTAGGGTTTCAAAATAACTTAACAAAACATAAAATTGATAAATAAAACTTACTGATTAACATTAGGAATCATGTGAATCACTCAAAGACACCACTAATTGCAAGAATTAAGGTTGAATTGAAAGTCGTGTGTATGGGTGTGGGATGAGAGGTCGTGAAAGAGGGAGAGATGGCAGGAGTCGACTGATTTTTGGTGGGTTAGGGTTTGGTTTATTTGTTTTAATATTATATAATCATAATTTTCAAGAATGATCCTTGTTGAAACAAGTTATGACTTTCATGATCCATATTGATCTTAATGTTATTTCTTCTAACACATGTGTATTGGATACCTGATGTGGAACTCATATTTGCAATTTGTTGCAGGAGTTCAAAAGAAATAAGCATTTCAAGAAAGGAGATACAAGTCTCTTCATGGGCAACGGAGCAAAGGTTGATGTCGAAGCCCAAGGAGACTATATTTTGAAGCTTCCAAATGGTTTGGAAGTTGTCTTGAAAAACATTTGGTATGCTCCTAGTTTTCTAGGAACATTATCTCCGTTTCTCTTTTAAGACAATATGGTTATGATTTAAAGTTTGTGGACAATGGTATTTGTATTTTCATGAATAATGTCTTTTATTTTATAGCAATGCCGTCTAATGGCATTTATGAATTAGTTCATGATAATCATCCTTTGATAACACGTTGTACCAATCAAACACCAAGAAACTTAAATGGATTTGAGTAAGACTTATCATTGGCATTGTCGCCTTGGGTCACATAAACAAGGGTTGCATAAGTACACTTCAAAATAATGGTCTTTTGGAATCAAATGATGATTCATTTGATAAGTGTGAATCTTGTTTACAAGGAAAGATGACCAAGTAACCCTTTAGTGGAACTAACGAAAGGGCAAAAGATTTTTAGGTATCATACATTCCGATGTATGTGGAACTTTTAAGGCAATAACAAGGAATGGTGAAAGATACTTCACTACCTTTATCGATGATTATAGTCGTTATGGGTATGTGTACTTGTTAAGACACAAAGATGAAGCCTTTGAAATGTTCAAATTCTTCCAAAATAAAGTAGAAAATCAACTCAACAAAACCATCAAAGTACTTCGTTCAGATAGAGGAGGTGAATACCTTAGTGATGCTTTTCAAGATCATCTTAAGAGTTGTGGAATCATCTCACAACTCACTCCACCCGGAATACCACAACATAATGGTGTGTCCGAGAGGAGGAATCAAACTCTATTGGATATGGTTCGATCTATGATGGCTAGAAGCACATTGCCTCTATCTTTGGGGTTTCACATTGCTCTCGGCAGCCCGTATTCTAAATATGGCACCAACCAAGAAAGTGGACAAGACACCTTTTGAAATATGGCATGGAAGGGTTCCATAATTATCATATTTGAAGGTATGGGGTTGTGAGGCTTTTATTAAGCACAACACCCAAAACAAACTTAAAAGCCGATCCACTAAGTGTATCTTTGTAGGATATCCCAAAGACTATATGGGATAATATTTCTACAACCCAACCGAGCAAAAAAGTGTTCATTGTTCGAAAGGCCGAGTTCATGGAAACTAGGTACCTTATGGAAGGGGCTAGTAGAATGGTGGAACTCGAGGAGGATCGAGAACCACAAGCCGATACACATTTGGCTGATACTAGCACTCAACAAGAGGTTGTTGAGAATGATCAAATGGTTGATCAAGACACACAAAACGTTCGAAATCTGGTCGAATTAGTAATCCACCCGAAAGATATGGATTTTTTCATGGATGGATGCTAAGTGGTAGATTCGGATGAACCCACCACATACCACGATGCAATGTCACAATCCGATTGTGAGAAATGGCTTGAAGCTAGGAACGTTGAGATGCAATCCATGCATGATAACCAAGTATGGGATTTGGTTGTACCACCTCTTAACTCTAAACCGGTTGGAAGTAAGTGGGTTTTCAAAAAGAAAAACGATATGCATGTAAATTTGGATACTTATAAAGAAAGACTTGTAGCAAAAGGTTTTACTCAAACTCAAGGGGTTGATTATGATGAGAACTTTTCGCCCGTGGAAATGCTAAAGTCTATTAGGATATTATTTGACATAGCCGCATATTATAACTATGAGATTTGGCAAATGGATGTCAAAACCGCTTTTCTAAATGGACATCTTGAAGAGGATGTCTACTTGGTTCAGCCCAAAGGTTTTGTTGTTCCACAACATCCTAATAAAGTATGCCAATTACAGAAATCAATCTATGGATTGAAACAAGCATATAGGAGTTGGAATAACCGTTTTGATGAAGAGGTTAAGATATTTGGATTCATCAAAAACGCTGATGAGGCTTGTGTGTATAAGAAAGCTAGTGGGAGCATCATTACTTTCCTAGTATTGTATGTTGGTGACATACTATTGTTTGGGAATGACATTCCAACCATGGAAGGTATAAAAGCCTGCCTTTGGAGTTGTTTTTCCATCAACGATCTTGGTGAAGCCACCTATATTTTGGGAATAAAGATCTACAGGGATAGATCAAGGCGGTTGATAGGTTTAAACCAAAGTGCATACATTGATAAAATCTTGAAAAATTTCAAGATGTAGAACTCTAAGAAAGGTTTGGTACCTATTCAAAGAGGAACGATATTGAGTGTGACTCAATGTCCAATCTCAAAAGTTGAGCAAGAGAAAATGATGTGCATTAGACCGGATGTGTCATGCTCTTTGAGCATGACAATTCGATACCAACAAAATCCGGGAAGTAGCCATTGGATGGCGGTTAAGAGCATAATGAAATACCTTAGAAGGACTAAGGATATGTTTCTAATATATGGCTCTGGTGAGGAGGAACTCGTTGTAAAGGGTTACACGGATGCGAGTTTCCAAACTGATCGAGAGGATTCTCGATCACAATCGGGATATGTTTTCGTTATGAATGGTGAGGCTGTCTCTTGGAAGAGCGCAAAACAAGATGTTGTAGCATTGTCCGCCACTGAATCGAAATACATCGCCGCCTCAATGGCAGCTCAAGAAGTTGCATGGATAAGAAAGTTCATTGCCAATCTAGAGGTAGTCCATACCATTCGGGACCCTCAAGAGATCTTTTGTTACAAGAAGGGTGTGATTGATCAAATCAAGGAACCCCGTGCACATCAAAAGACAAGGCACATTGAGCGGAGATTCAACTACATAAGGGATGAATTGAAAATGGAAAGATATGTATTCGCAAATTTTACATCGATCAAAACATTGCGGATCCACTCACGAAGCTCCTTGAAAGGCCGAAGCATGTGGGTCATACTTGCGCCTTAGGACTTCAATATTCTAGTGACTGGATTTGATCTGTTTTGTATTTGGATATCGGAACAATTGTTATTTTGACTCATTCATATTATTATGGTTTATGATTATGACTTTTGAGTTATGTTCCATTTTAGCATGTTAAAATCCGTGAATAAGTTAATTATTCTAAATGTCTGTAGTCGTTCATATATGTGGGAACAAGTATGAAGGTAAGACTATTATGAACTTGGATTGGTGGATATTCATAAGGTATGAATATAGAGCAAGGGGTTGCTGCCAAGGTTCATAGATATTTATGGGATATAAATATTGGACTGACACACCCTTAAATGTTACTACATGGAATCCTTGTGATTGGTGATCATAAGTAAATTGGAGTAAAGGCAAATATCATAGTATCCTCCTACCTGAGATACATATTGGGTCTTGATATTCACCAATTATTATGCTTTGACTTAGTTCTTCGCTGCTCTGAAACATGATGGTACATAAGGCTGAGATTAGGTATGGTATGAGGTGATTGTGAGAGACGTATGTAGTAAATAGGGGATTTGTCCCTATTGTTTGTTGAGAGTGAAATGTCTAAGGCCTGCTAAGTTAAATCAACAAAGAATGATCACTCTGTGTCTTTGGATTTGACATGACATCCGTGGCAAAAGGATAAATGATAGATTCACCTAAAATCATTTCAAGTAAGGGACTTGAAGGGGATGACGTTATTGAGTGACACTTCATCATACGTACTAGGGGTAGTAAACCATTGTTAGGCGGTATTTGCTACTTGCATCAATATTCTATGTATCTTGTGCAAGTGGGAGATTGTTGGAATCGGTCTGCCCAAGACACATATTATGATGTGGCTAGTACGTTATGATCCAAGTCGGGTGGTCATACCCAATAACAAGCTAGACAAACACCATAATATTTATTGTAAATATGATCTAACAAATAAATATTAACACTTATGATATCTAGAACATGGGTTTCTAAATATTTGCACTTGAGGAATCGATAAATTATATAAATAATTTATTTGGAGAGTTTATCTTATGATATTATTTAAGTTGGTTAAATAATATATACATATATGATAATGGTTATGATTTATTGCATGAAACTTATGGCATGTTAAAAGTGCTACATGTCATAAAGTTTTAATACACCTTCGACTAGTACATTAAGTATTAGTCCTGCGACTAGTACATGGAGTATTAGTCATGTGACTATTACATGGAGTATTAGTGTGTTGCCAGGAAAGAAAGAGAAAATATTTTCTGGTATAACCAACCATTTTGGGGGGGAAATTCCCACCCTTTTGTTTAAATCTAATTTCTCTTTATATCCTTCTTGGGACAACACACAAGTAACACACCAATAACATCACATGCAATATTAATATCTCCACTTCCTCTCTCTCTCTCTCTCTCTCTCTCTCTCTCTTTGATTTTCGGCCAAAAGAGGAAGAACACAAGAAAGGATTTTTTCCAAGTGCAAGTGTTATCAAATCCTAGCATACAAGGGTATTTGTTGTATGCTTGTGGGTATACAAGCTTGAGGCCCTTCTCTCCTTGAAGACTAGTCTTTCAAATCATCATCTCCTTCATTTCTTGGAGTCTTGAAGGTATAATACATAAACACCTTATGGTTGTTTATATTGGTAAGAATGTAATTTTGTATATGGATCCGGGGCTTGGGTTTTACACATAAAATCGGTTTTATATTAATCTAAATAACAAGATATAAAAATTCAATCCGCTGCGTTTTTCATATAAATGGGTTTATATGACTTTGATAATCTTGTTAAAACCCAACACCAACAACATAACCATCAACAAATTGTCCCTCGACAACAACCATTTTAGAGAAATCAACCAATCCCTCCTCAAGCTCCTACCAATCAAAATAGAAAAAATGTCACTCAACCAATAAACCAAGGGAATGTTGATGTAGCCCAACAACCACAAGATGGTTTGTCTGACTGGAGCAATCATGCTGAAGATATTGAGAAGGCAAATGTTTCTTTTATGGCAAAGATTGGTGATCAAGCTGAATCCTCAACATCTCAGGTACATTCAAATGGCACAACTTTTGAATTACTTGAAATGAATGATATATTGAGAAAGGAAGTTGGTCAGTTAAAAACTAAATGTTTTAAGAAACAAAGCATAATTAATGTGTATGAGATGAGTAAATAACCTGTGAGAACCAAATCAAGGTTTAGAGCAAGATTGTATAGACAATTATGAAACTCAATCTAGATACACTACAGAGATAGAAGGTTTAAAGAAGATGTACATTGAAGAGAAATTGAAGAACACTCAACTTCAAGTTGACGTTGAGTTTCTGAAAAATCTTGTGTCCACTGGTAGCATCTGTGGAAAATTGAAGAAAATCAAAGAAGAAGATAAATATAAGGTTGTTCCACCACCTTTTAATGACAATTATTCATTAAAAGCGAACAAAGAAAATAGTGGAACATATCTTGATCA
Source organism: Bidens hawaiensis (assembly GCF_021521415.1). NCBI lineage: Eukaryota > Viridiplantae > Streptophyta > Magnoliopsida > Asterales > Asteraceae > Bidens > Bidens hawaiensis. Next base: position 118,910 of record NW_027493824.1, read on the forward strand.
ATTCAAGAAAGTGTTTGAAGATAAAGAAGAATTAGTTAAAAATTAAAAGATGGTGGATGTTGAAGAGGAAGGTGTTGAGATAAAAGAGAAGTTAGTTGAAAAATCTATTGGAATTCAAGTTTCAATGAAAGTTCAAGAGTGTAATGTGTCAAGTGAAGATGATACTAGTGAATCAAGTGCTCAATGCTCAAGATGTGGTGAAAAGACGAGAGTAGAAAAGGTTCAAAGAACAAGATTCCTTTGATACCAAAAATTACTCCAAAAATGAGGAAACATCACGAGCAAATGAGAAGAGAACACAAATCTTTTGATATTTGCGGGTATAAAGGAAAGAAAAACAATGATAATCGGGGTAGCAAAGTTTCATCAAAAAAATCAAGTGTCACAGTCAACAAGAAGAGTGATGAAGTCCTCAAAAGTGAAGATCAATTTCTGCCAATCTATCCAGTATTCTCCAATCATGAATTGTTTGATATGGAAGATGTTGAACGCATGGAAGATTATACTAAAAGATGGTTGAGACCTAGAAGTGGAAGGGTGAAAGTTCAATAAAAATGGAAAAGATAAACTTTGCGAAGAGTTCAGTGGAAAGAGAGGATATAAAATTGAGAAATTTCTGCCCTTTTCAATTAACTTTGATGTTCTAATTACTCATCAAAAGACCATTGGAATTGAACCCCCAAGACCAATTGAAAGATTTAAAAGGGGGTAACTTAAGTACAAGCTTTAAAGGACAAGTATGGAGCAAAATTTGTGATGTTTATGGTCATCACACTGATTCTTGTCAAGAAAGGTTCTCTCCTGAATCATTTCAAGTTCTAGACCATACAAAATTTCGACAAGATTTACATTCTACAAGAAGAGATATACTGAGTATTTAAATACTTCAAAGAAGAAATTTGACGATCAAGTGAAGAATGATGAAACAATTAAGAAAAAAAGGAAATTTGATTACCAAGGAACTCAATAGAAGTCCATCTGTTAGGTCTCAAGATTCTGTGAAATCTAAAGATTCTGAAACGTTTGTAACCAAGGAGAAAAAGAGTATGTTGAAAGAGAAAGTTTTCAAAGGAAACAAGCAACTGAACTTACTGGTGATGAAAAGTTCTTAATGAAACATGGTTATGAACCACATGGGTTTTTGTGGAAGCCAAAAACTGAAGCTCAAATGATAATCATGAAAAGGGAAACAGTCATTAAAGGATGCACAAGAATAATTCCATATGTTGGAAACTCATATGAAATTGGATATGAGACTGATGAGTCTTGTGAATTAGTGTATGAGGATCCTAAACCAAATGCAAATGATGATGATGATGTTGCTGATGACTTACAAGCTGAAATAGCTTGTGATTCATCACTTAAATGATCTTTTTTATTTTTAATTATGCAGGACCAGGCCATTGAAGTGAATGATGTATGGTATATGGACAGTGGATGTTTCAGGCACATGACCTGTGATAAAAGATCATTAGTCAATTTCGAAGAAAAATTTGAAGGCCCAGTTGCTTTTGGTAGTGATGAAAATGGAGGGAAGATTGTGGGCAAAGGCATTTTCACTAAAGGGAAAGTCTCATTTGATAATGTTTTTCATGTGGAAGGTCTGCAATATAACCTTTTGAGATTTCACAAATGTGTGATAAAGGTTATAAAATTGGATTTGATTAATCTCACTATTTCATTTTGAAACCTGAGTTTGTGATTCCACATGATATGATTATGATGATGGCCCTTAGAAATGGAAACTTATATGAATTGAGAACGAAGGATGCCATTTCTAGAGGTGGAACATGTTTTTGTCTCCAAAGCTTTTGAAAATGAAACCAGACTTTGGCATAGAAAGTTGTGTCATGTGAGTCTTAAGAACATGAACAAACTTGTTAAAAGTGAGCATGTGACTGGTCTGCCAACCAGAGAGTTCAAGCTGGATGATAAATGCATTTCATGCCAAAAGTGAAAGCAACATAAATCATCTCACAAGACAAAACTCATAAACTCCATTGAACAAGTACTTAAAACTCTTCATATGGGTCTCTTAGGTCATGTGAGTGTTTCAAGCATTGGCAAGAAGAGGTATTGTTAGGTGATAATAGATGATTATTCAAGATTCACATGGGTATACTTTCTAGGCTCAAAGGATGAAGTTGCGGAGCTGATCAAAAGATGTGTGACCAGGATTGAGAATCAATTAAATGCAAGGATTAAGGTTATGAGAAGTGGCAATGACTCTGAGTTCAAAAATGGGACAATCACTGAATGTTGTCAAGGAAAAGGTATATTTCAATAATTCAGTGCCCCTAGAACTCCAGAACAAAATGGTATTGCAGAAAGAAGAAACGTAACTTTAATTAAAGCTGCAAGGACCATGCTTATAGATGCTTATTTTCCTATAACCTTTTGGGCAGAGGCAATTAACATTGCTTGCTATGTTCAAAACAGAGTCCTTCTCAACAATTGTCAATACAAAACTCCCTATGAGATTTTGTAAAAAATGGAAACCCTACATCAAGTTTTCAAGCCATTTGGTTACAAATGTTCTCTATTAAACACTAGAGATTACTTGAACAATATTCAATCAAAATCTTTAGACTGAAATTTCAATCAAAATCTTTAGACTGCTTCTTTGTTGAATATTCCTCAAACTCAAAAGCATATAGAGTTTATGTGAAAGATCATTTGAGTGTGATTGAATCATATGATATAATTTTCAATGAGAATCAGTTTAATACTGATGATGGAGCAACATGGTTGTTTGATCTAGAGAAGTTGATAAAATCTTTCAAGATCTACCCAGAAGACATTGATGAAAATTCTTATAGAACAAGTGTTCATGAAGCAACTCAAGAAAAGAAAATTAACTTAGACAAATTGTGGTCTAAAGTTGCTGATGAAGATCATGAGTTCTCTTTTAACATGAAGATTTCTGATGAAGAAGATGAAAATGAAGTTGAGGAAAATGAACAACTTGATCATCCACAAGATCAAGAAAATCATGACGTGAATATTAATAAAACAAGGGACTAACAAGATCAAGACCAAAATGAAAGACACTTAAGATTTGAAACTTTGTTTCAAAACCTGAACATGGGAAATGATGTTGCATCAACATCAACCCAAAATGTTGAAGAAGCTACAATCAACAATGAAAATGATGTTGCATCAACATAAACTCAGAATGTTGAAGAAGCTACAATCAACAATGAATCACCAGATTTAATCATTGAAGAACCTGATCTCAATGACTCAAATCTTGATTCTAATTTAACTTCTAATCAAATCATCCAAAATTCTTATGTAGAAAGAAATCATCCTGCTGGAAACATAATTGGTGACCTGCATGAAAGAGTGACCAGAATTGCATCTGAAACTGCAAACATTTTTTTTATACTCCTGCTTTCTATCGCAAATAGATCCTAAGAACATTGTTCAAGCTTTGAAGGATAATAGTTGGGTAGAAGCAATGCAGGAAGAGTTAGCTCAGTTCAGAAATATGCAAGTCTGGGAACTAGTTGACAAACCAAGAGGAAAATTTGCACTTAGTACCAAGTGGGTTTTCAGAAATAAAAGGGATGAAAGAGGGATTGTAATGAAAAATAAGGCAAGATTGGTTGCACTTGGATGTCTTCAAGAAGAAGGTATTGATTTTGAAGAAGTATTTGCTCCTGTAGAAAGGCTAGAAGCAATTAGAATCTTCTTAGCCTATGCTGCATCAAAGAATATAAGAGTGTTTCAGTTAGATGTTAAATCTGCTTTCTTAAATGGTAAGGTAGAAAGGAGGTGTATATCACTCAACCTCCAGATTTTGAGGATCCTGATTATCCAGATAGAGTATATAAACTTAACAAGTCTCTATATGGACTACATCAAGCTCCAAGAGCTTGGTATGATGAGTTGTCTAATCATCTGCTTGCTAATGGTTTTCAAAGAGGAGCCATTGACAAGACCCTCTTCAACAAGAAAAGAGGAAGAGATTTACTTCTACTTCAAGTGTATGTTGATGATATCATCTTTAGATCTACAAATGAACATATGTGTTTAGAGTTTGAAGAAGTCTAAATAATGTATGAGCTCTATGGGAGAGTTGAACTTCTTTCTTGGATTGCAAGTTCAACAAAAGATGGATGGAATATTCATTTGTCAACCCAAGTATGTACAAGACCTCTTGAAAACGTTTAAATGCCAAGAATTGAAGATTGCTTCTACTCCAATGGATACACATGAGAAGATTAGCTGATGAAAAGGTGGAGCATGTAGATCAACATGAATATAGAGCTAAGATTAGATCATTGATGTATCTGACTGCTTCCAATACGACAACAACAACTTCCAACTGTTGGAATTGGTCTGCACAAGACACATATTAGAGCTGATGTGGCTAGTACGTTACGATCCAAGTCAGGTCATACCCAATAACAAGCTAGACAAACACCATAATATTTATTTTATACATGATCTAACAAATAAATATTAACACTTATGATTATTTGAAAATGGGTTTCTAAATATTTGCACTTGAGGAATCGATAAATTATATGGATAATTTTATTTAGAGAGTTTATCTTATGATATTATTTAAGTTGGTTAAATAATATAAACATACATGATAATGGTTATGATATATGGCATGAAACATATGGCATGTTAAAAGTGCTAAATGTCACAAAGTTTCAATACACATGAGACTAGTACATGGAGTATTAGTCATGTGACTAGTACATGGAGTATTAGTGTGTTGCCAGGAAAGAAAGAGAAAATATTTTCTGTTAGGACCACCCTTTTGTTAAAACCTATTTTCTCTTTATATCCTTCTTGGGACAACACACAAGTAACACACCAATAACATCGCATGCAATATTCATGTCTCCACTTCCTCTCTCTCTATTTGATTTTTGGCCAAAAGAGGAAGAACACAAGAAAGGAATTTTTCCAAGTGCAAGTGTTATCAAATCCTAGCAGACAATAGTGTTTGTTGGATGCTTGTGGGTATACAAGCTTGAGGCCCTTCTCTCCTTGAAGACTAGCCTTTTTAAATCATCATCTCCTTCATTTCTTGAAGTCTTAAAGGTATAATACATAAACACCCTGTGTGTCACACCCTCAAATTTCGACTAACGAAGTTTTACCGTGAGGCGCGTGACATACCAAGATCCAGCTCATTCATTATACCAAACAATCATTAAGCTATATAAAACACCATTTGAGTTTAATCCAACTAATTGGTAAAACAAAAACAAACCAAACAGTTCAAAAGTTTTGCGGAAGCGTTAAATTAAAACAATAAACCATGCGCTCAAACATGCACAACCCATCAAATGTAAACAATGTGAAATAAAAGTTCATGTAACAAGTGTGACTCCAAACATAAGCAATGCAAACCCGCTCCTTAGCACATCTAGCAACCTGGGCAAGTATAAATACTCAAGGGTCAACACGAGGTTGGTGAGTTCAAAAGTTGTAGTAAAAAGTAGTATAAATAGTATATGTAGTATACGTAGCATAAGTAGTATATGTGTAAGTAGATTTAGCATTTTTCAAATATACCAGGGTAGCTAACCCATTTACAAGCCACTAGACGTTTGAACTGAAACTGACTGTCTGTATGCCTTCATACCATATCACAAAACGATGGTGCAAGTATGTTAGGACAATTTACACCCTTCCGACCTCCAGTCGAGTTTTAACAGGTGGGGTTTGTCAAACCCAGTAGTACTACTTAAATTTCCCCGTGATCCCATCCTAACGGTTCAAGGTATGTAAGGACTTTAAGTGATATGAGAGCATCTAGTATACACTTGTGATATATAAGAAATTACATAAATCCAAAATAAGTTGTTGTGTTTTCCTCCAGAAAACCAGTATGCAAGTACGTCCGTGTTTTCAATCCAGAAAACAAGTATACTAAAATAGTTTAGTGTTTTCAATTCGGAAAACATGTATATAAAAATAGTTTAGTGTTTTCAATCTAGAAAACAAGGAAAATGTTTGGTGTTTTCTTTCTAGAAAACAAGTATACGAAAATAGTTTTGGGTTTTCTCTCCAGAAAACAAATTGGAAAAAGCATGAACTCACCTGGTGTCGCGTGTAATAGGCTTTTCTTTAAACCCAAAATGATGCACTTGACTCGTTAATCGTTACCTAGTACAAGTGTTTAAGTTATGAGAATGTGTTCAACAACACATGACTCTAAAACCCAAGTATGGACACACAAACACAAACTTGACACGAAAGCTCATTGGTGATAATAAGTAATGTCAATTGTACCAAAAAGTCTTAACATGTGGACAAAATCATTTTTTTCACTAAGTAAAACTTAAGGATAAATGATACAAAATTTACCACAGTAGCATATATGAATTAGGTTTCTCAAAAATGTTTTATTATATTTTCTCATACATACATAACTCACAATAATTCAATCATTACACAGTTTAGCAGATTGTGCAAGAAAAAAATGTTTCATGGTTCTCTCAACTCATTTATCCAACTTGTGCAAGGCCAACTGGGTTGTCTTTTAGACTCATAATTTTAAGTTCCAGAAGTGGAACCAACTTATTTGGCTTTGTTAATCTCAAGTAATGATGTCGGGAAAACAGAACAGAATTTGAATCCTCGCATCAGCTTTGACACATGTTTTTGTAAAATCATAAAAACTATTCAAAACTTGTCCAAAAATTACAAAATTTACCTTTCTGGAATCTAGACTCAGAATACTATATCCTAGAATCAAAAATAGATCAATAATCATTGTTTAACATCAAGTTACAAACCAATCAATAAACGAGAACGAATCTGTCAACAAACTGTTATCATCAAAACTCAAACCCTAACATGTTTATGTCATCCCTAGGGTTCTAATTCGTCAATTAACATTATAATCATCAAAGTTACAAAGATTGAACATCTGGGGTTTCAAAATAACTTAACAAAACATAAAATTGATACATAATACTTACCGATTAACATTAGGAATCATGTGAATCACTCAAAGACACCACTAACTGCAAGAATTAAGGTTGAATTGAAAGTTGTGTGTATTGGTGTGGGATGAGAGGTCGTGAAATAGGGAGAGAGGGCAGGAGTTGACTGATTTTTGGTGGGTTTGGGTTTGGTTTATTTGTTTTAATATTATATAATCATAACTTTCAAGAGTGATCCTTGTTGAAACAAGTTATGACTTAAACGAACCTTTTTAATTCCAAATCGAGTCATAACGAATCATTACAACCAAAACACTAACCCGAGTTTATAAAAATAAATCCTCATTGTTATTTTATATATACTATTTTATAAAAGCCGAAAACGTATAAGTTACGCTCATTTGATCATAATTTCATGAAACAAGCTACGAACTAAGCACATAATCATTTGGCATGTAATTTCACATAAATAATATTATAAACATATGCTTGAGATATTATTTTTATATAATAAGTAATAACATGTTAAGCGAACATAATGTACTAAATCGTGTGACACATAAAACCATCTCGCACATAACACTTATATCTGAATTATTTAAACATATTTCATTCAACATTAATCACCAACGTGTACTGACGGACTCATGTGTGTGACTCGTTAATGACTCGTGTAAATGTTATGCATGATGTGTAAGATGACGAAGTTTGTGTTAACGTAAAAGTGCTGGGTGTCACACTATGGTTGTTTATATTGGTAAGCGTGTAATATATAAATTATATGGATCCGGGGCTTGGGTTTTACATATAAAATCGATTTTATATTAATCTAAATAACAAGTTTTAAAACAGTTCAATCCGCTGCGTTTTTCATATAAATGGGTTTATATGACTTTGATAATCTTGTTAAAACCCAACAATGGCATCAAGAGCCGCTTATACGGATACATGCTTCAATAGATCTAAAATATTTTTGGGTTTTATGGTGTGGTTCACCATATGGCCGAAATTTTTGGGGCTTTTGGTTACCCCTTGGTTTTTCAAGAGTATACTTTATCTTGAAGAATTAAATCATTTGGATGATTGGTTGTTTTGTTTGGACAAAACCCGAAACTTTTTGTATTAGCATATATTTTTGTAAAAGAAGAAGCAACAAAGTTAGGGTTTTGGTTTTGGGCCTTAATGGACCTCATAGTCCAAGATGGGATTCTAGCAAAATAACCAAAGCCTAAACTTGGTGGCCCATGAAGCTAGGAGCTGAAGTTGGAGCCCAAAAAGAAGCCCATATAAAGTGGAGAAGTCACAACACAAAAGTGGACACTTGAGGCATTTGAATGCGGAATCAAATGGGAGTTCACCGACACATGCCTTTGTTCACTTGGACATGAGTTGTTCACCTGGACATGCCTTTGTGCATTTGGTCTCTAGGAGAGACTTTTGGCACACTTGTTTCTGTTAACAATTGTGGCCAAGATTAGGAGGCTATGGTTATGAACTTGTGGTTGTTTATATAAGCTTGCATGGTTGATTTATATATTTTGTTTTATCTTGTTTGGATAAGGATAAATAACAAACTTAATATTAACAACTTGCATAAAATTGGTTCCTTAGAAATCATTAGGTAATAAAATTGGTTTTGTTAAAGGTTAATGATTTCACAATAAAATGGGTTTTATTAAAAGGAACTTTGAAAATCGGTTTTCAAACAAAGTACCATACATTTGAATGCATGAAAATGCAAGGTACATGTCACACCCCGACTAGGTAGTTGCGGAAGCGTAATACGGGAATGTAACATATAATACTGGTATCAACAGTATTGTTTATAAAGAAATTCAACAAACTAATTTACATCATATTACTTTGGTAGGTACTAAATTTACAAACTAGATGAAAAATCACATAACCGGTTCGTGTGATTGCTTATTCTTTAATATATATGCTAGCGTCTATGTACAGCGATTCACTTCCGTTCTAGCACCGAGCACATAAGTAAATTATTCCAACTTCGGCTTACGTGAAAAGCATGTTAAAACGGGTCAACTATGTCTAGTTGGTGAGTTTCAAGTTTCACGAGTACGAACAACGTCAGTATACGAGTTCGTAAAGTTCATAGTACGTATGTATATAAGTATGTGTATGATGTATTATACTAAGCCACAAGTGAAACCGAAACGAGCTAAAACACATGGCCACCCCTGCCCATGCACTCCCGTTGGCATTTAACAGCCACTTTGCCCCAAGTATGTACTATGTATAACACCACATAGCAGAATGTAATAAGTATAAATGACAATGTGCAACTGGGTTAACATGTTCCGGCATACCCCACCGGCTCTGTCAGTTGGGTTTGTCAAACCGATAGTACTATCCACACGTCACCGGCACGAAGTTATTCACTTGTGTTTGTGGGGACTTTCAAGTGTTAGTACTTAGATAAATCACATCATCACACGATTTCAAGTAAATAAGTATACGTAAACATGCTTTCCACCCCAAAAGTTCGTAAAACATTTTATTAAGTGGGGTCATGAGACTCACCTTATCGTAGTAGTGATCGATCTCACTCGTACTAGGTATAATGTCTTGACTATAGCTCGTATCCTATAATCGTTATAGTACGGTTAACACTAGTACAGTCTTTAAACTAAATCGGGTTGTATAACTAGTCTGGGTATAGCTGTTACGCCCAGAACATGCTAATAGTCCTAGATTGTGACGTTGTACACTATGAAATGTTTAAAATAAGACTTGGCTCAGTTTCACCATTTTCCGAGCCTAGCCAAGTTGATCGTTTATGTGTTTCGAGATTAGGTAAATTCACACAAACTTAATTAAATAAATATATTGATTGAATAAATGATTTGATTTATGAAAGACTTTTGAAGTTTCGGTATATGGTTTGATCGCAGGGTTCGTTTCTGTTTTCACACGGGTTTGATTATACAAAACGCGTACAATCCACCCGAATTGTCCGGAATTCTCGTAGAAAGTTCGTTTTTTTCAAATTCATCAAAAAATACGATATTCGACCACTTTTGACATTTTGGCATACCAGTCAGTCCGTTAAACACAAAACTGCCGGTTTCGTTAAAACAATTATAGTTTAAATCTTTGATTAATCATAACTAATTATGTACTCATATATAAATTATGGAAATTTTTGTAAAAATAAATTAAAATATGTAGAATTTTATAAAAATATTTTCAAAAATTTTATGATTAATTGTCTATTTATAAAAATTCATTTAATGTGTTATAATTAAGTAATAAATAACCCGTTAATACCAAACGACATCCGAAAAATCCGATAATTTTTCTAACTAGTCTCAATATCATCACATAGCCCCTGTAAAATCTCCAGAATCTAACTCTTTGTCCAAAATGCCTTTTTGCGTGTTTTTCGGCTATTAAAACCCGATTAAAACACAATTGCACAAAAAATTTTAGACATCTCCAAATGTTCTCAAACGTTTCCAGTGGTCTAACATTTCTAGGTTTTAAACCAAATTCCATAATTTTTCATGAATTTTACCTATTTTTCCCGAATAAACCCCAATAAACGGTAATAAATTCGTCAAATATTCTCCGTTTATCGAAAAACTACCAAATTTGAACAGGGACTCATTTATGTGATCCCTGATGTCCCTTAAAAGTTTCATAACCTAAAAACAAGCACGTCACAATCGAAGAACAAACAGCCCCTAAGCGAGTTAACCGGTAATACCTTGTCGGTTTTCGGTGGTTTTCGATAGCTTAAACGAATCTCTGGTCTTTGGGTTGCAAACTCCACTATCTATCATATAACATCAAACCAAGCATAAATCATCCATTGAACAGCCTTGTTAACTAGGGTTTCGGTTTTGGTTTCAAACCGAACTTTCAAACCTGTAAAAACGTCGTATTCATGTTCTAATCCACGTTTTTGACCAAAAATCAATATGTTTCTGCTTTGTATACATGTTTAACATCAAAACATGATTTTACTAGATTTTTATGATTTTTGAATGGTTAAACATGTTTAAAACTAAACAAGACTTAATTTTCTATGTTTAGACTTGGTTAATCAAGTATGACAAATTATCAAAATAGAATGTTTACCTCCAGGTATTGGCTGCAAGAGTGAAGAACTCCGGTTTGTTTGTGAGTTGGTTTGATGATACTTGTGCAAAATATCAAGTAAATAGCTTATATAACAAGCTAGAAAGAAAAGGGGTCCACCCCAAACTTGTGGCCGGCTCACCTATGGGGCCCATTGGGCCTCTTTTAGGCCCATTGGTGCCTCGGTTTCCGTGCCGCGCGTAAATACCGGTCCAAAATTTAATTCGGCTTCGGTTTTTCACAAGAAAACTAGTTCGAGTGCGAAAAACAACGCGAAAACGAGTGTTTTCCAGTCCATTTTTGTAAAATAAGAAAAACGTACCGACTCGTTGTAAAAATCCAAAATATTTTCACGGATTGCTTAGAACATGTCATATAAGTGTTTTATATATATTTTTCGGCTTGACGGATGCTACAATGCTCGTTTTGATGTTAACGATTGCGTTTAAGCTCATAACGTATCGATAAACGAAACCTTTTTCATTTAAATGGTATTAAACGTACTGGGGCCTAAATATCAATAAGTTAGCCTCTATAATATATGTATTACTCATGTATAACCCCTCGATATATATACGGGCCATAATCAGTATCGGTCGGTTACTCGTTTAATCGCTACGAATTAACCGATTCATCGTTTACTTGTTACGTAGTGAATATAGTATACCTCGTTTTGTCACGAATGTCACATTCTCCCCCCGTTAAGAAATTTCGTCCTCGAAATTTAATGTTTCGTCGGTTTTCTTTTCAGGGAATAGGTGTGGGTATTTTTTTCGGAATTCGTCCTTTCGTTCCCAAGTAAATTCGGGTCCTTGTTTTGAGTTCCACCGAACTTTTACCAATGAGATTTTGTTGTGTCGTAACTGTTTAGTTTTCCCGTCCACAATTTCTACCGGTTCCTCTACGAAGTTGAGCTTTTCATTAATATGAACATCTTCCAGTGGTACTATTGTTGTTTCATCAATCAAACACTTTTTTAGATTCGATACATGAAACACATCGTGAATAGTGCTCAGTTCTAAGGATAGTTTTAATCGGTAGGCTACGGGACCAATTTTTGCAACAATCTCAAAAGGACCAATGTATCTCGGGGCTAATTTACCGGTCTTTCCAAACCTTATAACACCTCTCCACAGCGATACTTTCAAAAACACCTTGTCGCCTATTTCAAAAGATAACGGTTTTCTACGAATATCGGCATAACTCTTTTGTCGGTCCCGAGCGGCTTTCAATTTTTGTTTAATCTTGTGAATCTTATCGGTTGTTTCTTGAATCATTTCGGATCTTGAAATTTGAGTATCACCCACTTCTGTCCAACAAAGTGGCGATCTACATTTTCGCCCTTATAAGGCTTCATAAGGTGCTGCTTGTATACTGCTATGGTAACTATTATTGTAAGATAATTCAATGAGTGGGAGTTGTTGATCCCAATTCCCTTTGAAGTCTAGTACACAAGAACGAAGTAAATCTTCTAAAGTTTGGATAGTTCGTTCGGATTGACCATCTGTTTGGGGATGGTAAGCACAAAACTGCCAGTTTCGTTTAAACAATTATAGTTTAAATCTTTGATTAATCATAAGTAATTATGTACTCATATATAAATTATGGAAATTTTTGTAAAAATAAAATAAAATATGTAGAATTTTATAAAAATATTTTCAAAAATTTTATGATTAACTATCTATTTATAAAAATTCATTTAATGTGAATTAAGTAATAAATAGTCCGTTTATACCAAACGACATCTAAAAAATCTGATAATTTTTCCAAGTGGTCTCAATGTCATCACATAGCCCCTGTAAAACCTCTAAAATCTAACTCTTTGGCCAAAATGCCTTTTTGCGTGTTTTTCGGCTATTAAAACTCGATTGAAACACAATTGCACAAAAAAATACTTAGACATCTCCAAATGTTCTCAAACTTTTCCAGTGGTCTTAACATAACATTTCTAGGTTTCAAACCAAATTCCATAATTTTTCATGAATTTTACCAATTTTCCCGAATAAACGCCAATAAACGGTAATAAATTCATCAAATATTCTCCGTGTATCGAAAAATTACCAAATTTGAACAGGGACTCACTTATGTGATCCCTGATGTTCATGCAAAGTTTCATAACCTATAACCAAGCACGTCACAATCGAAGCACAAACAGCCCCTAAACGAGTTAACCGGTAATACCTTGTCGGTTTTCGGTGGTTTTCGATAGCTTAAACGACTCTCTGGTCTTTGGGTTGCAAAATCAGTGTATCTATCATATAACATCAAACCAAGCATAAATCATCCATTGAACAGCCTTGTTAACTAGTGTTTCGGTTTTGGTTTCAAACCGTAAAAACGTCGTATTCATGTTCTAATCCACGTTTTTGACCAAAAATCAATATGTTTCTGCTTTGTATACATGTTTAACATCAAAACATGATTTTACGTGATTTTTATGATTTTTGAATGATTAAACATGTTTAAAACTAAACAAGGCTTAATTTTCTATGTTTAAACTTGGTTAATCAAGTATGAAAATTATCAAAATAGAATGTTTACCTCCAGGTTTTGGCTGCAATGGTGAAGAACTCGGGTTTGTTTGTTAGTTGGTTTGATGATACTTGTGCAAAATATCAAGTAAATAGCTTATACAACAAGCTAGAAAGAAAAGGGGTCCACCCCAAACATATGGCCGGCTCACCTATGGGGCCCATTGGGCCTCTTTTTGGCCAATTGGTGCCTCGGTTCCGTGCTGCGCGTAAATCCCGGTTCAAAATTTAATTCGGGTTCGGTTTTTCGTAAGAAAACTAGTTCGAGTGCGAAAAACAACGCGGAAACGAGTGTTTTTCAGCCCATTTTTGTAAAATAAGAAAAACGTACCGACTCGTTGTAAATATCAAAAATATTTTCACGGATTGCTTAGAACATGTCGTATAAGTGTTTTATATTTATTTTTTGGCTTGACGGATGCTACAATGCTCGTTTTGATGTTAACGATTGCGTTTAAGCTCATAACGTATCGATAAACGAAACCTTTTTCGTTTAAATGGTATTAAACGTACTGGGGCCAAAATATCAATAAGTTAGCCTCTATAATATATGTATAACTCATGTATAACCCCTAGATATATATACGGGCCATAATCAGTATCGGTCGGTTACTCGTTTAATCGCTACGAATTAACCGATTCATCGTTTACTTGTTACGTAGTGAATATAGTATACCTCGTTTTGTCACGAATGTCACATTCTCCCCCCGTTAAGAAATTTCGTCCTCGAAATTTAATGTTTCGTTGGTTTTCTTTTCAGGGAATAGGTGTGGGTATTTCTTTCGGAATTCGTCCTTTCGTTCCCAAGTAAATTCGGGTCCTTGTTTTGAGTTCCACCGAACTTTTACCAATGAGATTTTGTTGTGTCGTAACTGTTTAGTTTTCCCGTCCACAATTTCTACCGGTTCCTCTACGAAGTTGAGCTTTTCATTAATATGAACATCTTCCAGAGGTACTATTGCTGTTTCATCAATCAAACACTTTTTCAGATTCGATACATGAAACACACGTGAATAGTGCTCAGTTCTAAGGATAGTATTAATCGGTAGGCTACGGGACCAATTTTTGCAACAATCTCAAAAGGACCAATGTATCTCGGGGCTAATTTACCGGTCTTTCCAAACCTTATAACACCTCTCCACGGCAATACTTTCAAAAACACCTTGTCGTCTATTTCAAAAGATAACGGTTTTCTACAAATATCGGCATAACTCTTTTGTCGGTCCCGAGCGGCTTTCAATTTTTGTTTAATCTTGTGAATCTTATCGGTTGTTTCTTGAATCAATTCGGATCTTGAAAGTTGAGTATCACCCACTTCTGTCCAATAAAGTGGCGATCTACATTTTCGCCCTTATAAGGCTTCATAAGGTGCTGCTTGTATACTGCTATGGTAACTATTATTTTAAGAGAATTCAATGAGTGGGAGGTGTTGATCCCAATTCCCTTTGAAGTCCAGTACACAAGAACAAAGTAAATCTTCTAAGGTTTGGATAGTTCGTTCGGATTGACCATCTGTTTGGGGATGGTAAGCACAAAACTGCCGGTTTCGTTTTAAACAATTATAGTTTAAATCTTTGATTAATCATAACTAATTATGTACTCTTATATAAATTATGGAAATTTTTATTAAAATAAAATAAAATATGTAGAACTTTATAAAAATATTTTAAAAAATTTTATGATTAACTATCTATTTATAAAATTTCATTTAATGTGTTATAATTAAGTGATAAATAGTCCGTTTATACCAAACGACATCTAAAAAATCCGATAATTTTTACAAGTGGTCTCAATATCATCACATAGCCCCTGTAAAACCTCTAGAATCTAACTCTTTGGCCAAAATGCCTTTTTGCGTGTTTTTCTGCTATTAAAACTCGATTGAAACACAATTGCACAAAAAATACTTAGACATCTCCAAATGTTCTCAAACTTTTCCGGTGGTCTTAACATAACATTTCTAGGTTTCAAACCAAATTCCATAATTTTTCATAATTTTACTAATTTTCCCGTATAAACGCCAATAAACGGTAATAAATTCATCAAATATTCTCCGTTTATCGAAAAATTACCAAATTTGAACACGGACTCACTTACGTGATCCCTGATTTCCCTGAAAAGTTTCATAACCTAAAAACAAGCACGTCACAATCGAAGCACAAACAGCCCATAAACGAGTTAACCGGTAATACCTTGTCGGTTTTCGGTGGTTTTCGATAGCTTAAACGAATCTCTGGTCTTTGGGTTGCAAACTCCACTATCTATCATATAACATCAAACCAAGCATAAATCATCCATTGAACAGCCTTGTTAACTAGGGTTTCGGTTTTGGTTTTAAACCGAACTTTCAAACCGTAAAAACGTCGTATTCATGTTCTAATCCGCGTTTTTGACCAAAAATCAATATGTTTCTGCTTTGTATACATGTTTAACATCAAAACATGATTTTACTAGATTTTTATGATTTTTGAATGGTTAAACATGTTTAAAACTAAACAAGACTTAATTTTCTATGTTTAAATTTGGTTAATCAAGTATGACAAATTATCAAAATAGAATGTTTACCTCCAGGTTTTGGCTGCAAGGGTGAAGAACTCAGGTTTGTTTGTGAGTTGGTTTGATGATACCTGTGCAAAATATCAAGTAAATAGCTTATACAACAAGCTAGAAAGAAAAGGGGTCCACCCCAAACTTGTGGCCGGCTCACCTACGGGGCCCATTGGGCCTCTTTTAGGCCCATTGGTGCCTCGGTTTCCGTGCCGCGCGTAAATACCGGTCCAAAATTTAATTCGGCTTCGGTTTTTCACAAGAAAACTAGTTCGAGTGCGAAAAAACAACGCGAAAACGAGTGTTTTCCAGCCCATTTTTGTAAAATAAGAAAAACGTACCGACTCGTTGTAAAAATCCAAAATATTTTCACGGATTGCTTAGAATATGTCATATAAGTGTTTTATATATATTTTTCGACTTGACGGATGCTACAATGCTCGTTTTGATGTTAACGATTGCGTTTAAGCTCATAACGTATCGATAAACGAAACATTTTTCGTTTAAATGGTATTAAACGTACTGGGGCCTAAATATCAATAAGTTAGCCTCTATAATATATGTATAACTCATGTATGACCCCTCGATATATATACGGGCCATAATCAGTATCGGTCGGTTACTCGTTTAATCGCTACGAATTAACCGATTCATCGTTTACTTGTTACGTAGTGAATATAGTATACCTCGTTTTGTCACGAATGTCACATTCTCCCCCCCGTTAAGAAATTTCGTCCTCGAAATTTAATGTTTCGTCGGTTTTCTTTTTAGGGAATAGGTGTGGGTATTTCTTTCAGAATTCGTCATTTCGTTTCCAAGTAAATTCGGGTCCTTGTTTTGAGTTCCACCGAACTTTTACCAATGAGATTTTGTTGTGTCGTAACTGTTTAGTTTTCCCGTCCACAATTTCTACCGGTTACTCTACGAAGTTGAGCTTTTCATGAATATGAACATCTTCCAGTGGTACTATTGCTGTTTCATCAATCAAACACTTTTTCAGATTCGATACATGAAACACATCGTGAATAGTGTTCAGTTCTAAGGATAGTTTTAATCGGTATGCTACGGGACCAATTTTTGCAACAATCTCAAAAGGAACAATGTATCTCGGGGCTAATTTACCGGTCTTTCCAAACCTTATAACACCTCTCCACGGCGATACTTTCAAAAACACCTTGTCGCCTATTTCAAAAGATAACGGTTTTCTACGAATATCGGCATAACTCTTTTGTCGGTCCCGAGCGGCTTTCAATTTTTGTTTAATCTTGTGAATCTTATCGGTTGTTTCTTGAATCAATTCGGATCTTGAAATTTGAGTATCACCCACTTCTGTCCAACAAAGTGGCGATCTACATTTTCGCCCTTATAAGGCTTCATAAGGTGCTGCTTGTATACTGCTATGGTAACTATTATTGTAAGAGAATTCAATGAGTGGGAGGTGTTGATCCCAATTCCCTTTGAAGTCAAGTACACAAGAACGAAGTAAATCTTCTAAGGTTTGGATAGTTCGTTCGGATTGACCATCTGTTTGGGGATGGTAAGCATAAAACTGCCGGTTTCGTTTAAACAATTATAGTTTAAATCTTTGATTAATCATAACTAATTATGTACTCATATATAAATTATGGAAATTTTTGTAAAAATAAATTAAAATATTTAGAATTTGATAAAAATATTTTCAAAAATTTTATGATTAACTATCTATTTATAAAAATTCATTTAATGTGTTATAATTAAGTGATAAATAGTCCGTTTAACCAAACGACATCCAAAAATCAGATAATTTATCCAAGTGGTCTCAATATCATCACGTAGTCCCTTTAAAATCTCTAGAATCTAACTCTTTGGCTAAAATGCCTTTTTGCTCGTTTTTCGGCTATTAAAACTCGATTGAAACACAATTGCACAAAAAATATTTAGACATCTCCAAATGCTCTCAAACTTTTCCAGTGGTCTTAACATAACATTTATAGGTTTCAAACCAAATTCCATAATTTTTCATGAATTTTACCAATTTTTTTCGAATAAACGCCAATAAACGGTAATAAATTGGTTAAATATTCTCCGTTTATCGAAAAGTTACCAAATTTGAACAGGGACTCACTTATGTGATCCCTGATGTTCCTACAAAGTTTCATAACCTATAACCAAGCACGTCACAATCGAAGCACAAACAGCCCCTAAACGAGTTAACCGGTAATACCTTGTCGGTTTTCGGTGGTTTTCGATAGCTTAAACGACTCTCTGGTCTTTGGGTTGCAAACTCAGTGTATCTATCATATAACATCAAACTAAGCATAAATCATCCATTGAACAGCCTTGATAACTAGGGTTTCGGTTTTGGTTTCAAACCGAACTTTCAAACCGTAAAAACGTCGTATTCATGTTCTAATCCGCGTTTTTGACCAAAAATCAATATGTTTATGCTTTGTATACATTTTTAACATCAAAACATGATTTTACTAGATTTTTATGATTTTTGAATGGTTAAACATGTTTAAAACTAAACAAGACTTAATTTTCTATGTTTAAACTTGGTTAATCAAGTATGAAAAATTATCAAAATAGAATGTTTACCTCCAGGTTTTGGCTGCAAGGGTGAAGAAATCAGGTTTGTTTGTGAGTTGGTTTGATGATACTTGTGCAAAATATCAAGTAAATAGCTTATACAACAAGCTAGAAAGAAAAGGGGTCCACCCCAAACTTGTGGCCGGCTCACCTATGGGGCCCATTGGGCCTCTTTTAGGCCCATTGGTGCCTCAATTTCCGTGCCGCGCGTAAATCCTGCTCCAAAATTTAATTCGGGTTCGGTTTTTCACAAGAAAACTAGTTCGAGTGCGAAAAATAACGCGAAAACGAGTTTTTCAGCCCATTTTTGTAAAATAAGACAAACGTACTGACTCGTTGTAAAAATCCAAAATATTTTCACGGATTGCTTAGAACATGTCGTATAAGTGTTTTATATTTATTTTTCGGCTTGACGGATGCTACAATGCTCGTTTTGATGTTAACGATTGCGTTTAAGCTCATAACGTATCGATAAACGAAACATTTTTCGTTTAAATGGTATTAAACGTACTGGGGCCTAAATATCAATAAGTTAGCCTCTATAATATATGTATAACTCATGTATGACCCCTCGATATATATACGGGCCATAATCAGTATCGGTCGGTTACTCGTTTAATCGCTACGAATTAACCGATTCATCGTTTACTTGTTACGTAGTGAATATAGTATACCTCGTTTTGTCACGAATGTCACATTCTCCCCCCGTTAAGAAATTTCGTCCTGGAAATTTAATGTTTCGTCGGTTTTCTTTTTAGGGAATAGGTGTGGGTATTTCTTTCAGAATTCGTCATTTCGTTCCCAAGTAAATTCGGGTCCTTGTTTTGAGTTCCACCGAACTTTTACCAATGAGATTTTGTTGTGTCGTAACTGTTTAGTTTTCCCGTCCACAATTTCTACCGGTTCCTCTACGAAGTTGAGCTTTTCATTAATATGAACATCTTCCAGTGGTACTATTGCTGTCTCATCAATCAAACACTTTTTCAGATTCGATACATGAAACAAATCGTGAATAGTGTTCAGTTCTAAGGATAGTTTTAATCGGTAGGCTACGGGACCAATTTTTGCAACAATCTCAAAAGGAACAATGTATCTCGGGGCTAATTTACCGGTCTTTCCAAACCTTATAACACCTCTCCACGGCGATACTTTCCAAAACACCTTGTCGCCTATTTCAAAAGATAACGGTTTTCTACGAATATCGGCATAACTCTTTTGTCGGTCCCGAGCGGCTTTCAATTTTTGTTTAATCTTGTGAATCTTATCGGTTGTTACTTGAATCAATTCGGATCTTGAAATTTGAGTATCACCCACTTCTGTCCAACAAAGTGGCGATCTACATTTTCGCCCTTATAAGGCTTCATAAGGTGCTGCTTGTATACTGCTATGGTAACTATTATTGTAAGAGAATTCAATGAGTGGGAGGTGTTGATCCCAATTCCCTTTGAAGTCCAGTACACAATAACGAAGTAAATCTTCTAAGGTTTGGATAGTTCGTTCGGATTGACCATCTGTTTGGGGATGGTAAGCACAAAACTGCCGGTTTCGTTTAAACAATTATAGTTTAAATCTTTGATTAATCATAACTAATTATGTACTCATATATAAATTATGGAAATTTTTGTAAAAATAAATTAAAATATTTAGAATTTTCAAAAAATATTTTCAAAAATTTTATGATTAACTATCTATTTATAAAAATTCAATTATTGTGTTATAATTAAGTGATAAATAGTCCGTTTATACCAAACGACATCCAAAAAATCCGATAATTTTTCCAAGTGGTCTCAATATCATCACATAGTCCCTTTAAAATCTCTAGAATCTAACACTTTGGCTAAAATGCCTTTTTGCTCGTTTTTCGGCTATTAAAACTCGATTGAAACACAATTGCACAAAAAAATACTTAGACATCTCCAAATGCTCTCAAACTTTTCCAGTGGTCTTAACATAACATTTATAGGTTTCAAACCAAATTCCATAATTTTTCATGAATTTTACCAATTTTTTCGAATAAACGCCAATAAACGGTAATAAATTGGTTAAATATTCTTCGTTCATCGAAAAATTACCAAATTTGAACAGGGACTCACTTATGTGATCCCTGATGTTCATGCAAAGTTTCATAACCTATAACCAAGCACGTCACAATCGAAGCACAAACAGCCCCTAAACGAGTTAACCGGTAATACCTTGTCGGTTTTCGGTGGTTTTCGATAGCTTAAACGACTCTCTGGTCTTTGGGTTGAAAACTCAGTGTATCTATCATATAACATCAAACGAAGCATAAATCATCCATTGAACAGCCTTGTTAACTTGGGTTTCGGTTTTGGTTTCAAACCGAACTTTCAAACCGTAAAAACGTCGTATTCATGTTCTAATCCGCGTTTTTGACCAAAAATCAATATGTTTCTGCTTTGTATACATGTTTAACATCAAAACATGATTTTACTAGATTTTTATGATTTTTGAATGGTTAAACATGTTTAAAACTAAACAAGACTTAATTTTCTATGTTTAAACTTGGTTAATCAAGTATGACAAATTATCAAAATAGAATGTTTACCTCCAGGTTTTGGCTGCAAGGGTGAAGAACTCAGGTTTGTTTGTGAGTTGGTTTGATGATACTTGTGCAAAATATCAAGTAAATAGCTTATACAACAAGCTAGAATGAAAAGGGGTCCACCCCAAACTTGTGGCCGGCTCACCTATGGGGCCCGTTGGGCCTCTTTTAGGCCCATTGGTGCCTCAATTTCCGTGCCGCGCGTAAATCCCGGTCCAAAATTTAATTCGGGTTCGGTTTTTTCGCAAGAAAACTAGTTCGAGTGCGAAAAATAACGCGAAAACGAGTGTTTTTCAGCCCATTTTTGTAAAATAAGACAAACGTACTGACTCGTTGTAAAAATCCAAAATATTTTCACGGATTGCTTAGAACATGTCGTATAAGTGTTTTATATTTATTTTTCGGCTTGACGGATGCTACAATGCTCGTTTTGATGTTAACGATTGCGTTTAAGCTCATAACGTATCGATAAACGAAACATTTTTCGTTTAAATGGTATTAAACGTACTGGGGCCTAAATATCAATAAGTAAGCCTCTATAATATATGTATAACTCATGTATGACCCCTCGATATATATACGGGCCATAATCAGTATCGGTCGGTTACTCGTTTAATCGCTACGAATTAACCGATTCATCGTTTACTTGTTACGTAGTGAATATAGTATACCTCGTTTTGTCACGAATGTCACATTCTCCCCCCCGTTAAGAAATTTCGTCCTCGAAATTTAATGTTTCGTCGGTTTTCTTTTTAGGGAATAGGTGTGGGTATTTCTTTCAGAATTCGTCATTTCGTTCCCAAGTAAATTCGGGTCCTTGTTTTGAGTTCCACCGAACTTTTACCAATGAGATTTTGTTGTGTCGTAACTGTTTAGTTTTCCCGTCCACAATTTCTACCGGTTCCTCTACGAAGTTGAGATTTTCATTAATATCAACGTCTTCCAGTGGTACTATTGCTGTTTCATCAATCAAACACTTTTTCATATTCGATACATGAAACACATTGTGAATAGTGTTCCGTTCTAAGGATAGTTTTAATCGGTAGGCTACGGGACCAATTTTTGCAACAATCTCAAAAGGAACAATGTATCTCGGGGCTAATTTACCGGTCTTTCCAAACCTTATAACACCTCTCCACGGCGATACTTTCAAAAACACCTTGTCGCCTATTTCAAAAGATAACGGTTTTCTACGAATATCGGCATAACTCTTTTGTCGGTCCCGAGCGGCTTTCAATTTTCGTTTAATCTTGTGAATCTTATCGGTTGTTTCTTGAATCAATTCGGATCTTGAAATTTGAGTATCACCCACTTCTGTCCAACAAAGTGGCGATCTACATTTTCGCCATTATAAGGCTTCATAAGGTGCTGCGTGTATACTGCTATGGTAACTATTATTGTAAGAGAATTCAATGAGTGGGAGGTGTTGATCCCAATTCCCTTTGAAGTCCAGTACACAAGAACGAAGTAAATCTTCTAATGTTTGGATAGTTCGTTCGGATTGACCATCTGTTTGGGGATGGTAAGCACAAAACTGTCGGTTTCGTTTAAACAATTATAGTTTAAATCTTTGATTAATCATAACTAATTATGTACTCATATATAAATTATGGAAATTTTTGTAAAAATAAATTAAAATATTTAGAATTTTATAAAAATATTTTCAAAAATTTTATGATTAACTATCTATTTATAAAAATTCATTTAATGTGTTATAATTAAGTGATAAATAGTCCGTTTATACCAAACGACATCCAAAAAATCCGATAATTTTTCCAAGTGGTCTCAATATCATCACATAGTCCCTTTAAAATCTCTAGAATCTAACTCTTCGGCTAAAATGCCTTTTTGCTCGTTTTTCGGCTATTAAAACTCGATTGAAACACAATTGCACAAAAAATACTTAGACATCTCCAAATGCTCTCAAACTTTTCCAGTGGTCTTAACATAACATTTATAGGTTTCAAACCAAATTCCATAATTTTTAATGAATTTTACCAATTTTTTCGAATAAACGCCAATAAACGGTAATAAATTGGTTAAATATTCTCCGTTTATCGAAAAATTACCAAATTTGAACAGGGACTCACTTATGTGATCCCTGATGTTCCTGCAAAGTTTCATAACCTATAACCAAGCACGTCACAATCGAAGCACAAACAGCCCCTAAACGAGTTAACCGGTAATACCTTGTCGGTTTTCGGTGGTTTTCGATAGCTTAAACGACTCTCTGGTCTTTGGGTTGCAAACTCAGTGTATCTATCATATAACATCAAACCAAGCATAAATCATCCATTGAACAGCCTTGTTAACTAGGGTTTCGGTTTTGGTTTCAAACCGAACTTTCAAACCGTAAAAACGTCGTATTCATGTTCTAATCCGCGTTTTTGACCAAAAATCAATATGTTTCTGCTTTGTATACATGTTTAACATCAAAACATGATTTTACTAGATTTTTATGATTTTTGAATGGTTAAACATGTTTAAAACTAAACAAGACTTAATTTTCTATGTTTAAACTTGGTTAATCAAGTATGAAAAATTATCAAAATAGAATGTTTACCTCCAGGTTTTGGCTGCAAGGGTGAAGAAATCAGGTTTGTTTGTGAGTTGGTTTGATGATACTTGTGCAAAATATCAAGTAAATAGCTTATACAACAAGCTAGAAAGAAAAGGGGTCCACCCCAAACTTGTGGCCGGCTCACCTATGGGGCCCATTGGTGCCTCGGTTCCGTGCCGCGCGTAAATGCCGGTCCAAAATTTAATTCGGGTTCGGTTTTTTGCAAGAAAACTAGTTCGAGTGCGAAAAACAACGCGAAAACGAGTGTTTTTCAGCCCATTTTTGTAAAATAAGAAAAACGTACTGACTCGTTGTAAAAATCCAAAATATTTTCACGGATTGCTTAGAACATGTCGTATAAGTGTTTTTATATATATTTTTTGGCTTGACGGATGCTACAATGCTCGTTTTGATGTTAACGATTGCGTTTAAGCTCATAACGTATCGATAAACGAAACCTTTTTCGTTTAAAAGGTATTTAACGTACTGGGGCCAAAATATCAATAAGTTAGCCTCTATAATATATTTATAACTCATGTATGACCCCTCGATATATATACGGGCCATAATCAGTATCGGTCGGTTACTCGTTTAATCGCTACGAATTAACCGATTCATCGTTTACTTGTTACGTAGTGAATATAGTATACCTCGTTTTGTCACGAATGTCACATTCTCCCCCCGGTAAGAAATTTCGTCCTCGAAATTTAATGTTTCGTCGGTTTTCTTTTTAGGGAATAGGTGTGGTTATTTCTTTCGGAATTCGTCCTTTCGTTCCCAAGTAAATTCGGGTCCTTGTTTTGAGTTCCACCGAACTTTTACCAATGAGATTTTGTTGTGTCGTAACTGTTTAGTTTTCCCGTCCACAATTTCTACCGGTTCCTCTACGAAGTTGAGCTTTTCATTAATATGAACATCTTCCAGTGGTACTATTGCTGTTTCATCAATCAAACACTTTTTCAGATTCGATACATGAAACACATCGTGAATAGTGCTCAGTTCTAAGGATAGTTTTAATCGGTAGGCTACGGGACCAATTTTTGCAACAATCTCAAAAGGAACAATGTATCTCGGGGCTAATTTACCGGTCTTTCCAAACCTTATAACACCTCTCCACGGCGATACTTTCAAAATCACCTTGTCGCCTATTTCAAAAGATAACGGTTTTCTACGAATATCGGCATAACTCTTTTGTCGGTCCCGAGCGGCTTTCAATTTTTGTTTAATCTTGTGAATCTTATCGGTTGTTTCTTGAATCAATTCGGATCTTGAAATTTGAGTATCACCCACTTCTGTCCAACAAAGTGGCGATCTACATTTTCGCCCTTATAAGGCTTCATAAGGTGCTGCTTGTATACTGCTATGGTAACTATTATTGTAAGAGAATTCAATGAGTGGGAGGTGTTGATCCCAATTCCCTTTGAAGTCCAGTACCCAAGAACGAAGTAAATCTTCTAAGGTTTGGATAGTTCGTTCGGATTGACCATCTGTTTGGGGATGGTAAGCACAAAACTGCCGGTTTCGTTTAAACAATTATTGTTTAAATCTTTGATTAATCATAACTAATTATGTACTCATATATAAATTATGGAATTTTTTGTAAAAATAAATTAAAATATTTAGAATTTTATAAAAATATTTTCAAAAATTTTATGATTAACTATCTATTTATAAAAATTCATTTAATGTGTTATAATTAAGTGATAAATAGTCCGTTTATACCAAACGACATCCGAAAAATCCGATAATTTTTCCAAGTGGTCTCAATATCATCACATAGTCCCTTTAAAATCTCTAGAATCTAACTCTTTGGCTAAAATGCCTTTTTGCTTGTTTTTCGGCTATTAAAACTCGATTGAAACACAATTGCACAAAAAATACTTAGACATCTCCAAATGCTCTCAAACTTTTCCAGGGGTCTTAACATAACATTTATAGGTTTCAAACCAAATTCCATAATTTTTCATTAATTTTACCAATTTTTCCGAATAAACGCCAATAAACGGTAATAAATTGGTTAAATAAATATTCTCCGTTTATCGAAAAATTACCAAATTTGAACAGGGACTCACTTATGTGATCCCTGATGTTCCTGCAAAGTTTCATAACCTATAACCAAGCTACGTCACAATCGAAGCACAAACAGCCCCTAAACGAGTTAACCGATAATACCTTGTCGGTTTTCGGTGGTTTTCGATAGCTTAAACGACTCTCTGGTCTTTGGGTTGCAAACTCAGTGTATCTATCATATAACATCAAACCAAGCATAAATCATCCATTGAACAGCCTTGTTAACTAGGGTTTCGGTTTTGGTTTCAAACCGAACTTTCAAACCGTAAAAACGTCGTATTCATGTTCTAATCCGCGTTTTTGACCAAAAATCAATATGTTTCTGCTTTGTATACATGTTTAACATCAAAACATGATTTTACTAGATTTTTATGATTTTTGAATGGTTAAACATGTTTAAAACTAAACAAGACTTAATTTTCTATGTTTAAACTTGGTTAATCAAGTATGAAAAATTATCAAAATAGAATGTTTACCTCCAGGTTTTGGCTGCAAGGGTGAAGAAATCAGGTTTGTTTGTGAGTTGGTTTGATGATACTTGTGCAAAATATCAAGTAAATAGCTTATACAACAAGCTAGAAAGAAAAGGGGTCCACCCCAAACTTGTGGCCGGCTCACCTATGGGGCCCATTGGTGCCTCGGTTTCCGTGCCGCGCGTAAATCTCTGTCCAAAATTTAATTCGGGTTCGGTTTTTCGCAAGAAAACTAGTTCGAGTGCGAAAAACAACGCGAAAACGAGTGTTTTTCAGCCCATTTTTGTAAAATAAGACAAAAGTACTGACTCGTTGTAAAAATCCAAAATATTTTCACGGATTGCTTAGAACATGTCGTATAAGTGTTTTATATTTATTTTTCGGCTTGACGGATGCTACAATGCTCGTTTTGATGTTAACGATTGCGTTTAAGCTCATAACGTATCAATAAACGAAACCTTTTTCGTTTAAATGGTATTAAACGTACTGGGGCCTAAATATCAATAAGTTAGCCTCTATAATATATTTATAACTCATGTATGACCCCTCGATATATATACGGGCCATAATCAGTATCGGTCGGTTACTCGTTTAATCTCTACGAATTAACCGATTCATCGTTTACTTGTTACGTAGTGAATATAGTATACCTCGTTTTGTCACGAATGTCACATTCTCCCCCCGTTAAGAAATTTCGTCCTTGAAATTTAATGTTTCGTCGGTTTTCTTTTTAGGGAATATGTGTGGGTATTTCTTTCGGAATTCGTCCTTTCGTTCCCAAGTAAATTCGGGTCCTTGTTTTGAGTTCCACCGAACTTTTACCAATGAGATTTTGTTGTGTCGTAACTGTTTAGTTTTCCCGTCCACAATTTCTACCGGTTCCTCTACGAAGTTAAGCTTTTCATTAATATGAACATCTTCCAGTGGTACTATTGCTGTTTCATCAATCAAACACTTTTTCAGATTCGATACATGAAACACATCGTGAATAGTGCTCAGTTCTAAGGATAGTTTTAATCGGTAGGCTACGGGACCAATTTTTGCAACAATCTCAAAAGGAACAATGTATCTCGGGGCTAATTTACCAGTCTTTCCAAACCTTATAACATCTCTGCACGGCGATACTTTCAAAAACACCTTGTCGCCTATTTCAAAAGATAACGGTTTTCTACGAATATCGGCATAACTCTTTTGTCGGTCCCGAGCAGCTTTCAATTTTTGTGTAATCTTGTGAATCTTATCGGTTGTTTCTTGAATCAATTCGGATCTTGAAATTTGAGTATCACCCACTTCTGTCCAACAAAGTGGCGATCTACATTTTCGCCCTTATAAGGCTTCAGAAGGTGCTGCTTGTATACTGCTATGGTAACTATTATTGTAAGAGAATTCAATGAGTGGGAGGTGTTGATCCCAATTCCCTTTGAAGTCCAGTACATAAGAACGAAGTAAATCTTCTATGATTTGGATAGTTCGTTCGGATTGACCATCTGTTTGGGGATGGTAAGCACAAAACTGCCGGTTTCGTTTAAACAATTATAGTTTAAATCTTTGATTAATCATAACTAATTATGTACTCTTATATAAATTATGGAAATTTTTGTAAAAATAAAATAAAATATGTAGAACTTCATAAAAATATTTTCAAAAATTTTATGATTAACTATCTATTTATAAAAATTCATTTAATGTGTTATAATTAAGTAATAAATAGTCCGTTTATACCAAACGACATCCGAAAAATCCGATAATTTTCCAAGTGGTCTCAATATCATCACATATTCCCTTTAAAATCTCTAGAATCTAACTCTTTGGCTAAAATGCCTTTTTGCTCATTTTTCGGCTATTAAAACTCGATTGAAACACAATTGCACAAAAAATACTTAGACATCTCCAAATGTTCTCAAACTTTTCCAGTGGTCTTAACATAACATTTATAGGTTTCAAACCAAATTCCATAATTTTTCATGAATTTTACCAATTTTCCCGAATAAACGCCAATAAACGGTAATAAATTGGTTAAATATTCTCCGTTTATCGAAAAATTACTAAATTTGAACAGGGACTCACTTATGTGATCCCTGATGTTCCTGAAAAGTTTCATAACCTAAAAACAAGCACGTCACAATCGAAGCACAAACAGCCCCTAAACGAGTTAACCGGTAATACCTTGGCGGTTTTCGGTGGTTTTCGATAGCTTAAACGAATCTCTGGTCTTTGGGTTGCAAAATCAGTGTATCTATCATATAACATCAAACCAAGCATAAATCATCCATTGAACAGCCTTGTTAACTAGGGTTTCGGTTTTGGTTTCAAACCGTAAAAACGTCGTATTCATGTTCTAATCCACGTTTTTGACCAAAAATCAATATGTTTCTGCTTTGTATACATGTTTAACATCAAAACATGATTTTACTTGATTTTTATGATTTTTGAATGGTTAAACATGTTTAAAACTAAACAAGACTTAATTTTCTATGTTTAAACTTGGTTAATCAAGTATGAAAATTATCAAAATAGAATGTTTACCTCCAGGTTTTGGCTGCAAGGGTGAAGAACTCGGGTTTTTTTGTGAGTTGGTTTGATGATACTTGTGCAAAATATCAAGTAAATAGCTTATACAACAAGCTAGAAAGAAAAGGGGTCCACCCCAAACTTGTGGCCGACTCACCTATGCGGCCCATTAGGCCTTGTTTTGGCCCATTGGTGCCTCGGTTCCGTGCCGCGCGTAAATCCCGGTCCAAAATTTAATTCGGGTTCGGTTTTTCGCAAGAAAACTAGTTCGAGTGCGAAAAACAACGCGAAAACGAGTGTTTTTCAGCCCATTTTTGTAAAATAAGAAAAACGTACTGACTCGTTGTAAAAATCTAAAATATTTTCACGAATTGCTTAGAACATGTCATATAAGTGTTTTTTATATATATTTTTTGGCTTGACGGATGCTACAATGCTCGTTTTGATGTTAACGATTGCGTTTAAGCTCATAACGTATCGATAAACGAAACCTTTTTCGTTTAAATGGTATTAAACGTACTGGGGCCTAAATATCAATAAGTTAGCCTCTATAATATATGTATAACTCATGTATGACCCCTCGATATATATACGGGCCATAATCAGTATCGGTCGGTTACTCGTTTAATCGCTACGAATTAACCGATTCATCGTTTACTTGTTACGTAGTGAATATAGTATACCTCGTTTTGTCACGAATGTCACATTCTCCCCCCGTTAAAAAATTTCATCCTCGAAATTTAATGTTTCGTCGGTTTTCTTTTTAGGGAATAGGTGTGGGTATTTCTTTCGGAATTCGTCCTTTCGTTCCCAAGTAAATTCGGGTCCTTGTTTTGAGTTCCACCGAACTTTTACCAATGAGATTTTGTTGTGTCGTAACTGTTTAGTTTTCCCGTCCACAATTTCTACCGGTTCCTCTACGAAGTTGAGCTTTTCATTAATATGAACATCTTCCAGTGGTACTATTGCTGTTTCATCAATCAAACACTTTTTCAGATTCGATACATGAAACACATCGTGAATAGTGCTCAGTTCTAAGGATAGTTTTAATCGGTAGGCTACGGGACCAATTTTTGCAACAATCTCAAAAGGAACAATGTATCTCGGGGCTAATTTACCGGTCTTTCCAAACCTTATAACACCTCTCCACGGCGATACTTTCAAAATCACCTTGTCGCCTATTTCAAAAGATAACGGTTTTCTACGAATATCGGCATAACTCTTTTGTCGGTCCCGGGCTGCTTTCAATTTTTGTTTAATCTTGTGAATCTTATCGGTTGTTTCTTGAATCAATTCGGATCTTGAAATTTGAGTATCACCCACTTCTGTCCAACAAAGTGGCGATCTACATTTTCGCCCTTATAAGGCTTCATAAGGTGCTGCTTGTATACTGCTATGGTAACTATTATTGTAAGAGAATTCAATGAGCGGGAGGTGTTGATCCCAATTCTCTTTGAAGTCCAGTACATAAGCGCGAAGTAAATATTCTAAGGTTTGGATAGTTCGTTCGGATTGACCATCTGTTTGGGGATGGTAATCGGTACTCAGGTCTATTCGGGTTCCCAGAGCTTCTTGAACTGCTTGCCAAAAATGTGAAGTAAGGTGACTGTCTCGATCTGAAATTATTGAAAGAGGTACCCCGTGTCTAGATACAATTTCATCAATGTAAATTTGAGCGAGTTTTTCGATGGTGTAGTTGTTGAGGATCGGAATAAAGTGTGTGGATTTGGTTAATCAGTCTACAGTTACCCAAATCACATTATGTCCTCGGGAGGTTTTGGGCAAATGTGTTACGAAATCCATTGTTATTTGTTCCCATTTCCACTGTGGGATTTCGGGTTGTTGTAACATTCCCGAAGGTTTTTGATATTCCGCCTTAACCCTTGCACACGTTGCACATTTACTTACATACAAGGCTACATCCTTTTTCATGCCAGGCCACCAGTAAAATTCCTTAACATCTTTATACAACTTATCAGTACCTGGATGAATCGAATATTTGGATTTGTGTGCTTCATCAAGAATAAGTTCACGGAGTTTATGAAGTGTTGGAATCCAGACCCGGTTTTTATAATAGAATATTTCATCAATTTTCTTCTCAAAATTCTTTTCATTCCCGTGTAGTTCTTCCTTTTCTAATTGATCCGCTTTTAATGCTTCGTCTTGTGCAACATGAACTTGTTCGGTTAAGCTACTTTGGACAATCCTTCCGAGTGCTTATACCCTTAACGGTTTAACTTTGTCCTTTCAGCTTAAAGCATCAGCTACTATATTGGCCTTACCCGGATGGTATTTAATTTCACAATCATAATCATTTAACAGTTCTACCCATCTTCTTTTTCTCATGTTCAGCTCCCTCTGATCAAATATGTGTTGTAGGCTTTTGTGGTCAGTATAGATGGTACATTTGGTTCCGTACAAGTAGTATCTCCAGATTTTCAATGCAAAGATAACTGCTCCCAATTCCAAGTCGTGGGTCGTGTAATTCTTCTTATGTACTTTTAATTGTCGGGAAGCATATGCTATTACCTTCTTTCATTGCATTAACACACATCCTAAACCCTTACGCGACGCGTCACAATAGACCACCAATTCATCAGTTCCATCTGGGAGACTTAATATTGGAGCTTCACATAACTTTTGTTTTAACGTTTGGAAGGCCATTTCCTGTTCTTCTCCCCAATCATACGTTCGATCTTTCTGAGTTAGGAGGGTTAAAGGTTGAGCAATACTTGAAAAGTTTTCAATAAATCGTCGGTAATACCCGGCTAATCCCAAAAATTGGCGAATTTCTTTTGGCGATTTAGGTACTTGCCAATCTTTAATAACCTCAATTTTACTGGGGTCCACTTGGATTCCTTGATGATTCACAACGTGTCCTAAAAATTGGACTTCTTGTAGTCAGAATTCACATTTGGATAGTTTGGCGTATAGCTTTTCTTGTCTCAATAATTCTAAGATTACCCGCAAATGTTGTTCGTGTTCCTCTTTACTTCTCGAATATATTAGAATGTCATCGATAAACACTATCACGAATTTGTCAAGGTAGGGTTTGCGAACTCGGTTCATAAGATCCATAAATATTGCAGGTGCATTTGTCAACCCAAACGGCATAACCAAAAATTGATAGCGACCATACCGAGTTCGGAAAGCTGTTTTTGGTACGTCTTCTTCCTGAATTCTTACTTTATGATAACTAGATCTGAGATCAATTTTCGAGAAATATTTCGCACCCTGAAGCTGATCAAACAAATCATCAATTCGAGGTAAGGGGTATCTATTCTTTATAGTCACTTTATTCAATTACCGGTAATCAATACACATCCGAAACTTTCATCTTTCTTTTTCACAAATAACACTGGTGCTCCCCACGGTGAATAACTAGGTCGGATAAAACCCATGTCCAGTAACTCTTGTAACTGGTTGGACAGTTCTTGCATTTCAGAAGGTGCAAGTCGGTAAGGTGCCTTAGCAATGGGTGCTGCTCCCGGTATCAAGTCAATACGAAATTCAACTTGTCGGGTCGGTGGTAAACCAGGCAACTCATCGAGAAATACATCTGAATACTCGTGTACCACTGAGATGTCTTCTATTCGCTTTTCATCGGGTCCCCTAACTGTTACGCTCGCCAAGTATAATGTACAACCTTGGCGCAAATACTTTAATGCCTTAAGTTAGGATACGAGAGGTAGTATAGTACCAGATTTCTCACCTTGAGCAATCATCGCGGTATCCTAACAGTTTTATCCTTACAAACAGTTTCGGCTTTAAACTTAGATAGCCAGTCCATGCCGACTATAACATCAAAACTTCCTAATTCCACTGGAAGTAAATCAATAAGGAATGGGTGGTCGTTTAGGATAAGGGAACAGTTTCGGACTATTCGGTTAACAACTATAGACTTACCATTAGCGAGTTCTATAGTATATGGTTTTGTTAGCTCACTAACCAACATATTTTCTAAGGGTAAAAAGTAAACATATACGAAACTTCTATCGGTGCCCGTATCAAACAAAACTGAAGCATACTGACCGGAAACTAAGAATGTACCTGTTACCACGTTCGGATCATGACGCGCTTCACCCGATCCTATTACAAACGCGCGTTCCTAGCTGCATTGGAGATTGATGCTTGTGTTTGGTTCTGCCTTCTCACTGCACCCTGGTTCAGCTTGGGGCAGTATCTCCGAAAATGTTCCGTACTACCACATTCGTAACAAGTGCGGAGGTTCATGGTGGGTGGGGTTTGTTGATTGAGTTGTGGTCGGGTTGGTTGAGGTCGAGATAGTTGGGTTGGTTGTTGTGGTCGGTTTACATTGTTGGTGGGGGTTCTACAATTGGGGCATAGTGTCCAGTTCTTCCACACATGTGACAAACTACTGATTTACAATCACCCGTATGATGAAGATTACATTTCCCACACTTTGGTAAAGTCCCCTTATAAGTCTCTTGTTTCACATTCAAACTGGTCATGGCATAATTTCGGGTATTTGGACGGGCTCGTTTGTTTTGAGGGTTCTCTTGCATCCTTGTCCCATAATCAGATCGTTTCAAACTGAATGTTTCCCCTGGCATCCTTATCACACCACTTCTCATTAGATCAAAGGTAACAACACCCGCTTGAGATACAACACTTTCCAATGTTGGGTGGGCAACTGAATTAACTATACTCCTCACGGCAGGGGTCAATCCCCAGATGTAGCGTTCATTGGTGCCTCAGTTTTCGTGGCCGGCTCAAATAGCTTATACAACAAGCTAGAAAGAAAAGGGGTCCACCCCAAACTTGTGGCCGGCTCACCTATGGGGCCCATTGGGCCTCTTTTTGGCCCATTGGTGCCTCGGTTTCCGTGCTGCGCTTAAATCCCGGTCCAAAATTTAATTCGGGTTCGGTTTTTTGCAAGAAAACTAGTTCGAGTGCGAAAAACAACGCGAAAACGAGTGTTTTACAGCCCATTTTTGTAAAATAAGAAAAATGTACTGACTCGTAAAAATCCAAAATATTTTCACGGATTGCTTAGAACATGTCATATAAGTGTTTTATATATATTTTTCGGCTTGACGGATGCTACAACGCTCGTTTTGATGTTAACGATTGCGTTTAAGCTCATAACGTACCGATAAACGAAACCTTTTTTCGTTTAAATGGTTTTAAATGTACTGGGGCCTAAATATCAATAAGTTAGCCTCTATAATATATGTATAACTCATGTATGACCCCTCGATATATATACGGACCATAATCAGTATCGATTGGTTACTCGTTTAATCGCTACGAATTAACCGATTTATCGTTTACTTGTTATGTAGTGAATATCGTTTTGTCACGAATGTCATAGTACATAAATTGTTTTCCAATCTAGAATTTAGAAAACTTAAATCCCTTTTAAAAATAATTTTAACACCATCCTTTTATACAACACTCTAATCACTTGGGAACTCAATGTGGGATAAAGGTCACCTAACCACATTGGAGAAAACTTGTGAGTTTGAGGTGGCATTGCCATATTTGTGGGATAAAGGTCACCTAACCACTTGTTTGTCAAATTCACATGTGTGTGTAAGTAGAACGACTTGATTTGGAAACCATGTGAATTGGGTCACCAAAGCATGGCGTACAAAGGTGTTGATGGGATTAAACATTCTAACTAAACATATGATGTTTAACCGATCCCAAAAAACTAGAAGTTGCAAAGGGTTGCAATCGTCAAATGTTGACTACCTTGTCAATTCAATAGTAGGATAAAGGTCACCTAACTACTATGTGAATGTAACGTTGGGTTCTAGATTTTAATCATTAATTGTCTTAAAGACATAAAGGGTATTAAAGATTAAAATTAGTTAATTGATATCGAAAATACTAAAACTGAGCTTTACGAAAATACTAAAATTGAGCTTTGTTAAATTATGTATATGTCCGCAATCAACAATCCACCTAACATAATTATCCTACCTGTGCATAACCTATCACTAAGATCTATACTTGATAAGGATCGTCTTAACTATAACAATTTATTTATTGGTATCGAAATTTGAGAATTGTTCTCAAACAAGAAAAGAAATCCTACATATTGGACGATCCTATTCCCGATGAACCAAACATTGACGATTTAGATGCCTATAACGATTGGTTGAAATACACCGAGGATTCGGTGCAAGTTTCTTGCCTCATGTTGGGAACTATGATTCCCGAGATTCAAAAAGATTTTGAACATCATGTGGCATATGACATGATCACCCAAATTAAGGAAATGTTCCTTACTCAAACTAGGGTGGAACTCTTCGAAACGGTTGAAGCGCTTCATCCATGTCATATGGAAGAAACCCAATCGGTTTCATCTTATGTTCTTAAAATGAAAATCCACATTGTTCGACTCGAACGGCTAAATTGTCCCATCTCAAAAGAGTTAGCCACGGATATGATCCTTAATAGCCTAACTAAAAGATTTGAAACTTTATTATGAACTACAACATGAATGGATGGGATAAGAGCATTGGTGAGCTTCACGCAATTCTCAAAACGGCCGAAGCGGGAATGGGTAAAAAGGTTTTACCGGTTCTCACGATCAATGAAGGTGGCAATAAGAAGAGGCATCACCCAGAACCTAAGGCAAATGTTGCCAAAGGTAAGGGACACGTCAAGGGTAAGTTCAAAGGAAATGCTAAAGCGGAACCAGCCAAACCAAAGGAGAAAAAGCTAAAGGTTAGCTCGGAGGACCCGTGCTTTGGTTGTGGTGAGAAAGGACATTGGACGAGGAATTGTCCAACCTATCTCAAAGAGTTGAAAGAAAAGAGGGATGCGGGGCAAACCTCGGGTACAACTTTCATGATCCATATTGATCTTAATGTTATTTCTTCTAACACATGTGTATTGGATACCTGATGTGGAACTCATATTTGCAATTTGTTGCAGGAGTTCAAAAGAAATAAGCATTTCAAGAAAGGAGATACAAGTCTCTTCATGGGCAACAGAGCAAAGGTTGATGTCGAAGCCCAAGGAGACTATATTTTGAAGCTTCCAAATGGTTTGGAAGTTGTCTTGAAAAACATTTGGTATGCTCTCAGTTTGCTAGGAACATTATCTCCGTTTCTCTTTTAAGACAATATGGTTATGATTTAAAGTTTGTGGACAATGGTATTTGTATTTTCATGAATAATGTCTTTTATTTTATAGCAATGCCGTCTAATGGCATTTATGAATTAGTTCATGATAATCATGCTTTGATAACACGTTGTACCAATCAAACACCAAGAAACTTAAATGGATTTGAGTAAGACTTATCTTTGGCATTGTCGCCTTGGGTCACATAAACAAGGGTTGCATAAGTACACTTCAAAATAATGGTCTTTTGGAATCAAATGATGATTCATTTGATAAGTGTGAATCTTGTTTACAAGGAAAGATGACCAAGTAACCCTTTAGTGGAACTAACGAAAGGGCAAAAGATTTTTAGGTATCATACATTCCGATGTATGTGGAACTTTTAAGGCAATGACAAGGAATGGTGAAAGATACTTCACTACCTTTATCGATGATTATAGTCCTTATGGGTATGTGTACTTGTTAAGACTCAAAGATGAAGCCTTTGAAATGTTAAAATTCTTCCAAAATAAAGTAGAAAATCAACTCAACAAAACCATCAAAGTACTTCGTTCGGATAGAGGAGGTGAATACCTTAGTGATGCTTTTCAAGATCATCTTAAGAGTTGTGGAATCATCTCACAACTCACTCCACCCGGAATACCACAACATAATGGTGTGTCCGAGAGGAGGAATCGAACTCTATTGGATATGGTTCGATCTATGATGGCTAGAAGCACATTGCCTCTATCTTTGGGGTTTCGCATTGCTCTCGGCAGCCTATATTCTAAATATGGCACCAACCAAGAAAGTGTACAAGACACCTTTTGAAATATGGCATGGAAGGGTTCCATCATTATCATATTTGAAGGTATGGGGTTGTGAGGCTTATGTTAAGCACAACACCCAAAACAAACTTAAAAGCCGATCCACTAAGTGTATCTTTGTAGGATATCCCAAAGACTATATGGGATAATATTTCTACTGTTGGAATCGATCTGCCGAAGACACATATTAGAGTTGATGTGGCTAGTACGTATTGATCCAAGTCGGGTCATACCCAATAACAAGCTAGACAAACGCCACGATAATTATTATTAGATATGATATAAGTAGTAATTATCAACACATATATATATATATTTGGGAAATTGGTTTTCTAAATATTTGCACTTGTATGTTAAATAAATTATGTGGATAATTTATATTTGAGAAAGATGTTATTTATTCGGATAAATAATTTATAAGTTAATAACAAAATAGGGAAAAATGTTTTGGGGGGGGGGGGGGAAGACCCCTTTGTGGGGCCGGCTCCCTCTCTCTCTTCTTTTCCTTTTGTTATTTCCCACAACATGCATGGATGTTGTGTTTTTGGCAGATCTTTCTTGTTTTGATTGTTCGTGTGGGCTTTTTCTTCTCAAAAGATGGTACAATCAAGAACATGAAATAGTTCAGGAGAGAATCTCTCTTGACAAGAGTCAGTGTGATGCCCATAAAACCTCACAGATTTTACACAACACTTGTCCCTTTTGATTGGCAATTGAGTTTCCCTTCATAAATCTCTCACCAGGTCTTTGAGGTTCAACCCATATTGTTTTATAATAACTTATTCAATCATTAAATTTGATTGAGAAATGTTGAAATTCATCAATCTTTCATTGCTTCTATCTATTCATCTTTTCACATATATGACCTTGTCCATCTTCATAGATTTTTCATTTAATTGGCTTTCTTTTCTTGGTCTTTACCATTTTCTTGAGTAATCTTCTACAACCTCAATATCAAAAAGTTCATGATTAGAGAATGCAAGATATATTGGTAGATAATAATCTTCTCTCATTGAATCTTCTTCATTATTGATGTTTGATTTCTTGGGAGTCTTAACTCTTCTATCATCTTGAACATTTTCATTCGAGAAAACTTTCTTTGATTGAATGTTTTAATTTAAATAAATAGATATTGTCACCTTTAAATTTTGCATGATGGTACCTTTGAGGTGTGAACAATCAGTTCGTGCCTTGGCATTTTTTCCTTAGGAAGGGGTGTGACACATAACCCTTTTCAAAAGACTTTATCATCACCTGTTAATTATTTGACTTGTTTTCTTTTGAAAACTCTTTTTTGACTTGTCTTTTCTCATCAAATGGTATTGAATTTACAAAGTTAATCAATTTTTCTGAACTTTGAGATTTGATTGATGGTTTCTTCTCCAACCTCTTTACAATCACATCTTCTATCTTCTCAGTTACCTAAGCCTCCTTCTTCCTATCTTTATCAAGTACTCAACATATCTTTGTTTGTACAAAACAAAATCTTGCCCAAAGATGATACAATCAAGAACATGAAATTGTTCAGGAGAGAATCTCTCTTGACAAGAGTCAGTGTGATGCCCATAAAACCTCGTAGATTTTACACCACACTTGTCCCTTTTTATTGGCAATTGAGTTTCCCTTCATAAATCTCTCACTAGGTCTTGGAAGTTCAATCCCTATTGTTTTCTAATAAGTTATTCAATCATTAAATCTGATTGAGAAATGTTGAAATACATCAATCTTTCAATGCTTCTATCTATTCATCTTTTCACATATATGACTTTGTCCATCTTCATAGATTTTTCATTTAATTGGCTTTCTTTTCTTGGTCTTTACCATTTTCTTGAGTAATCTTCTACAACATCAATATCAAAAAGTTCATGATTAGAGAATACAAGGTATATTGGTAAATAATAATCTTCTCTCATTGAATCTTCTTCATTCTTGATGTTTGATTTCTTGGGAGTCTTAACTCTTCTATCATCTTGAACATCTTCATTCGAGAAAACTTTCTTTGATTGAATGTTTTAATTTAAATAAATAGATATTGTCACCTTTAAATTTTGCATGATGGTACCTTTGAGGTGTGAACAATCAGTTCGCGCCTCGCCATTTTTGCCTTAGGATGGGGAGTGACACATAACACTTTCCAAAAGACTTTATCATCACCTGTTAATTATTTACCTTGTTTTCTTTTGAAAACTCTTTTTTGACTTATCTTTTCTCATCAAATGGTATTAAATTTGCAGACTTTATCATCACCTGTTAATTATTTACCTTGTTTTCTTCTTACGTTTATCAAGTACTCAAAATATCTTTGTTTGTGCAAAACAAAATCATGTCCAAAGATGGTACAATCAAGAACAAGAAATGGTTCAGGAGAGAATCTCTCTTGACAAGAGTCAGTGTGATGCCCATAAAACCTCACAGATTTTACACAACACTTGTCCCTTTTGATTGGCAATTGAGTTTCCCTTCATAAATCTCTCACCAGGTCTTTGAGGTTCAATCCATATTGTTTTATAATAACTTATTCAATCATTAAATCTGATTGAGAAATGTTTAAATTCATCAATCTTTCATTTCTTCTATCTATTCATCTTTTCACATATATGACTTTGTCCAACTTCATAGATTTTTCATTAAATTAACTTAACGAACTAATCATCATTCGTTATATTATATAACGAATGGGCTAATAACTTAACGATTAATCTAGTTAACTAGCGAATGGGCCTCATTCGCTATGCAATCCATAGCGAATGGGCCATTTTACAATAAATAAACATACTAGACTATCTATAACTTATTCGATTGCTGGAATTTGTTTTCTAAACAAAAAAGCCGTTCTCTCTCTAGAAGGCGAATTTGGTGATTAACCCTATGCGATCGGCTGCATAGGGTTTTTGGCTTTTCTTGGCTTTTTGTTGTTTGAATCTTGATCCAATCCTTGGTTCTGATTGCTTAGTAGGTTTGTTATTGATCACGGCTATTGTTATAGTTTAGTTAGATCGATAATATCCTATTAATTGATTAAGAATCTTGTGGTTAATCAAGGTTAGGGTTGTTTGTTATTGATCGATTCTAGGGTTTTCTTGATCTTGATCCTTCTTGATCTTGATTCGGTGTTGGTGATCTTGATCTATTGGCCGATCTTGTTTCTTGGCTGATTGGTTCCTTGGATTGTTGGGTTCCTTGGAGCTTGATCTTGGCTTATTGATCTTGATCTTGATTGTTCTAAGGTTTTTTCTTGATCTTGATTAGGTGTTGCTTGATCTTGATCCATTGGCCGTTCTTGATTAGGGTTTCCTTGGCTGATTGGTTTCGTGGATTGGCCGATTGGTTCTTGGCTGATTTGGTTCTTTGGATCTTGATCTTGGCCGATTTGATCTTGGCTGATTTGATTCTTTGGATCTTGATCTTGATCTTGATCTTAATTTTGGCTGAGATTGTTTCTTGATCTTGGCTGAGATTCTTTGGATCTTGATCTTGATATTGGCCGATTTGTCCTTGGTTTGATTGGCTGATCTTGATCTTGATTTTTGGGGTATCTTGGCTATTTTTTGTGACCGATCAGGGTGTGGTGTGATTTCATTCTTGGGTTTGCATGGAGCAGAAGGGTGGTAATGGTTTTGTTGATCTTGTTATGCAAGGGTTTTCAGCTAATCGAGTAACGAACATTGATGGGGTTCTCCCTCGTAGGGGGGCTCTGAAAACTGGTTCATCGGGAAACCATAATGCTACGGGTTCGTCTGTTTCGTTTGCTGCAAACACTACATTCATTGCTCCTTTAAATGATGTTAGCAACAAAGATGGTGGATGTTCAGCCATGGGGAACAAAGATAGTGGTTGTTCGAGCGATAAAAAGGCTATTGGATCAGATTCGTTAAATATTCAACAAGATGAAGGTTTTTCAGCCTTTGTCTCGGACGACAACAAGGTGTTTCGATCTGAATCTTCTAATATTCAGAGGGATGTAGGGAAGGAAAAACATATGGAAAATTCTAAGCCTTCGTATGTGAGTGTTGTGCAACTTGAAAACAAGACATCGAAGGTAACATTAAGAAAATTAAATGTGGAGTCAACAATGGAAGGAGTTGATGTGGTTATCCCGGTTGAATCTGTCAAGAAAGTTAAAGAAAGGTTTAATAATACTTTGTTTGGCTATTTTTTGGGTAATAGACTTCCTTTTCCGGTTGTTGAGGATTTTGCTAAGAAAAATTGGAACAAATATGGGCTTACGAGACTTATGATGAATGCGAAAGGGTTTTTCTTTTTCAAGTTTCATACGGAAGCTGGGATGATGAAGTTGATTGAAGATGGTCCTTGGATGATTAGGAATGTCCCCATTATTCTTCATATTTGGACTATGGAGTCAGATTTGGAGAAGGAGGATGTACGGTCTGTTCCGGTTTGGGTCAAATTACAGAACATTCCCCTGGGTGCTTTTACTGAGGAGGGTCTAAGTATGCTCGCGTCAAGAATTGGGGATCCGATAAGTATGGATTCTTATACTGCCAATATGTGTAAGGAATCGTGGGGAAGAAGTAGTTTTGCTAGAGTCCAGGTTGAGCTTCAGGCAAATCAGGATATTAAAAGGAAGCTTGTTGTTGCTGTTCCGGATACGTGGGGGGAGACAAATAAGATCTCGGAGATTAAGATTGAATATGATTGGGAGCCCC
Source organism: Bidens hawaiensis (assembly GCF_021521415.1). Taxonomy (NCBI): domain Eukaryota; kingdom Viridiplantae; phylum Streptophyta; class Magnoliopsida; order Asterales; family Asteraceae; genus Bidens; species Bidens hawaiensis. The sequence continues at coordinate 160,322 of NW_027493824.1, forward strand.
CCAGATGTTCTTTATGTGAGGTGTTTGGCCATTCGAACACTCAATGCCCGAAACAAGTTCATGATAAAAAGTTAAATGATGAACCAACGAAAGTCACTAATGATGATGGTTTCCAGAGGGTGAAGGGAAAGAAAAAAGTTAATACGCAAGTCAAAAAACATAATCTTGTCTATCGACCGGTGGTTAAACCTGCTGTGTCACAACCTATAAATAAACCATCCGCTCAAGGACAAGACAATAATTATCCTGTGGGTAAACCTACAACTCCTATGGCTGTGGGGGTCCAGTTAAAGGAAAAGCATGCTGTCCAAACCAGTAACCGGTTTGGTAATTTGACGGACGAATCGGAAAGTAATGAAGATGATGATGATGTGGAGGAGCTGTTTACGGATGTGGCTAAAGCTATGAAAGCGGATATTGGTTCTGAGGGTGCAAGCACACCCGGTGAATTGGGTGTTTAATGGGTACCATCGCCACTTGGAATATAAGAGGGTTGAACCGCCCTCTTAAACAAAAAGAGGTTCGTAAGGTAATCCAAGAGAATAATATTCAGGTGTGTGCTATTCTTGAGTCTCACGTCAAATTAAACGCGGTTTTTGATGTTTGTAAGAAGATTTGTAAAAATTGGGATTGGACCAGCAATGGTAGTGTTTGTGATAAAGGTACTCGGATTATTGTGGGGTGGAATACGGATTTGGTTGATCTTATGGTTATTGATTATTCGAACCAGGTTCTCCACGTTCAGTTAAAGTTTAAGCTGGATAGCAAGGTGATGTATGGTTCTTTTGTGTATGCTGAGAATTGTTATTTGAAAAGAAGGGAGTTATGGCATAATCTTGCTGTTCATAATCAATTCACTCGTGGTAAACCTTGGGCTTTACTAGGAGATTTTAATTGTGCTCTTAATTTGGAAGACAGCTTACATGGTTCTTCCAAAATTTCCACTGGGATGCTTGATTTTCGTGATTGTGTTAAGAACATTGAAGTTGAGGATATAAATGGGGTCGGACTCCAATTCACTTGGAGCAATAAACCGAAAACGGGTATGGGTCTTTTCAAAAAGCTTGATAGGGTGATGGGAAACTCTAAATTCATGGAGATTTTTAATGATTCTTCGGCGGTGTTCCTTCCGTACCGGATTTCAGACCACTCTCCATGTCTATTGAAATTCCCCTCTCTTATTAAAGGTAAGCCTAAACCGTTTAAATTCCCTAATTTCTTGATTGGAAAACCGGGTTATAATGATATTATTGCTAACGGCTGGAATATTGAGGTGAATGGTTATCACATGTTTCGCGTGGTAAAGAAACTCCAAAACTTAAAACATCCTATCCGTTCTTTGCTGCACCGGCAAGGTAATCTCCACAAGAAAGTTAATGATCTTAGAACCCTTCTGGATGCTTGTCAAACCCGTCTCGACATTGACCCTACTAATTTGGAGTTGATTCGGGAGCAGAGTAGTTATCTTAAGGCTTATCATGAGGCGGCTAAAGATGAGGAAGAATTCCTTAAACAGAAGCCTAAAGTTGATTGGTTAAAGCTTGGTGACTCTAACACTGCTTACTTTCACAATTCCTTGAAAATGCGAAACCATAGGGGTCGTATTGATATTATAAGTGATGCTCAGGTCCGTTTATTTGAGGGGTTGGATGTTCCTTCGGTGTTTGTTAATCATTTTATGAACATTTTTGGTTCAGATTTGCAACCATTGAGAAAACCGGATAATCAGATTTTTACTACTAAGCTCACGGCCTCTCAGGCGGAGCTTATGGTTAGACCTATATCCGATTTGGAAATCAAGGATGCGTTTTTCTCTATTGGGAATTCCAAAGCGCCGGGTCCTGATGGTTTTTCCTCGGCCTTCTTCAAAAGTTCTTGGGATATTGTTGGGAAAGATGTTTGTTTGGCGGTTCATGAATTTTTCAGAAAAGGAAGTCTCCTTAAACAGGTAAACCACACTATTATTGCCCTTATTCCCAAAGTGACCAACATTGTGACTCCTAATGATTTTCGCCCCATCTCGTGCTGCAACACTTTATATAAATGCATTACCAAGATTATCTCGGTTCGTATGATGAAGGGTTTGGAGTCGTTAATTGATATCAATCAGTCTGCGTTTGTGCCTGGGCGTAGGATTTCTGATAACATCCTTTTGACCCAAGAGTTAATGCATAATTATCACACTAATAATGGTTCGCCTAGATGTGCTTTTAAAGTTGATATCCAGAAAGCTTACGATACGGTCAGTTGGGACTTCATTCGTGATATTCTTTTTGGGTATGGTTTCCACGATAGGATGATTCATTGGATAATGGAGTGCATAACCACTTCTTCCTTTTCGATATCCGTTAATGGGAACTTACACGGGTTCTTTAGTGGTAAAAGAGGTCTGAGACAGGGTGATCCGATGTCCCCTTATATTTTCACGCTGGTTATGCAAGCTCTCACGTTAATTTTGCATCGAAAGGTTCGTATTGAACGCTCGTTCCGTTTTCATCGTTATTGTGAAAAATTAAATATTATCAATATTTGCTTTGCGGATGATTTGTTCCTGTTTGCTCGAGGTGATGTGAATTCTGCTAAAACCATTATGGGGGCTCTGAATGATTTCAAAGATATGTCCGGGCTTACTCCGAGTGTTCCGAAAAGTACCGCGTTTTTCTGTAATGTCCCGGACCGCGTTAAAAGTGGTATTTTGAATATTATGCCCTTCGTTGAAGGAAGGCTCCCGGTTAAATACTTGGGAGTTCCGCTTATTTCCACGAGGTTAAATTACCGTGATTGTAAGAGGTTGCTGGATTGAATGGATAGTCGGATTGGAGATTGGAAGAATAAAACTTTATCTTTTGCGGGTAAACTGCAGCTGGTCAGGTCTGTTCTGTCGTCCTTATATATTTATTGGTCTGCTGTGTTTTCACTCCCTTCTAGACTTATTGCTGATCTTGAGAAACGGATTAAAAATTTCCTTTGGGACTATGGTCACAATAAGGGAAAGCATAAAGTCTCTTGGGATATTGTGTGTCGGCCGAAATGTGAAGGTGGTTTGGGTATCCGGCGTATCCGGGATGTCAATAACTCTCTTCTGGTTTATCATATTTGGAGCTTAATCAATGTGCGTAATTCGTTGTGGGTTAAATGGATTCATGAGTATAAAATGAAGGGGCGAAATTTTTGGAGCTTGCAGATTCCTAACTCGTGTACTTGGGGGTGGAGGAAAATTATTCAGTTTCGTCCCCATATTAGACAGTTTATATGGCATGAAATTGGTAATGGGAGATCTACTTCAGTTTGGTACGATAAATGGGATGATCTTTGTCCTTTAATTGATTATATCAACCCTAGAGCTATACATCGGGCTGGATTGTCTTTAAAGACCTGTGTCAGTGATGTGGTTCATCATAATAACTGGGATTGGCCGCCTGATTGGTTTTTGAGATACCCAATTCTTTCGAACTTAAAAGAGGTAAGTATTTGTCCGGATAAGAGGGACAAGATAGTGGTAATGGATGAGAATGGGACTTCAATGAGTTTCTCGGCTTCAGGTATATGGCATCTTCTTAGGAGACCGGCTGATAAGGTGTCTTGGGTGCATGTTGTTTGGTTCTCTCAATGTGTTCCAAAACACTCCTTTATGTTGTGGACTGTGATTCATGACAGGTTGAGCACGCAGAATCGTATTATGGGGTGGAAGATTGGTGGGTATCCAAATCATAACTTGTATTGCTGCCTTCTTTGTAATGGAGAGCCGGATTCTCGTAATCATCTCTTCTTTGATTGTAAGTTCTCTTCTGAGGTTTGGAGTATTGTAAAAATGAAAGGGAAGTTTCAGGGGTGCAGAAATGGTTGGGCGAATATTCTTCAATATGTGTCTCAATTTGGAATGTCCAACTCTATTGATAATGTTGTTAATCGGCTGTTATTTGGGGCTTCGGTGTACATTATTTGGAAGGAGCGAAATAACCGGCTTTTCAGGAACTCTTTGAAGACTCCTACGACTGTTGCTGACGAAATCATTAGGGGTACTCGCCTAAAGCTTATGACTCTAAAGTTCAAGAATTCTGAACGGATTAATCGGGTTCTCGAGGATTGGCACTTTCCGCGGGGAGTTTCCCATCAAATTGATGATAATGGTTGATTTGTTTTTTGTTTTGTTTTTTCCTTGGTTCTTGTGTAAGCTTTAGCTGTGTTTACCAGTTTTTGGTGGTTTTGGTTTGTCTACTCTTGTATGGCATGTCATACTTGAGAACTAATATGGCACTCTGTCATATTACTTGTATTTTTTTGGCTGTGTGAATGCATTTAACCGGGTGAATCCCTTTACCCAAAAAAAAAAAAACTTATTCGATTGCTAAGGACACCAAAACCGTGCACTAACAAAAACCTTTTTTTGCCTTGTCTTTTCTAATTATATGCTATTGAATCTGCATAGTAACTCGTTTTTTCTTGACTTTGAGATTTGATTGATGGTTTCTTCTCCAAATTCTTTACAATCACATATTCTATCTTCTTAGTTACTTCAGCAACCTTCTTCTTACCTTTCTCAAGTATTCAACATATCTTTGTTTGTACAAAACAAATTCTTGTCCAAACATGGTGCAATCAAGAACATTGAAATGGTTTAGGATTGAATCTCTCTTGACAAGAGTCAGTGTGATGCCCATAAGACATCACAGATTTTAGATCACACTTGACTCTTTTGATTGAAAATTGAGTTTCCCTTCTTAAATCTCTCACTAGGTCTTGGAGGTTCAATCCCTACTGTTTTGTGATAACTGATTCAATCATTAAATTTAATCAAGAAATGTTGAAATTCATCAGTCTTTTCATTGCTTCTATTTATTCATCCGTTCACAATGATGACTTTTTAAATCTTCACAGATTTTTCATTTAATTGGCTCTCTTTACTTGGTCTTTAACATTTTCTTGAGTAATCTTCTACAACCACAATATCAAAAAACTCAAGATTAGAGAATACAGGGTATATTTGTCGATAATAATCATCTATCTTTCTATCGTCTTCATTCTTAATGTTTGATTTCCTGGGAGTCTTAACTCTTATATCATCTTGAACATTTTCATTTAAGTAAACTTTCTTTGTTTGGATTATTTAATTTCAAAAAATAGATATTGTCACCTTTAAATCTTGCATAATTCTACCTTGTGAGCTATGAACAATCAGTTCGCGCCCCCGCATTTCCGCCTTAGGATGGCGTGTGACACAACAACTGTTCAAAAGCAATTTATCATCACCTGTTTATTATTTACCTTGTTTTTTTTTGAAAACTGAGTGAACGCTATAGAGCCTGGATCTAGCCATTAAACCGAAGCATCAACACGAGAAACAAGAGATCTAAACGTTAAATAACTTTATTGATAGATAATAACTTAGATCTAGATCTCTCTCACTCTATGTAGATACTTAATTATGAACGAGAGCTACCTATTCATTGGCCAAAGCTCCCATTCGTTAAGTTACTCTACGTCGTTATATTTTAGTAATGAATTCGACACCATTCGTTTTGCTTTCATACCGAATGGTAATAACTTAACAAACTAGTCATCATTCGTTATATTAGATAACGAATGGGCTTATAACTTAACGATTAATCTAGTTAACTAGCGAATGTGCCTCATTCGCTATGCAATCCATAACGAATGGGCCATTTTACAATAAATAAACATACTAGACTATCTATATAACTTATTCGATACCTACGGACACCAAAACCGTGCACAAACAAAAACTTTTTTTTGCCTTGTCTTTTCTAATTATATGGTATTGAATCTGCATAGTAACTCGTTTTTTCTGAACTTTGAGATTTTATTGATGGTTTTTTCTCCAACTCCTTTACAATCACATATTGTATCTTCTTAGTTACTTCAGCAACCTTCTTCTTACCTTTTTTAAGTACTCAACATATCTTTGTTTGTACAAAATAAAATCTTGTCCAAACATGGTACAATTAAGAACATGAAATGGTTTAGGAGAGAATCTTTCTTGACAAGAGTCAGTGTGATGCCCAAAAGAAATCACAATTTTTAGACCACACTTGATTCTTTTGATTGAAAATTGAGTTTCCCTTCTTAAATCTCTCACTAGGTCTTGGAGGTTCAATCCCTATTGTTTTGTGATAACTGATTCAATCATTAAATTTAATCGAGAAATGTTGAAATTCATCAGTCTTTAAATTGCTTCTATCTATTCATCCGTTCACAATGATGATTTTTTCAGTCTTCACAGATTTTTCATTTAATTGGCTCTCTTTACTTGGTCTTTACCATTTTCTTGAGTAATTTTCTACAACCTCAATATCAAAAAGTTCAAGATTAGAGAATACAGGGTATATTTGTCGATAATAATCCTCTATCTTTCTATCGTCTTCATTCTTAATGTTTGATTTCCTGGGAGTCTTAACTCTTATATCATCTTGAACATTTTCATTTGAGTAAACTTTCTTTGTTTGGATTATTCAATTTTAAAAAATAGATATTGTCACCTTTAAATCTTGAATGAGTCTACCTTGTGAGCTGTGAACAATCAGTTCGCACCTACGCATTTCCGCCTTGGATGGCGTGTGACACAACCATTGTTCAGAAGCAATTTATCATTGCCTGTTTATTATTTACCTTGTTTTATTTTGAAAACTGAGTGAACGCTATAGAGCCAGGATCTAGCCGCTAACCCGAAGCATCAACACGAGAAACAAGAGATCTAAACGTTAAATAACTTTATTGATAAATGATGACGAATACATTACGGTGTAGATAAATTATGGAAATAACGTAGATCTAGATCTCTCTCACTCTATGTAGATACTTTAATTATGAACGGGAGCTACCTGTTCATTGGCCAAAGCTCCCATTCGTTAAGTTAGTCTACTTCGTTATATTTTTGTAACGAATTAGACACCATTAGTTATGCTTTCATAACGAATGGTAATAACTTAACGAACTAGTCATCATTCGGTATATTAGAAAACGAATGGGCTTATAACTTAACGATTAATCTAGTTAACTAGCAAATGGGCCTTATTCGCTATACAATCCATAGCGAATGGGCCATTTTACAATAAATAAACATACTAGACTATCTATAACTTATTCGATTGCTACGGACACCAAAATCGTGCACTAACAAAAACTTTTTTTTGACTCGTCTTTTCTAATTAGATGTTATTGAATCTGTATAGTATATCGTTTTTTCTTAACTTTGAGATTTGATTGATGGTTTCTTCTCCAACTTCTTTACAATCACATATTCTATCTTTATAGTTACTTCAGCAACCTTCTTCTTACCTTTCTCAAGTACTCAACAAATCTTTGTTTGTACAAAACAAAATCTTGTCCAAACATGGTACAATCAAGAACATGAAATGGTTTATGAGAGAATCTCTCTTGACAAGAGTCAGTGTTGAAGAAACACGTATCTACTCCCCTCGACGGGTCCTGGATTCGATGTGTCCACAGGGTAGGATGCGGATAACAACCGATACGATACAAGCCCAATTCCTTGAAGTCCAATGACCGAAACCTGCAAAACAGACACCGTGAGCTCGTTACGGGAAGAACAAGAGAGGGGTTCTTCGCGTAACCACCCTCCAGCGTGAGAATAAGTACAATCCTAATGAAGATAAAGTACTTAAGTATGTAGAGAGAGTATAGTGAGAGTGAATGAATACCTCATGAAGATTAAGAAGGTATTTATAGCCGAAGGGTGTGAGAAGGTGATTGGGCCAGCTGTCCTTTTCAAAAGATGATCTCGTAACCACCTGGACACGTGCCCTCACATGATAGGTTCAGTTGTACGTTGCATGTGCATGTTTAACAACCTGGACAAGCGAGAGATAGGGTGATAAATATCCCTGGCCATGTGCATGGTTATAACGGCCTTGCCAGGTGTCCTTCATTAACTGGCCGAGAGATCACGTATTGCCCAAGAAAGCATCTTGGTAAATCTTCTAGAAAGTAATTAGTTACTAACAGCTGTCCTAGGGCATTACCTCCTGGTCATCTATGCGGATGAGTACTCCGTCTTGCGGATGATTTCTGAGGGTGCCAGGATGCTTCCGCATACATCATGTGGGTGTTTCTTCCTTAGACGGTTAAGCGGGTGATCCGTATGTCCCATGGGTGACTTGTGAGGAGCTCTTATTTGACCCGCGGATGGTACTTACAGGTATTTGGGTCTTTTTGGTACCCTACCTCTATAAGTCCCCCCAGTCCAGTGTTTCTTCCGCGTGAAATACTTTATGCAGGTGAAATTTTGGACTTAAGGATACTTTTTGGGGATTTTTCTGAATTTTCCAAGTTATGGTGAAGATATTTTGTAATGGATAACCATTTCGATAGTACGATGTGACAGCTTGCAGGCGCTTGTGTCAGGGGATGTGACGTTCACCTTTTTTGCTTTTTCGAATTTCCCGCGTGACGTGGCGCCCGTTGATTGGATCTCGGCGTTCTCTGTCCACGGTTCATATCCTGTCGCATTAATTGCGATGGGTATAAATAGTGGAGTTTAAATTTTCTTCGATGTTTTATCACTTTGAATTCCGATTATCATTTTGCTTTTTTTCTTCCTTAAGCTCTGACCAACCATTCGATTTCCCCTTACAACTACTTATTATTCACCATTTTTTTTTACTGGAGTGATGGCTAGTCAATCATTGATACCTAATATAGACGAAGTAGAGATCAAATGGGACCAATCTGAGTATGACAGTTGGATCCAAAACCTATGGTATCCCACTGGAATGGGGACCGGAATTTCTTGCTCCCGGATCTGTTGCTAGTCTGCCACCCCTTGGTAAGATGGCCGTTTATGCTGATTACTTTACCCATGGGAATTTTCGATTTCCTATGACCAAGTTTTTCATGAAGGTGTTGAGTGCTTACGGAATACATCTGTCCCAACTACACCCTCGTGGCGTTATGCAAATTCGACACTATGAATTTGTGTGTACGTGAAACGACCGTAAGATAAATACAAGTTAAAATAAAATTTTTATACAAAAAAATAGTAATATAGATATAACACTTAATATTAATATTGATATTAATATTAATACCAATGATAATATAAATATAATGTTAAGTCTCGAAACATAAATTTACAAGTTACGTAAATGTTGTTTAGAAAAAGAAATGACAATAATAATAATAATAAAATTTATATCAATTATTGTTCATAACTTTACATGCAGATACACAGTATGCAGAAAACAAAATCAATAATAGAAATAAATTAAAAAGAAGAAAACTAGTAGAAAAATAATAATAATAATAATAATAATAATAAAAGAACAAAGATGTAAATGGTTGGAAGCTTCTCATGGGTCCAAGAAGTTAATAATTATTTTCTTGACCTGTCTCTATCTCTTTATGGATTCACCATTTATTTAAGCAAAACTGAAATGATGAACACAGAACCAAAATGCAGGAAATGATGAACCCCATTCCATTCACTGTCTTTTACAAGATATTTGTAGGAAATAGATTAAAAAAGCTGAACTTGTCTCATTCTTAACCCAACTCCATCATCACATACTCTCCAGTGGCCTAACCTATATTCCGAGAACCTCCGCCAGCCTGTTTACAAAACACCAACAAATATAACCAAACTCATTTTTATATATTGCCATTTCCTACCTCTGCCACTAACTTGCACGTCATAGTTGCAGTCACTGAGAATCTTCCAGTAACCCACTAGTTTCGGTACTGTCGCTAGTGATCGAGGTAACCAACGAGGCAACTCTTAAAACTGAATTATGTGTAAAATTTTATTATTGGTCGTCAACAATCAATAGTAAAACGAAAAGATAAGAATCGAAGACGAGGCACTGCTCCTTTATTTTGTTCAGACTATCAATAGATAAAAAAAATAAACAGAATAAAACGAATAGAGAAAGGGTTGGCACCATAGTATAAATAAATAAACATAAAATTATATAAATTAAGTTATTTGTTAGTCAAACTAGAGGTTTGTGTCTATCATGTGGAAAACTTAATATACAATGCATCAACTATTTTACTTCATCAATCAAAAAGACAAACAAACACATTCCTTTTGTGATCCGAATTTATGTACAAGCGCGTGTGTACTTTATTTTAATCTAAATAAAATCGCTACATTTTGTAAACAGAATGTTAAACACCTAACATATTGTAATCCATAAGCTAATAAATTATGTATAAGAAATGCTTATTTCCTCATTATATAATATATGAGTTATTTGAGGAGGTTGTATTTGAAATAGACAGTTCTTAAGTTTATAAAGTCAAAAACGTTGAGCAAACTTGTAAATATAAGACTAAAATTTGTGTAACTAAACAATAACTAATAAACCACAATTTTATAAGTTACGAAGACTCATAAAACAACTAAGTAAATATATTACTAATATGTGGTTTGTTACTGATAATATAACCACTTGTAACAAATGAATACACTAAATTATTCGACACTGATAAAAGTACATACCATGTCTTAGAAATAAACCTTACCAAAATATGGATTACCTGTAGGTTATTACCACCCCTTTTAAAGAAACATGTCTAAGACCACTGTAAACCATCTATTAAGGTACGGATCTTACCCCTCCACTTGTATCGTCGTGTTCGATTGTTAAAACCCCATTGATGTTTCGCCTTCTTTTGGAACTCCTAAACGTCTTTGGAATATTAATCGGATCCAAATTTATTTTGCTTCAAGATCCGGTTATGGTCGTTTGAACTCAAAATATATATTGATATTGTACGCATGCGATGATTTTTAAGTTTGACTCAATATCGCATGTTCCGTTACTTGTTACACGGTATAGATATTTGTTGATACTGCTTGTAGCTAGAGCGTTGCGTATATTTGCTCATACTCTGGTACCCTGAGTTCTACGCTTCCTGTGGAGTGTCCCACAGGCACAACATTGTGGCATCAATGTTGTGTGCTCCTTCCGTGACGGAGAGATTAGTTCACGGCGTCTCTTAAGGGCAGGTGTGGCCCACAACTATTAAGAGGCGTATGGATTGATCCTAGGTTTTATGTATTTGATATTTGTGGATGGTCGGTGTATGCCAACACCCACCATCGCACTATTGGGTACATAGTGTGCATCATATGTAGCCCCACTGGTATGATGTGTCGGCTCGTGGGTATCATCCATATGATACGATATATTTTATTGGCTTGCATACTTGCATCGTATCATTTTATATAATTATTTTTATTTGTTATAAATAAATGTTTGCTTAATTGTTGTTATTCTTTTACTTGAGCCTTTTATCCATACTGGGCATTCGGCTCATTCTATAGATCTTTTTCATAACACGTTCACAGGTTACTCCGGGTGGGGTGTGAAGAGAGAGAAAAAGAATTGAGCTCTAGGAGTTGAATGTAAAATGCTAGCCACTTTTTTAGCATACTCTAGTTCAGCTAGATTCGGCAATTATATAATATGTAATAAATAATTAACCCTAGGGCTCTGTACTTCTAACATTTAATAATGGATTGATGTTTTATGTTTTGAATACTATGATTTGTGACACGTCACCCGTCTATGGGGTGGGGTGTTAAAGTATGGCACGTGAGATGGTGCCTCGCCTCGACCGGTTTCCTGTATTTTACAGGATGTTCAACTGGGGTGGGTGGTTCCAATGTCAAGCGATAGCTGACATGATTATCGGCCACGAGGTCGAGAAGGGTTCTAAGTACTGGAGAAATAAGTTCTTCTAGATCTCCGAGGACGTAGTACCGACCCATGGTCCGACGTCCAGCCAATGAGGCACTCCCGGAAGTTGCCACGGCTGTCCATGAGGAACGGGAGTGGTTCTGCATCCTGGTTTCAGAGCCAACTCCGATGTGGGCGCTCCCCGAGGAAGCCCTCGTACGGGCTGGTATGAGCCGTCTATGGCCATCTCCATATTTGGAACCTGTGTTCATTGGTTTGGATGAGCGTAAGTTGTTTTCCTTCACTTTATTATTTTCTGTATAAGAGGATTACATGGCTGACTTTCTATGTTTCCTTTTTCAGGTCCGGGATCTATGTTGAACGCTTTGTTTGACAACAAGGGTTGCACAAGGAAGAGAATCCGTGATGCGAAGGACAACCCTGTTCTTGAAAAGACAGAGGGTCACTTCCTCTTTCCTATAAGGGTGCGAGCCGAACCCGTAGTTTCGGACGCTACCTTTCAATCAGGTGCGTATGTTCTAAACCCTCCTCCACTTAACGCCCTTACTTCTGATGGGGTGATCGTCATTCTATTGACGATTCTGCGACCCAAGAAGAAGAAAGCGCTGATGATGCTTCTGAGTTTTCATCTGTCTCGCATCTATTGTCAAAATTATATCGAAAACGGACCCTTTGGTCCTCCCAGGCAAGTGATGCGGGTGCTAGTTCTGCGGCTGCCAAAAAGGAGCCAAAGACTAAGAGACAGCGGACTCATCGCCCCAAGAAGCAACATCATAGTCTTGCTGACCGCATGAGGACGGTTACCGGTATGTATTTAACGTTTTTATACTTCGTTGTTTTGATTGGTATCTAAATACGATTTTCTTGTGCAGACCCATCGATAATTGTTGGTGGAGATGCTGTATCAGACAAATTGCCATCACCAACAACTATGTGAGAAGCAACCATCTCCTCCTTCGGCGAAGGAGGAGGAAAATTAGCCTTCTACTCCTCCTGCTGAGATGAATCCAGGGGATTCAGTCGTTCGCGCGGAGACTGGAAACTCTTTGGATTATCTTTTCGAAACTGGGGAAGTCCTTGGTTCTCAAGAGAATACTCCTGCCATGAATGAGGAAGTTTTTAGGACCCAGGAATCCCCGCCTCGTCCTCCTCCACAATGTTCAATCACTTCCTCTCCTCTACCCATGTGTGCGGGAGGAAATTTTCAATTTGGACGAACTTTCATGTCGGAGGGGGATCGACACATGGTGCTCCTCCACAATCTTCTGGCATCCCAGTTCGTCTCGAAGCATCAAGCTCTGATTGTTGTGGAGAAGCGAATCCAGGGGAGGATTTTCATTTGGTAACTCCCAACTGGGATATTGTTAATGGGTCCCGGTTCACTGACCTAGATATATGTATGGCTTTTGTTAAGCAATGCGTGCCTCCTGCAGAGAGGGCTCACCAATGTGGACGTTCTCGCCACGATCTTCATACTGATTTTTCTTCGTCCTTGGCCAACACCTTGGCTTGTGGACAAGAAATTTTACGTGAGTGGCGAATGGTGGGCGGAAAACTAGGCAAAGCTTCTCGAGCCGTCGAGGAAGCTAAAAAAGAGGCTGGGTAGCATCGTTCGACGGCGAGCCAGGCTAAGTGGAAGTTATCTGATGCCGAGATCTCCCTTCAGGGTGAAAAAGATCGCCATGCCACTGCTGCCCGTCAGTGGAAGGAGGCCTGTGAAAGGCAAAATTCTCTCCTTGAGGCTGCCCGCAATGATGCTCTGCGGAAAACGGAGGACCTAACTAAGGCACTTGAGGTGAATTCAGCTTTGGAAAGCCAAGTGACCCGCCAAGGTACCAAAATTCAGGAGCTTGAGGCAGAACTAAAGTTGCAGAGGGAACATGTTGAGCTTAAAGACAAAGGCGCTGCCGAAATACAAGCTGCCTATGACTCCCTTTTGCAAGCACATGAAGAAATGGAAGCCCGTGCCACTGAGGCTTTAAATGAAAAACAAAAGATGGCTGTCGGGTTCCGGGAACTTCGGGAAAGGGCGGAACGTGCTGAATAAGATCGACAGCTTTATACGCCTTTCATTACACATGTGATGTTGTTGACGCTAACGATCCACTCTTTTTTTATTAGGTCATTCGACATATTAAGGGAAGTCCTGAGCTAACTGATAGCTTTGCCTTCCTGATGACTGCTTCTTCTCAGGTCGGTCGCGTGGCAGGCTTTAATGAAGGGATGATGTATGCTCAAACCAATCGTTCCTTTGAGGATCATCCGCTTCATGGCCTTGATGTTGCACGAGTATGACATGCGGATCAAAGAATATGACGGTATGGTGTTCTCGATACAGGGTATGTTTCTAGAGTTTGCCTCAGCCGGTGATGGTGTGCAACAGCTGAGGAACTACCTGCATGACAAGTCAGAGGACGCCTCATCTGAGGACATTTCGCCAACCCCTCAGGAGGATGCCTCAGCCCCTAATCCATAGGATAGACTAGATCTTGTAATTTATTTCCATATTTTGTAACCATCTCTTTTGATTATGAATGGAAAGGGACTCTTGTCTTTGTGGATATTATATTGTTTGTGAGATAATTTCTTTTGTAAGATATTTTGAATTATTGCAAGTGGAATAGTTGTGATGACATGGCGGAGAGAGAAATACTGTGGGACAAATGACATGACGTGTATAACGCCTTTTGACAGCCTATTCACACTTTTTCGAATCTCCCGCCTGACGTGTCAATCATCTAACGGTCAGCGTTTTCTCTTTCTTCTAGCAGTCAGTCGGTTTCATTTATTGTGATGAGTATAAATATATCACTTACAACCTCCAATTCGTTATTATCTTTTGTACCTTTTCTCTCTTAATTGGCAGATCTAAGATTTCCTGAATTCACTTTCTCTTCTTTTAACAAAATTAAACTCGATGGCCGACGATAAAAAGAGTACTCCGGCTATTCACGAGGTTGTTGTGAATCTAAAGGAGAAAGACTACAATGATGTCGTCCACGTATATGGTCTAGCGCCGGAATGGGAACCAGAACGTCCAACCGATGGTTCCATAGCTACTGAACCTCCGGCGGGGAACTTTCGGTTACCCGTGACGAAGTTTATGGAGGCCATCCTGACGTCCTATGGTCTTCACTTGTCGCAAATTCATCCCTCTGGGATGTTGCGTGTTCGCCACTTTGAGTTTTGCTGTCAGGCCCACGTCATAGAGTCTACGGTCAGCAGGTTTGCCGTTTTTTATACACTGACGAACCGTGACGGGTGGTATGGTTGGGCTACCACCGGGAAAGGTCCAATTGGTACCTAGTCGTACCGGAGCCTTTATGAATGGAATCCCAAGTTTTTCTGGGTTCGGGAAGGTGTTATTCCATTCGCGATGACCCGTCGCCGGGCGAGTTATGCTTCCCATCCGTCTCTGCCACCACCGAAATCAATCTCCCTTGGTATACCACTTTAACCAAGACACCTACGCCACTGCGGGCGATTCATGAGGGAGCCCTAATGCATGCGAAAATGAGCCGTTTATTGTCGTTCCCTGATTTGGAGCCATATTTTGAGAAATTTGATAAGAGTAAGTTTTTATTTTACTCTTCTTGAGCTCTGTCTTACGATCTTGACAACTTTAATTACACAGGTGAAGGCTCTATTCTTTGCTCACTCTTGGACAAGGTGGAAGGTCTAATGGTGCGCCGGCCCATTCATCCCAACGACTTACCGTTTCTTGAACGTACCCTTCCCCCAGAGCCCGTGGTGTCTGAAGCTATGTTCGCCAAAGGTGAGGAAATCATTGCTGAAGGTGAGGGGATTCTAAAACCTCAACCTCTTACTGCTATGACTCCTTGAGGGGTGATAGTACTTCTTTCCTCTAGTGGAGAATCATCGCCCCGCGATGGAGAAGCGTTTATTGAAACTACTGACTCTGCAAATATCCTACCCTCATCTATAGGTTTAACTCGCAAGCTTGGTAAGAACCCAATCGCTAGCACTGCTGCGGTTGATGACGGTGCTGATGTCACTGTTGAGGGCGATCACCAAACCACCGACGATGTCAATACTGAGGGTGAGCATCATATTATAGATGCGGGTGTTTCCAAGGCAGCGGGGAAAACGCAAGGTGCAACCCACTAAGGCTGTTCCTTCAAAGAAGAAGAAGAAAACAATACAGTTGGAAGCTCGCCTTCAGGAGCTTGCATCCAAAGATGGTTCCTCAGGTAAAATTATCCATCTTCGGACCCTGTAGCTATGTTGAACATGCTTTTTGATGACCGATTGTTTCTCCACAGTGGCCCTGAAATATTTTTCTGACAACGTTTCAGGTCTGCGGGGGTCAACCCCGCCTCCGCCGCCACCATCCCCACCGCCAAAGATCCGATTGTTGTAACGGATACTTCTCCGCTGAAGGATAAGGAAGTTAGTAACTCCGAAGACCTTCATATGCCACCCTCCTTCAACGTTCATCACTTCAGAGATTAGGGAGGTGCTAGTGCATTTGTTTATGGGCGTCAGGCCTCTCCGTCCCCTCGTGAGGAGGAGGCTGCCATACATCATCCGCGTTGGTCTTTACGTCGAAATACAACGCTAAACGACGCGGATGCATGCTTTGAATACTTGCGGGAGAGCCTTCCTCCCGCAGATAGGGAACGACAACGCCACTGTATTCGCCAAGAGTTATTGAACTCACGCTAGTACAATTTGGCGATTACTGTTTCCACCAGCCAGGAGATATGCCGGGAATGGCTGGCTATGAATGATGCGTGGGATGATTTGGAGGCTAAGGTGTCTGAAGCCAAGAAAGAAGCCCCGGGAGCTATGGATGAGGCGCAAGAGAGTCGTCGTGCTCTGGAAGCAGAAAAGGCTAGTTGTTCTGTTGCTGAGGAAGCCAAAGTTGTTCTCCAAAAGTTGTTCGATGAACGAGATGTATTGATAAGAACTCTGCAGACTGACTCAGCAGCCAAAGACGAACGCCTCGCCACCCTTGCCTCCAAGAATCGGGAGCAGGCCCTGGAATGTGTGGGGCACAAAATGGAACCAGTCCGAGCTAAAGCGGACAAAAAATGGCTGCTAGCAGAAGGAGTTCCTCAGGTAATTATGCCTCTTTGTATTGTCATAGTTGTATGTCAAACATTTAGCTTATTTCTATGTTTACCAGGTTATTGCCCATATTCGGGAAAGCGATGAGCTTGGGGACTGTGTTTCCGTACTTCTAAATGCGTCGAAGCAAGCCTGCCGTCAGATGGGCTTCCAGGAAGGCTACAAATTTGCCACTGAAGCCAGACTTCCGAAGGAATTCATCTTGCACAGCCAGGATACTGCTGCAATACTTATTAAGAAAACGAAAACTTATGACAAATTAAAGTTTTCGATTGAGGAGTAGATATCTGAGCTTGCAGACAAGGAAGATGGAATAGAATAATTAAAAGATCTCCTTGGTCTTGATGAGGAAGATTAAGAACCCCAAAATGACACGGAAGGCGAGATCGGGGAACATGTAGGTGCGGCATCGTAGATTTCCCTTCTTTTTGTTGTAATTATTCTCCTTTTTTGTAATCTCTTTTGTAATTATTCTCCTTTTTTGTAATCTCTTTTGATGAATAATTATTCTCCGGTACACTTTGTCTTATACTTCATAATATAAGTGTCATGTAGGACCTTCGTTATTGTCAATATAGGATTACTAACTAATAGAATTTCGTGAGACTAACACAAGATTTTCATAGATCAGGCATAAGCCAAATTACAAAAGAAATGAAATTACATAGCTTCTGCTAATCTACTTGAGCACGTAGGACCAAACATGAAAGGAAAACGTACGTACTATATGTAACACTTCTTTAACTGAGCCCCGTTCCAAGTTCTAGGAACCTCAGTCCCGTCCAACTTTTCTAACTTGTAGGCACCTTTAGATAACACTTCTTTAACTTTGTAAGGTTCTTCCCAAGTTGGGGCTAACTTGCCCGGAGGCTCCTGTCCGGAAGCCTCATTGTTGCGGAAGAAAAAGTCTGCCACGTCGAATATGCATTTTTGGACCCGCGAGTTGTAATATTTTTGCAATTGGCTTTTATAATTGTGCTTGCGGATCTATGTCAGTTCCCTCCTCTCTTCGAGGAGGCCAAGATTCATCCGAAGTTCATGATCATTATCATCGATCAACATGACTCTTGCGGATGGAATCCCAATTTCGGCTGGGATCATGGCCTTGGTGCCATAGGTTAAACTAAAGGGCGTCTCAGAATTACTAGAATTATTTTGGATGCGGAAGGCCCAAAGTACATGGGGCAATTCGTCAACCCAGCCTGTCCGTTTAGTTCCTAACCTTGCTTTGATCCCTTCCTTGATTGTTTGGTTGGTTCTCTCAACCTGACCGTTTGCTTGCGGATGGGCTACAGATGTGAAATTTTGAATGACTTGAAGTTCTTTCAGCCATTCTTGTAGTCCGCTGTCCGCAAACTTGGTCCGGTCCCATTGTCACTTACTAGTTCCTGCGGAAGACCAAACCAGCAAATGATGAATTCCCAAAGGAATTTCTTAACGCTCGATGCCGTTATTGATGCAACCGGTTTGGCCTTGACCCATTTGGTGAAGTAATTAATGGCCACTATAAAAAATTTGACTCATCCAAGGGCTTCTGGGAAAGGTCCCATAATGTCGATAGCCCATTTTTGTAACGGCCAATTAGATGTAACCGGAATCAGTTCGTTTTTTGGACGTAGGGTATTGGGGGCATGGCGTTGGCAAGAATCATGATCTTTGCCACAGTCATGATCTTTGCCACAGTCATCCTAGGGCCCGCATGTAAACCACAAATGCCCTCAAGAACTTCTCGAATTAAGTAGTTTGCGTCTTCCGCGTCCACACATCGCAACAACGGCCCTAGAAACGATCTCCGGTACAAAACACCATCATTCATCTGGTAATTCAAGGCTTTGTGTTTTATCTTACGGGCCTCAGCTTTTTCTGTTGGGAGAACTTCGGATGATAGATAAGCCTTGATCGGTGTCATCCATGATTCGACGCCCGTTTGAATTACCAGAACTTGATTTTGTGGAACGGACGGGTGGACAAGGACTTCAACACGAATATCCTTAGCGAAGTGCTCAAAATTTGTTGAAGCTAACTTGCTAAGGGCAACCGCATATTTGTTATCGCTCCTCTTAATGTGAATAATATTGAAAGAGGAGAATTGGCGAATTAGGTCCTTTGCCTGCGACCGATAAGAAGCCATAACATCGTTTTTTGCTTCATACGTTCCGTTAATCTGTCCCGAAATCAGCATGGAATCCACCTGTGCTTCCAAATGCTTTACCGCAAGCTTTTTGGCTATCCGTAGACCTGCTAGAAAAGCTTCATATTCCGCCTCGTTGTTAGTACTTTTGAAGTCGAATTCTATGGCGTATGTAAATTCATGGCCTTCGGGATTGACTAGCCTGAGGCCTGCGCCAGATCCCTCACTGCTTGAAGCCCCGTCCATGAACAATGGCCAAATTTGTCCTTGTTCAGGAGGCGCTTGAGGTTGCTGTTCGATCAAACATTCTTTCGCTTTGTGCTGCAGAACCTCGGTGACGAAGTCCGCCAGCACCTGCCCTTTGATTGCTGGTCTGGTTTATATTCTATCGCATGTTCACCCAATTCGATGGCCCACTTCGCCAATCGTCCAGAAAATTCCGGCTTACTCTGTACATTTTTGAGCTTGTACCCTGTTAGCACATTGATGGGATGACCTTGAAAATACCTGCGGAGAAGTCGAGCAGCATAAACCAATGCTAAGACTAGCTTTTCGAGCATTGAATATCTGGTCTCCGGGTCTGACAACGTCCTACTGACATAGTAAATTGGAGTTTGAACGTTCTTTCTATCTGTCAGTAGTACTGCTCCAATGGCGATATCAGAGGAAAATAGGTATAATGTCAAAGGTTCTCCAGCATGTGGTGCTGTAAGAGTAGGCAACTCCATTAAGCACTTTTTGACCTCTAGGAAAGCTTGTTCGGCTTCCGCGGTCCATTTGAAGTGTGTCTTTTTGAGGCAATTTCTCAGCATTGAAACGAATGGGTATGACTTGGCTGCATGATTTGCTAAAAAGTGATTATTTCCACTAATCTCCGGTTGAGAGTCTGAACCTCTTTTGAGGGAAGAAGGAGAAGGCATGCGGGCTACAGCCTGGATTTTATCAGGGTTTGCTTTGAAGCCCGCGCCTGTGACAATTACTCCAAGAAATTTCCCTTCTTCCATCCCAAACGAACATTTAGCTGGATTCAATTTCATGTTTATACTTCTTAAAGTTTCGAATGTTTCTTCGATGTCTCTCAACATTTGATCTTCCTCAATTCTCTTGATCAAGTTTCGACCAATCTGGTTCTTGAATGCTTGATCCATCAGTCGCTGATACGTGGCACCCGCATTTTTTAATCCAAAGGGAATCATTTTATAGCAAAATGTTCCCTGATCTGTACGGAAAGCTGTCTTATCCTCATCACCTGCCGCCATGCGGATTTGGTGATATCCTTTGTAGGCGTCAAGGAAACATTTACACTTAAACGGGGCCACGACATCTACTTTGAGGTCAATCTCCGGTAATGGGTAGCAATTCTTTGGGCAAGCCTTGTTCAAGTCTTTAACGTGTTTGCACATCCGCCACGTTCCATTACTCTTCGGGACGATGACCGGATTAGCTACCCACGTCTGTATTTGATTTTCCGGATAATTCCAGCATGAATCAAATCTTGCACTTGCTCGTTCATGGCTTTCGTCTGTTCTGGGCCCATCTTTCGCTTTTTCTGGACAATTGGTGTAAACATTGGATTTACCCTCAGTTTATGTTCCGCAATACTCCGCGGGACACCAGTCATGTCCGCGAGTTGCCAAGCGAAGATGTCCATATTCTTGGTTAATAACTACTTTAAAAAGGTTCGTATTATCTCCGAGATAGAAGGTCCAATCACGACTGTCTGATCGGGGAATTTCTTATTCAATACCCACTTTTCCGGTTCGGTCCTCTGAGTTTGCTTTGGGATTTTGCTGGTTTTGAACTCTCTGTCGCGAAGCAGTGTCGATTGACGTGTATGATTGCTACGCCGGTGCGGGTCGGAACCCCTACTGCACCATGAGCTGTGGACGGGTGAGCATTGAAGTCTCCAATTGCTTCCCGCCCCAAAATAATATCATGCTTGGAAGTTGCTGGTAAGACCAAAAACTTAACTTCCTCGGTCCTTGAATGAGTCCCATCACTGAGCGTGACTGGAAAAGATATAACCCCTCGCGGGTGGCTCACTTCTCCTCCAAAACCAGATACTGGAGCTTGAATAGGCTTTAGCCTTTCTTTGTCTTCGTCATCGAGTTTTTCGAAGCACTGTTCGTACATAATGTCAGATGTACTACCAGTGTCGAAAAAGACATATTGTGATATGTAATGACCAAAGAGAGCGGTGATAATCAAGGGATTTTTGTTACACGGTTTGCCTTTAACTCTTGGGAAGATCACAGGTTCATTCTTCCATTCCTTATCCATGAATTCTCTTCTTTTTCCCCCAAACTTATGTCCACCTTGAATCATGTGAGCATTTAAATCTTTAACTTGCTTTTTGGATGGGCCCTGATTATCTCGCGCGGGAGCTTTACTAGTCCCGGGTTTCGTGCCTTTGACCAGGTTTTCAAGTTTCCCTGATTTCACAGCTGCTTCAATTTCATTTTTAAAGGCTACACACTCATTTGTGTTGTGCCCAATATCGTTATGGTATGAGCAGTGTTTTTTGTTGTCGAGGAACGATCTTCTTGTATTGGTTGGGGTTTTCGAAAATTCACATTCTCGGTGGTGCGAATTTCTGAGTGAGTTTTTGATAACGGAGTCCAACTATTGGGGGATCGTGTGCTGAAAGTTTTTGCTTGTTCTTAATGCCAATTAGAGATCTTGCGTCAAATGGTTTTGAGGTTTCCGCATTTGGCTGGAGTCTAGACCAAATTTTTCCCTTTGCTTGTTTATTCGGTCGTGGATTTTGAAATTTCACCTTCAACTTTTTCTTTGAATTGTTATAGCCCAAAGTTTTTTCAGTTCTGGCATATAACTTCGCCGCGGTCATAATATCATCCGATTCTTGTGGCATTCCATCTCTGCCAGTTAACGTGCGGATCAACGCGTCGCATCTGACATTCTTGCGGAAGGCACCGTGAAGCATGTCTTGCTAATCCCACGAATATTCAGACTTTCATCGTCGAACCGGGTAATGAAGTCTTCCACAGATTCGTTATCCCGACGGATAACGTCCAAAATTTCTGACTGATCACGAGTGTGCTTCTTTTGCTGACTGAATTGTTGGGAAAATTTTTTCACTAAATCATCCCAGCTAGAAATTTGATCGTTTGGAAGTTTTTCAAACCATTCACGCGCTGCCCCTGTTAATGTCAATGCGAACATGTGACACCAGTAAGGGAGCGTCCACCCGCTTACACCCCCACTGCCACGAAATTTTAGAGATGATCGCTTGGATAAGTCATTCCATTATATGTGCCGACCGACTTAGGTATTTTGGCATTAACCCCGAAGGGTGTGGTTGTAATGCGTGCTATGAATTTTGATTTTTCTGCAAAGGCTGCTGGGCGATATGGTTTAGTAAAATCTTCCTCTGCATCACTGTGATACTGAGTGTGACGGACTACGTCTCGCGGACGGTTGATCTCCTCCTGCAAACGTAGTCTTCTATCACCGTTGTAGGAGCTGTAACCACCCGGGTCATAAGTCGAATCATAACTGTCTAGCTCATCCATGTAAGGCGGCATCCGCATGTCTACGCTAGGAAGGGGACGTAGTCTTCGTACTTCGCCAAAATCCTGTTCCGCTTGTTGATTATAACGGATCTGACTTCCCCTTCCTGTTGGTGGAGGGGAAAGAGATCTCCTAGGAGTGTCGTCGTAATTCAGAGTGCGAACATGGAAGCGCTCGTTGCACACTCTACGCTCATATTCAGCTGCCATATTTTCTTGTTGAATCCGGAGCCACTCCTTTGGAGATAATGGCCCCCAAGATCTGGAATTATGGTGATGAGTTCTTACCAGATCGGATTCGCCAGAATCATCTTCCAAATCCAATTCTGAACGAGTTTGGTGGGTCTCCCTCATAATTCGTCCGAGGTCATCCAAATTAGTACCTTCTGGTGCTGTGACACGTCCCAAATCGGTAGGTGTTGTTCCGATTGGTGCTGTAACACACTCGAGGGTATGACCACCATGTGTTACATCAGCTGTTCGTGAACCAAGAGCTGTGGCACGTGCAAAAATACTTGAGGCAAAGCCTTCAGGTAATTTTGTACCAGTGACACGTGAAGTAGGCGCAGGAGTTCCCATCGGCCCTTCAGGAATTTGACTCATATCGTACAACGAACCAAAAATACGGAATTATTGTTGTTCTAATAAAAGCACGGATGGCGCCAATGAAGAAACACGGATCTACTCCCCTTGACGGGTCCTAGATCCGATGTCTCCACAGGGTAGGATACAGATAACAACTGGTACGATACAAGCCCAATTCCTCGAAGTCTAGTGACCGAAACCTACAAAAACAGACACTGTGAGCTCGTTACGGGATGGACATGAGGGGGGGGTCTTTCCGTAACCACCCTCCGGCATGAGAATATGTACAATCCTGACGAAGATAAAGTACTTAAGTATGTAGAGAGAGTACAGTGAGAGTGAATGAATACCTCATGAATATTAAGATGGTATTTATAGCCGAAGGGTGTGAGAAGGTGATTGGGCCAGCTGTCCTTTTCAAAAGATGCTCTCGTAACCACCTGGACACGTGTCCACACATGATAGGTTCAGTTATACGTTGCACGTGCATGTATAACATACTGGACACGCGTCCTCATGAGATAGGGTGATAAATTCCCTGGCCTTGTGCACGGTAATAACGGCCTTGCCAGGTTTCCTTCATTAACTGGCCGAGAGATCACGTATTGCACAAGAAAGCATCTTGGTAAATCTTCTAGAAAGTAATTAGTTACTAACAGCTGTCCTTGGGCATTACCTCCTGGTTATCTATGCGGACGAGTACTCCGTTTTGCGGATGACTTCTCAGGGTGCCAGGATGCTTCCGCATACGTCATGTGGGTGCTTCTTCCTTAGATGGTTAAGCGGGTGATCCGTATTTCCCGGGGGTGACATGTGAGGATCTCTTATTTGACCCGAAGGTGGTACTTAAGGGTATTTGGGTCTTTTTGTTACCCTACCTTTATAAGTGTGATGCCCATAAAACATCACAGATTTTAGACCACACATGACTCTTTTGATTGACAATTGATTTTCCCTTCTTAAATCTCTTACTAGGTCTTGGAGGTTCAATCCCTATTGTTTTGTGATAACTAATTCAATCACTAATTTAATCGAGAAATGTAGAAATTCATCGGTCTTTTCATTGCTTCTATCTATTCATCTGTTCACAATGATGACTTTTTCAATCTTCACATATTTGTTATTTAATTGGCTCTCTTTACTTGGTCTTTACCATTTTCTTGAGTAATCTTCTACAACCTCAATATCAAAAAGTTCAAGATTAGAGAATACAGTGCATATTTGTCGATAATAATCATCTATCTTTCTATTGTATTCATTCTTGATGTGTGATTTCCTGAGAGTCTTAACTCTTATATCATCTTGAACATTTTCATTTGAGTAAACTTTCTTTGTTTGGATTATTTAATTTTAAAAAATATATATTGTCACCTTTAAATCTTGCATGATTCTACCTTGTGAGCTGTGAACAATCAGTTCGCGCCCCTGCATTTCTGCCTTAGGATGGCGTGTGACACAACCACTGTTCAAAAGCAATGTATCATTACCTTGTTATTATTAACCTTATTTTCTTTCGAAAACTGAGTGAACGCTATAGAGCCATGATCTAGCCGCTAACTCGAAGCATCAACACGAGAAACACTAGATCTAAACATTAAATAACTTTATTGATAAATGATGATGAATACATTATGGTGTAGATAACTTATGGAGATAATAACTTAGATCTAAGTCTCTCTCACTCAATGTACATACTAAATTATGAACAGGAGCTACCTATACATAGGCCAAAGCTCCCAATCGTTAAGTTAGTCTAATTCTTTATATTTTAGTAACGAATTAGTCACCATTAGTTATGCTTTTATAACGAATGGTAATAACTTAACGAACTAGTCATCATTCGTTATATTAGATATCGAATGGGCTTATAGTTAACTATTAATCTAGTTAACTAACGAATTGGCCTCATTCGCTATACAATCCATAGCCAATGAGCCATTTAACAATAAATAAACATACTAGACTATCAATAAATTATTCGATTGCTACGGGCACCAAAACCGTGCACTAACAAAAACTTTTTTTTGACTCGTCTTTTCTAATTAGATGGTATTGAATCTGCATAGTATATCGTTTTTTTCTTAACTTTGAGATTTGATTGATGGTTTCTTCTCCAACTTCTTTAAAATCACATCTTCTTTCTTCTCAGTTACTTCAGCAACCTTCTTCTTACCTTTCTCAAGTACTCCACGTATCTTTATATGTTCAAAACAAAATCTTGTCCAAACATGGTACAATCAAGAACATAAATGGTTTAAGAGAGAATCTATCTTGACAAGAGTCAGTGTGATGCCCATAAAACATCACGGATTTTAGGCCACAATTGACTCTTTTGATTGAAAATTGAGTTTCCATTCTTACAAAAAAAAACAAGGTCTTGGAGGTTCAATCCCTATTGTTTTATGATAACTGAGTTAATCATTAATTTAATCGAGAAATATAGAAATTCATCAGTCTTTTCATTGCTTCTATCTATTCATCCGTTCACAATGATGACTTTTTAATCTTCACAGATTTTTTATTTAGTTGGCTCTCTTTTCTTGGTTTTTACCATTTTTTTGAATACTCTTCTACAACCTCAATATCAAAAACTTCAAGATTAGTGAATACATGGTATATTTGTCGATAATAATCATCTATTTTCTAACATCGTCATTCTTGATGTTTGATTTCCTGGGAGTCTTAACTCTTATATCATCTTGAACATTTTCATTTGAGTAAACTTTCTTTGTTTGGATTATTTAATTTCAAAAAATATATATTGTCACCTTTAAATCTTGCATGATTCTATCTTGTGAGCTGTGAACAATCAGTTCCCGCCCTCGCATTTCCGCCTTAGGAAGGCGTGTGACACAACCACTGTCCAAAAGCAATTTATCATCACCTGTTTATTATTTACCTTATTTTCTTTTGAAAACTGAGTGAACGCTATAGCCATGATCTAGCCTTTAACCCGAAGCATCAACATGAGAAACACGAGATCTAAACTTTAAATAACTTTATTGATAAATGATGATGAATACATTATGGTGTAGATAACTTATGGAGATAATAACTTAGATCTAGATCTCTCTCACTCGATGTACATACTTAATTATGAACGGGAGGTATTCATAGGCCAAAGCTCCCAATTGTTAATTATGTACACCATTAGTTATGCTTTTATAACGAATGGTAATAACTTAACGAACCAGTCATCATTCATTCGCTATACAATCCATAGCGAATGAGCCATTTAATAGTAAATAAACATACTAGACTATCTATAACTTATCTGATTGCAACGGACACCAAAACCGTGCACTAACAAAAACTTTTTTTGACTCGCCTTTTCTTATTAGATGGTATTGAATCCGCATAGTATATCGTTTTCTCTTAACTTTGAGATTTGATTGATGGTTTCTTCTCCAACTTATTTACAATCACATCTTCTTTCTTCTCAGTTACTTCAGCAACCTTCTTCTTACCTTTCTCAAGTACTCTACATATATTTGTCTGTACAAAACAAAATGTTGTCCAAACATATGCTACAATAAAGAACATGAATTGGTTTTGGAGAGAATCTCTCTTGACAAGAGTCAGTGTGATGCCCATAAAACATCACAGATTTTAGACCACACTTGACTCTTTTGATTGACAATTGAGTTTCCCATCTTAAATCTCTCACTAGGTCTTGGAAGTTCAATCCCTATTGTTTTGTGATAACTGATTCAATCAATAATTTAATCGAGAAATGTAGAAATTCATCAGTCTTTTCATTGCTTCTATCTATTCATCCGTTCACAATGATGACTTTTTCAATCTTCACATATTTTTATTTAATTGGCTCTCTTTACTTTGTCTTTACCATTTTCTTGAGTAATCTTCTACAACCTCAATATCAAAAAGTTCAATATTAGAGAATGCAGGGTATATTTGTCGATAATAATCATCTATCTTTCTATCGTCTTCAATCTTGATGTTTGATTTCCAGGGAGTCTTAACTCTTATATCATCTTGAAAATTTTCATTTGAGTAAACTTCTTTGTTTGGATTATTTAATTTCAAAAAATAGATATTGTCACCTTTAAATCTTGTATGATTCTACCTTGTGAGCTGTGAACAATCAGTTCCTGCCCCGGCATTTTCGCCTTAGGATGGCGTGTGACACAACCACTATTCAAAAGCAATTTATCATCACCTGCTTATTATTTACCTTGTTTTCCTTTGAAAACTGAGTGAACGCTATAGAACCATGATCTAGCCGCTAACCCGAAGCATCAACACGAGATCCAAACTTTAAAAAACTTTATTGATAAATGATGATGAATACATTATGGTGTAGATAACTTATGGAGATAATATCTTAGATCTAGATCTCTCTCACTTGATGTACATACTTAATTATGAACGGGAGCTACCTATTCATATGCCAAAGCTCCCAATCGTTAAGTTAGTCTAATTCGTTATATTTTAGTAACGAATTAGACACCATTAGTTATGCTTTTATAACGAATGGTAATAACTTTACGAACTAGTCATCATTCTTTATATTAGATATCGAATGGGCTTAAAGTTTACTATTAATCTAGTTAAATAACGAATGGGCCTCATTCGCTATACAATCCATAGCGAATGACCATTTAACAATAAATAAACATACTAGACTATCTATAACTTATTCGATTTCTACGGACACCAAAACCGTGCACTAACAAAAACATTTTTTTTGGCTCGTCTTTCTAATTAGAGGGTATTGAATCTGCATAGTATATCATTTTTTCTTAACTTTGAGATTTGATTTATGGTTTCTTCTCCAACTTCTTTACAGTCACATCTTCTTTCTTCTCAGTTACTTCATCAACCTTCTTCTTACCTTTTTCAAGTACTCCACATATCTTTGTTTGTTCAAAACAAAATCTTTTCCAAACATGGTACAATCAAGAACATGAAATGGTTTAGGAAAGAATCTCTCATGACAAGAGTCAGTGTGATGCCCATAAAACATCAAGATTTTAGACCACACTTGACCCTTTTTCTTGATAATTGAGTTTCCCTTCTTAAATCTCTCACTAGGTCTTGGAGGTTCAATACCTAATGTTTTGTGATAACTGATTCAATCATTAATTTAATCGAGAAATGTAGAAATTCATCAGTCTTTTCATTGCTTCTATCTATTCATCCGTTCACAATGATGACTTTTTCAATCTTCACAGATTTTTATTTAATTGTCTCTCTTTACTTGGTCTTTACCATTTTCTTGAGTAATCTTCTACAACCTCAATATCAAAAAGTTCAAGATTAGAGAATACAGGGTATATTTGTCGATAATAATCATCTATCTTTCTATCGTCTTCATTCTTGATGTTTGATTTCCTGGGAGTCATAACTCTTTATCATCTTGAACATTTTCATTTGAGTAAACTTTCTTCGTTTGGATTATTTGATTTCAAAAAATAGATATTGCCACCTTTAAACCTTGCATGATTCTACCTAGTGAGCTGTGAACAATCATTTCCCGCCCCCGCATTTCCGTCTTAAGATGGCGTGAGACACAACCAGTGTTCAAAAGCAATTAATCATCACCTGTTTATTATTTACCTTGTTTTCTTTTGAAAACTAAGTGAACGCTATAGAGCCTTGATCTAACCGCTAACCCGAAGCATCATCACGAGAAACACGAGATCCAAACTTTAAATAACATTATTTGTGACATTCATGACAAAACGAGGTATACTATATTCACTACGTAGCAAGTAAACGATAAATCGGTTAATTCGTAGTGCTTAAACGAGTAACCGACCGATACTAATTATGACCCGTATACATACTGAGGGGTCATATACGAGTTATATATATGTTATAGAGGCTAACATATTGATATTTAGGCCCCAGTACGTTTAAACTCTTTAAACGAAAAAGGTTTCGTTAAGCTTAAACGCAATCGTTAATATCAAAACGAGCATTGTAGCATCCGTTAAGCCGAAAAAGATTTATAAAACCCTTATATGACATGTTCTAAGCAATCCGTGAAAATATTTTGGAATTTTACAACGAGTCAGTACGTTTTTCTTATTTTACAAAACTAGGCTGAAAAACACTCGTTTTCGCGCTGGTTTTCGCACTCGAACTAGTTTTCTTGCGAAAAACCGAACCCGAACTAAATTTTGGACCGACTTTTACTCGTGGCACGAAAACCGAGGCACCATTGGGCCAAAAAGAGGCCCAATGGGCCCTTATATCCTTGCGGCCGCAAAAGGGGACAGCCCACCCCCTTCTAGTATCTTTTATATATATAAATATTAAGAAGATATTTTTAAAGAAAAATTTCCAGAAATCAGCAGACCTATTCTTCATCATCAAGTTTCATCAAAAACCTAAGGTAATTAGTGATTTTTCCTTGATTTTTAACCATGATTAACATAGTTTAACCATGAAAAATTAATCCTTGATTAGTTTTAAACATGTTTAACCATCCAAAAACCCTAAAAATCAAGTAAAACCATGTTTTGATGTTAAACATGTTTACAAACCAGGAACGTATACTTTTTTGGTCAAACACGCGGATTAGAACATGAATACAACGTTTTTACGGTTTGAAAGTTCAGTTTGAACCCAAAACCGAAACCCTAATTATCAAGGCTGTCACATGGATGATTTATGCTTGGTTTGATGTTATATGATATGTAGATACACTGAGTTTTCAACCCGAGACCCGGAGAGTCGTTTAAGCTAGCAAAACTCATCGAAAACCGACAAGGTAAACCCGTAACACTCGTTTAAGGGCTGTTTAGTATTAGGTTGTGACGTGCTTGTTGTTAGCTTGTGAAAATTTTCTGGGACATTAGGGATCATATAAATGAGTCCATGTTCAAATTTGGTAATTTTTCGATAAACGGAGAATATTTGGTGAATTTATTTCCGTTTATGAGCGTTTATTTGGGAAAAATAGCTAAACATATTGAAAAATTCTGAAATTTGGTTTTGGAGATTAATATGTGATGGTAAGATCACTGGTAAAATTTGGGGATCATTGGAAATGCCTATGTATGGTTTGTGCAGTTATGGTTTAACCGAATCTTAACAGCCGAAAAACGCACAAAAAGGCATTTTGTCAAATAAGTTAGGTTCTGGAGATTTTGCAGGGGCTATTTAATAACATTGAGGCCATTTGTAAAAATTATCGGATTTTTTGGAGGTCGTTTGATATAAACAGGCCATTTATTACACGATTATAACTTATTAAATGAATTTTTATAAGTAAATAATTAATCATAAAATTTCTGAAAATATTTTTATAAAATTCTCCATGTCTTAATGTATTTTTAGAAAAATTTACATAATTTATATATAAGTACATATTTAGTTATGATTAATCAAAGATTTAAATTATAATTGTTTTAACGAAACCGGCAGTTTTGTGTTTAACGGACTAGCCGGGTATTATAGAAGATTCATTGAAAACTTTTCAAGTATTGCCCAACCTATAACCCTCCTAACTCAAAAAGATCGAGCGTATGAATGGGGAGAAGAACAAGAAATGGCCTTCCAAACGTTAAAACGGAAGTTATGCGAGGCTCCAATATTAAGCCTTCCAGATGGAACTGATGAATTGGTGGTATATTGTGACGCATCTCGTAAAGGTTTAGGATGCGTACTGATGCAAAGAAAGAAAGTAATAGCATATGCTTCCCGACAATTAAAAGTACATGAAAAGAATTATACGACCCATGATTTGGAATTGGGAGCAGTTATCTTTGCATTGAAGATTTGGAGACATTACTTGTATGGCACCAAATGTACCATCTATACTGATCACAAAAGCCTACAACACATATTCGATCAGAAAGAGCTAAACATGAGACAAAGGAGATGGGTAGAACTGTTAAATGATTATGATTGTGAGATTAAATACCATCCGGGTAAGGCCAACGTAGTAGCCGAATGCTTTAAGCCGAAAAGACAGAGTCAAACCATTAAGGGTACGAGCACTCAGAATGATTGTTCAAAGTAGCCTAACCGAACAAGTTCGCGTTGCACAAGATGAGGCTTTGAAGGCAGATCAGCTAGAAAAAGAAGAACTACATGGAAATGAAAGGAATTTTGAGAAGAAAATTGATGAAGTATATTATTACAAAAACCGGGTCTGGATTCCAACACTTCATAAACTCCGAAAGTTGATTCTTGATGAAGCACATAAGTCCAAATATTCTATTCATCCAGGTACTGATAAGATGTATAAGGATGTTAAAGAATTTTACTGGTGGCCTGGCATGAAAAAGGATATAGCCGTGTATGTAAGTAAATGTGCAACATGTGCAAGGGTGAAGGCGGAATATCAAAAACCTTCGGGAATGTTACAACAACCCGAAATCCCACAATGGAAATGGGAACAAATTACCATGGACTTTGTGACACACCTTCCTAAAACCTCCCGAGGACACAATGCTATCTGGGTAATTGTTGACCGATTAACCAAATCCGCACACTTTGTTCCCATCCGTAACAACTACACCACCGAAAAACTCGCTCAAATTTACATCGATGAAATTGTATCCCGACACGGAGTACCTCTTTCGATTATTTCAGATCGAGACAGTTACTTCACATTTCTGGCAAGCAGTACAAGAAGCCTTGGGAACCCGAATCGACCTAAGTATGGCTTACCATCCCCAAACCGATGGTCAATCCGAACGAACCATCCAAACCTTAGAAGACTTACTTCGTGCTTGTGTACTGGACTTCAAAGGGAATTGGGATCAACACCTCCCGCGCATTGAATTCTCTTACAATAACAGTTATCACAGTAGTATACAAGCAGCACCTTATGAAGCTCTATACGGGCGAAAATGTAGATCACCACTATGTTGGACGGAAGTGGGTGATACCCAAATTTCAAGGTCAGATTTAATTCAGGAAACCACCGATAAGATTCACCAGATTAAGCAAAAATTGAAAGCTGCCCGCGACCGACAAAAGAGTTATGCCGATGTTCGCAGAAAACCGTTATCCTTTGAAATAGGTGATAAGGTGTTTTTAAAAGTATCGCCATGGAAGGGTGTTATAAGATTTGGAAAGACTGGTAAACTAGCCCCGAGATACATCGGACCATTTGAGATTATTGCAAAAATTGGTCCCGTAGCTTACCGATTAAAACTACCCTTAGAACTGAGCACTATTCACGACATGTTTCATGTATCGAATCTGAAAAAGTGTTTGACTGATGAAACGACAATAGTACAACTGGAAGATGTTCAGATCAACGAAAAACTCAACTTCGTAGAGGAACCAGTAGAAATTGTAGACGGGAAAACCAAACAGTTACGGCACAACAAAATATCATTGGTAAAAGTTCGGTGGAATTCAAAACAAGGACCCGAATATACTTGGGAACGAAAGGATGAATCCGAAAGAAATACCCACACCTGTTCCCTAAAAAGAAAACCGATGACACATTAAATTTCGAGGACGAAATTTCTTAACGGGGGGAGAATGTGACATTCGTGACAAAACCAGGTATACTATATTCACTACGTAGCAAGTAAACGATAAATCGGTTAATTCGTAGTGCTTAAACGAGTAACCGACCGATACTAATTATGACCCGTATACATACTGAGGGGTCATATACGAGTTATATATATGTTATAGAGGCTAACATATTGATATATAGGCCCCAGTACGTTTAAAACTCTTTAAACGAAAAAGGTTTCGTTAAGCTTAAACGCAATCGTTAATATCAAAACGAGCATTGTAGCATCCGTTAAGCCGAAAAAGATTTATAAAACCCTTATATGACATGTTCTAAGCAATCCGTGAAAATATTTTGGAATTTTACAACGAGTCAGTACGTTTTTCTTATTTTACAAAACTAGGCTGAAAAACACTCGTTTTCGCGCTGGTTTTCGCACTCGAACTAGTTTTCTTGCGAAAAACCGAACCCGAACTAAATTTTGGACCGACTTTTACTCGTGGCACGAAAACCGAGGCACCATTGGGCCAAAAAGAGGCCCAATGGGCCCTTATATCCTTGCGGCCGCAAAAGGGGACAGCCCACCCCCTTCTAGTATCTTTTATATATATAAATATTAAGAAGATATTTTTAAAGAAAAATTTCCAGAAATCAGCAGACCTATTCTTCATCATCAAGTTTCATCAAAAACCTAAGGTAATTAGTGATTTTTCCTTGATTTTTAACCATGATTAACATAGTTTAACCATGAAAAATTAATCCTTGATTAGTTTTAAACATGTTTAACCATCCAAAAACCCTAAAAATCAAGTAAAACCATGTTTTGATGTTAAACATGTTTACAAACCAGGAACGTATACTTTTTTGGTCAAACTCGCGGATTAGAACATGAATACAACGTTTTTACTGTTTGAAAGTTCAGTTTGAACCCAAAACCGAAACCCTAATTATCAAGGCTGTCACATGGATGATTTATGCTTGGTTTGATGTTATATGATATGTAGATACACTGAGTTTTCAACCCGAGACCCGGAGAGTCGTTTAAGCTAGCAAAACTCATCGAAAACAGACAAGGTAAACCCGTAACACTCGTTTAAGGGCTGTTTAGTATTAGGTTGTGACGTGCTTGTTGTTAGCTTGTGAAAATTTTCTGGGACATTAGGGATCATATAAATGAGTCCATGTTCAAATTTGGTAATTTTTCGATAAACGGAGAATATTTGGTGAATTTATTTCCGTTTATGAGCGTTTATTTGGGAAAAATAGCTAAACATATTGAAAAATTCTGAAATTTGGTTTTGGAGATTAATATGTGATGGTAAGATCACTGGTAAAGTGTGAGGATCATTGGAAATGCCTATGTATGGTTTGTGCAGTTATGGTTTAACCGAATCTTAACAGCCGAAAAACGCACAAAAAGGCATTTTGTCAAATAAGTTAGGTTCTGGAGATTTTGCAGGGGCTATTTAATAACATTGAGGCCATTTGTAAAAATTATCGGATTTTTTGGAGGTCGTTTGATATAAACAGGCCATTTATTACACGATTATAACCTATTAAATGAATTTTTATAAGTAAATAATTAATCATAAAATTTCTGAAAATATTTTTATAAAATTCTCCATGTCTTAATGTATTTTTAGAAAAATTTACATAATTTATATATAAGTACATATTTAGTTATGATTAATCAAAGATTTAAATTATAATTGTTTTAACGAAACCGGCAGTTTTGTGTTTAACGGACTAGCCGGGTATTATAGAAGATTCATTGAAAACTTTTCAAGTATTGCCCAACCTATAACCCTCCTAACTCAAAAAGATCGAGCGTATGAATGGGGAGAAGAACAAGAAATGGCCTTCCAAACGTTAAAACGGAAGTTATGCGAGGCTCCAATATTAAGCCTTCCAGATGGAACTGATGAATTGGTGGTATATTGTGACGCATCTCGTAAAGGTTTAGGATGCGTACTAATGCAAAGAAAGAAAGTAATAGCATATGCTTCCCGACAATTAAAAGTACATGAAAAGAATTATACGACCCATGATTTGGAATTGGGAGCAGTTATCTTTGCATTGAAGATTTGGAGACATTACTTGTATGGCACCAAATGTACCATCTATACTGATCACAAAAGCCTACAACACATATTCGATCAGAAAGAGCTAAACATGAGACAAAGGAGATGGGTAGAACTGTTAAATGATTATGATTGTGAGATTAAATACCATCCGGGTAAGGCCAACGTAGTAGCCGAATGCTTTAAGCCGAAAAGACAGAGTCAAACCATTAAGGGTACGAGCACTCAGAATGATTGTTCAAAGTAGACTAACCGAACAAGTTCGCGTTGCACAAGATGAGGCTTTGAAGGCAGATCAGCTAGAAAAAGAAGAACTACATGGAAATGAAAGGAATTTTGAGAAGAAAATTGATGAAGTATATTATTACAAAAACCGGGTCTGGATTCCAACACTTCATAAACTCCGAAAGTTGATTCTTGATGAAGCACATAAGTCCAAATATTCTATTCATCCAGGTACTGATAAGATGTATAAGGATGTTAAAGAATTTTACTGGTGGCCTGGCATGAAAAAGGATATAGCCGTGTATGTAAGTAAATGTGCAACATGTGCAAGGGTGAAGGCGGAATATCAAAAACCTTCGGGAATGTTACAACAACCCGAAATCACACAATGGAAAGGGGAACAAATTACCATGGACTTTGTGACACACCTTCCTAAAACCTCCCGAGGACACAATGCTATCTGGGTAATTGTTGACCGATTAACCAAATCCGCACACTTTGTTCCCATCCGTAACAACTACACCACCGAAAAACTCGCTCAAATTTACATCGATGAAATTGTATCCCGACACGGAGTACCTCTTTCGATTATTTCAGATCGAGACAGTTACTTCACATTTCTGGCAAGCAGTACAAGAAGCCTTGGGAACCCGAATCGACCTAAGTATGGCTTACCATCCCCAAACCGATGGTCAATCCGAACGAACCATCCAAACCTTAGAAGACTTACTTCGTGCTTGTGTACTGGACTTCAAAGGGAATTGGGATCAACACCTCCCGCGCATTGAATTCTTTTACAATAACAGTTATCACAGTAGTATACAAGCAGCACCTTATGAAGCTCTATACGGGCGAAAATGTAGATCACCACTATGTTGGACGGAAGTGGGTGATACCCAAATTTCAAGGTCAGATTTAATTCAGGAAACCACCGATAAGATTCACCAGATTAAGCAAAAATTGAAAGCTGCCCGCGACCGACAAAAGAGTTATGCCGATGTTCGCAGAAAACCGTTATCCTTTGAAATAGGTGATAAGGTGTTTTTAAAAGTATCGCCATGGAAGGGTGTTATAAGATTTGGAAAGACTGGTAAACTAGCCCCGAGATACATCGGACCATTTGAGATTATTGCAAAAATTGGTCCCGTAGCTTACCGATTAAAACTACCCTTAGAACTGAGCACTATTCACGACGTGTTTCATGTATCGAATCTGAAAAGTGTTTGACTGATGAAACGACAATAGTACAACTGGAAGATGTTCAGATCAACGAAAAACTCAACTTCGTAGAGGAACCAGTAGAAATTGTAGACGGGAAAACCAAACAGTTACGGCACAACAAAATATCATTGGTAAAAGTTCGGTGGAATTCAAAACAAGGACCCGATTATACTTGGGAACGAAAGGATGAATCCGAAAGAAATACCCACACCTGTTCCCTAAAAAGAAAACCGATGACACATTAAATTTCGAGGACGAAATTTCTTAACGGGGGGAGAATGTGACATTCGTGACAAAACGAGGTATACTATATTCACTACGTAGCAAGTAAACGATAAATCGGTTAATTCGTAGTGCTTAAACGAGTAACCGACCGATACTAATTATGACCCGTATACATACTGAGGGGTCATATATGAGTTATATATATGTTATAGAGGCTAACATATTGATATATAGGCCCCAGTACGTTTAAAACTCTTTAAACGAAAAAGGTTTCGTTAAGCTTAAACGCAATCGTTAATATCAAAACGAGCATTGTAGCATCCGTTAAGCCGAAAAAGATTTATAAAACACTTATATGACATGTTCTAAGCAATCCGTGAAAATATTTTGGAATTTTACAACGAGTCAGTACGTTTTTCTTATTTTACAAAGCTAGGCTGAAAAACACTCGTTTTCGCGCTGGTTTTCGCACTCGAACTAGTTTTCTTGCGAAAAACCGAACCCGAACTAAATTTTGGACCGACTTTTACTCGTGTCACGAAAACCGAGGCACCATTGGGCCAAAAAGAGGCCCAATGGGCCCTTATATCCTTGCGGCCGCAAAAGGGGACAGCTCACCCCCTTCTAGTATCTTTTATATATATAAATATTAAGAAGATATTTTTAAAGAAAAATTTCCAGAAATCAGCAGACCTATTCTTCATCATCAAGTTTCATCAAAAACCTAAGGTAATTAGTGATTTTTCCTTGATTTTTAACCATGATTAACATAGTTTAACCATGAAAAATTAATCCTTGATTAGTTTTAAACATGTTTAACCATCCAAAAACCCTAAAAATCAAGTAAAACCATGTTTTGATGTTAAACATGTTTACAAACCAGAAACGTATACTTTTTTGGTCAAACTCGCGGATTAGAACATGAATACAACGTTTTTACGGTTTGAAAGTTCAGTTTGAACCCAAAACCAAAACCCTAATTATCAAGGCTGTCACATGGATGATTTATGCTTGGATTGATGTTATCTGATATGTAGATACACTGAGTTTTCAACCCGAGACCCGGAGAGTCGTTTAAGCTAGCAAAACTCATCGAAAACCGACAAGGTAAACCCGTAACACTCGTTTAAGGGCTGTTTAGTATTAGGTTGTGACGTGCTTGTTGTTAGCTTGTGAAAATTTTCTGGGACATTAGGGATCATATAAATGAGTCCATGTTCAAATTTGGTAATTTTTCGATAAACGGAGAATATTTGGTGAATTTATTTCCGTTTATGAGCGTTTATTTGGGAAAAATAGCTAAACATATTGAAAAATTCTGAAATTTGGTTTTGGAGATTAATATGTGATGGTAAGATCACTGGTAAAATTTGGGGATAATTGGAAATGCCTATGTATGGTTTGTGCAGTTATGGTTTAACCGAATTTTAACAGCCGAAAAACGCACAAAAAGGCATTGTGTCAAATAAGTTAAGTTCTGGAGATTTTGCAGGGGCTATTTAATAACATTGAGGCCATTTGTAAAGATTATCGGATTTTTTGGAAGTCGTTTGATATAAACAGGCCATTTATTACACGATTATAACCTATTAAATGAATTTTTATAAGTAAATAATTAATCATAAAATTTCTGAAAATATTTTTATAAAATTCTCCATGTCTTAATGTATTTTTAGAAAAATTTACATAATTTATATATAAGTACATATTTAGTTATGATTAATCGAAGATTTAAATTATAATTGTTTTAACGAAACCGGCAGTTTTGTGTTTAACGGACTGACTGGTATGTCAAAATGTCAAAAGTGGTTAAATATCATATTTTTGAATGATATTGATAAAAACGAACTTTTTACGAGAATTCCGGACAATTCGGGTGGATTGTACGTGTTTTGTATAATCAAACACGTGTGAAAACGGAAACGAACCCTGCGATCAAACCAGATACCGAAACCTTAAAATTCTTTAATAAA
Organism: Bidens hawaiensis; assembly: GCF_021521415.1. Classification (NCBI taxonomy): domain Eukaryota; kingdom Viridiplantae; phylum Streptophyta; class Magnoliopsida; order Asterales; family Asteraceae; genus Bidens; species Bidens hawaiensis. Next base: position 198,516 of record NW_027493824.1, read on the forward strand.
TCAAATCATTTTATCAATCAATATATTTACTTAAGTTTATGTGATCTTACCTAATCCCGAAACGCATAAACGATCAACTTGGCTAGGCTCGGGAAACGGTAAAACTGAGCCAAATCCAGTTTTAATATTTTCATAGTATACAACGTCACAATCTAAGACTATGGTCATGTTCTGGGCTTAACAGCTATACCCAGATTATCTATACAGCCCGACTTAGATTGAACACTGTACTAGTATTAACGATACGATACCGTTTATAGGAATCAGGCTATAAGCGAGGCACCTGACTTATTGATACATAATTTCTGTGCGAACTACGATAAGGTGAGTTTCACGACCCCCACTTTCTAAACTGTTTTACGAACTTTTGGGGTGAAAAGCATGTTTACATATACTTATATACTTGAAAACGTGTGATGATGTGGATTATCTAAGTACTAACACTTGACAAGTCCCCACAAACACAAGTGATTAACTTCGTGCCGGTGACGTGTGGATAGTACTATCGGTTTGACAAACCCAACTGACAGAGCCGGTGGGGTATGCCGGAACATGTTAACCCAGTTGCACATTGTCATTTAAACTTATTACATACTGCTATGTGATGTTAGACATAGTACATACTTGGGGCAACGTGGCTGTTAAATGCCAACGGGAGTGCATGGGCAGGGGTGACCATGTGTTTTAGCTCGTTTCGGTTTCACTTGTGGCTTAGTATAATACATCATACACATACATGTATACATACACACTGTAAAATTTACGAACTCGTATACTGATTTCGTTAATACTCGTGAAACTTGAAACTCACCAACTAGACGTAGTTGACCCGTTTTAACATGCTTTTCAGGTAAAGCGAAAGTGGAATGAATTGCTTACATGCTTGGTGTTAGAAGGAGAGTTGAATAGCTGTGAATAGACGCGGACATATAATATTAAATAAAAAGCTCGTAAACCGGTTATGTGATTCTCATCTAGTTTGTAAACATAGTACCAACCCATGTAATATGATGTAAATTAGTTGTTGAATTTCTTTATAAACAATGTTATTGATACCAGTGTTATCTGTTACATTCCCGTATTACGCTTCCGCAACTACCTAGTCGGGGTTTGACAGAAGTTGGTATCAGAGCCATTGGTTATAAAGAATTAGGATGTCCCTTAGGATACCCTAAGATAACCTTAGGCTCGATTAACTCTGGGAATAAAATAATATTAAATAATATACACTGATGATTCTCGTGATGAACGCGAATGGACAAGTGGGTTATTATGGTCCGGAACGTAATAACGGACTTGTTTGTACGAGGAAATTCGAGAAGAAGTCGATAAACAATCGAATTGGTAAAAAAACAGCAACATATGTGTATAAAATATAATAATAAATAAATATCTGTGTATATAAACGATTATTTGTGCTTATGTGTATAAATACCTGCATGTATTTTACTATGATTAATATAGAAGGATATTATTCTTATTACTAACCATTGTGCAGGAATATGTCAAGATCTACTGATCGTTTATCTAATACCCTACCAACATGGTCTGAGGAGGAGGAGGAGGATCCAGAAGAGGAAACTGGGGAGGAATCAGAGAAAATGGAAGAAGGTTCAGATGCGGTAATTCCCCATGAGGTACCCTCAGGTCAACCCGACTTATCGGGTTACCGTTGTGACACCTATCCCCCTAGGGAATCCCCTAGGAATGTTGTAAGACAGGGAGCTACTAGTGCTTATCATTCACCTATTAGAGCACCCAGATCCCCTACTCCACCTGTACAGCATACACCAGTACCCCCACCCACTATTAGAAACCGTCAGACCGCTCGTATTTCAGTGCGGCCACCTGAGCACACCTCTCCCCCACCTCGATCTACGTATCATAGGGGAGAAACATCACGTGTCCAGGTCACTGATATACCTATTCCTACTTGGGGTTTACCCGCCCCGGTACCCGAGCCACCTCGTCATTCTGATTCAGCATGGTTGGGTTTAGCGACTGATCAGCTTTTAGAACAATCACATTCGATAAATAACCTAAACCAGCATAGACACGATATGCAAGATCACATGTGGTACATGCAACAAGAAATCAGAATTGTGCAAAGATCCAGTGCTCACAGCCACGGGCGTCAGGATCGGGCAATGATACTACTAGGAGTATGTTTAGCGGTTAATGCAGCCCTAGTGGCTGCTGTTGTTTGGTTGTGGCTTTATGTTACAAAGAATGGATATGACATAGTAGTATAGCCTTATGTATATAGTCTTTTGATATCCCAAGCAGCATTTTGTTACAGCGTGTTGAGCTGACTTGAGAGTTGTTTGTGGTTTAGTACTATTTCAAGCACTGGCCCTTATCGGGTTAAGTCTACATGTCACTTAGTGACAAATTTTGATACGCATATACAAGCGCTGGCCTATACCAGGTTAAGCCTATGCGCTAATTTTGGATGCATATGTACAGTAATGATTATAATTAATACAAATGTGTTTTCTTTGGCATAGTTGTGTGTTGTGAAACTGTAATATCGTAAAGTTGTGCTGGTCATAGTGAAACGATATTGATTATTATATAATTGATTATTTTATAGAATGGCCCCGAAGAAAGAAAACCCTTTGTCTGAGGCGGAAGTGGCCGCAATGATTGCTCGTCAACTACAAGCAGTGATACCAACAATTGTAGCACAAGTCACTGCAGGCATACGTGCTAACAATACTGTTAATCAACCTACGAGCACCACCACGGCCACTGTTAATACACCTCCGCCAGACACTAATGTAGCCCCGGGTGTTACTACCCCGGTGAATACTGATAATGTCATAAATAATAATAACACTCGCCCAACTATGAATGTCACTGGGAACCCAGAACCTGTTGTGCACCCTGATAATATCCCGAACCCAAACCCTGTACCGGTTGTTAACACAACTAATAATGATAATACTCGGACCAATACCGATAATAACAATAATAATAACCGAGAACCCCCACGTCAGGAGTACTCATACAAACAATTTACATCATGTAAACCGATTGAGTTTAAGGGTATTGAAGGACCTAGCGGGCTAGTCAAATGGATAGAAAAGACCGAATCAGTAATTAATATCAGTGAGTGTCCACCGAACCGCGTGGTCAAATTTGCTACCAGTATGTTTCTAGACCAAGCGCTGATGTGGTGGAATACGGTAGTCCAAATAAGGGGACAAGATGCTATTAATCGTATGTCATGGACTGAATTAAAAACCCTCATGCTAGAGCATTTTTGTCCTAAAAGTGAGATTCAGAGATTAGAACACGAGTTATGGAATCTGGAAATGAAAGGAGCGGACCATGTGGGATACACGAATCATTTTAACGAACTGTCCCGCTTAGTTCCGTGGTAAGTTACACCGGAAGCGAAGCGAATTGAACGTTATATCTGGGGACTGACCCCTGCTGTGAGAAGTATAGTGAATTCAGTAGCCCATCCAACATTAGAAAGTGCTGTATCTCAAACGGGTGTCGTTACTTTTGATCTGATGATAAGTGGAGTGATAAGGATGCCAGGTGAAACAACAAGTTTAAAACGAACTGATTATGGGACAAGGATGCAAGGAAACCCTCAAAACAAACGGGCCCGTCCAAATACCCGAAGTTATGCCATGACCAGTTCTAATGTAAAACAAGAGACCTATAAAGGGACGTTACCGAAGTACAGAAGATGTAACTTTCATCATGTGGGTGATTGCAAACCGATCATTTGTCAAAAGTGTGGAAGAACGGGACACTATGCCCCCAACTGTAGAACCCCCACCAACACTGTTAACCGTCCACCGCAATCAACCCAACTACCTCGACCTCAACCAACCCGCCGACAACTCAACCAACAAACCCCACCTACCACGAACCTCCGTGCCGGCTATGAATGTGGCAGCACGGAACACTTTCGGAGATACTGCCCCAATCTGAACCAGGGTGCAGCGAGAAGGCAAAACCAAGCACAAGCATCAACCTCCAACGCAGCTAGGGGACGCGCGTTTGTATTAGGACCGGGTGAAGCGCGTCATGATCCGAATGTGGTGACAGGTACATTCTTTGTTTCGGGTCAGTATGCTTCAGTTTTGTTTGATACGGGCGCCGATAGAAGTTTCGTATCTGTTAACTTCTTACCTTTAGAAAATATGCCGGTTAGTGAACTAACAAAACCATATACTATAGAACTCGCTAACGGTAAGTCTATACTTGTTAACCGAATAGTCCGAAACTGTTCCCTTATCCTAAACGACCACCCATTCTTTATTGATTTACTTCCAGTGGAATTGGGAAGTTTCGATGTTATAGTCGGTATGGACTGGCTATCTAAGTATAAAGCTGAAATTGTTTGTAAGGATAAGACCGTTAGGATACCTCTTCCGAATGATGAGGCGATGATTGTTCAAGGTGAGAAATCTGGTACGGTACTGCCTCTCGTATCCCAACTTAGGGCATTAAAGTATTTGCGCCAAGGTTGTACATTATACTTGGCGAGCGTAACAGTTAAGGAACCCGAGGAAAAACGAATGGAAGACATCCCAGTGGTACACGAGTATTCAGATGTATTCCCCGATGAGTTGCCTGGCTTACCACCGACCCGACAAGTTGAATTCCGTATTGAATTGATACCGGGAGCAGCACCCATTGCTAAGGCACCTTATCGACTTGCACCTTCTGAAATGCAAGAACTGTCCAACCAGTTACAAGAATTACTGGACAGGGGTTTTATCCGACCTAGTTACTCACCGTGGGGAGCACCGGTGTTATTTGTAAAAAAGAAAGATGGGAGTTTTCGAATGTGTACTGATTACCGGGAATTGAATAAAGTGACTATAAAGAATAGATACCCCTTACCTCGAATTGATGACTTGTTTGATCAGCTCCAGGGTGCGAAGTATTTTTCAAAAATTGATCTTAGATCTGGTTATCACCAAGTAAGAATTCAGGAAGAAGACGTACCAAAAACAGCTTTTCGAACTCGGTATGGTCACTATGAATTTTTGGTTATGCCGTTTGGGTTGACAAATGCACCTGCAGTGTTTATGGACCTCATGAACCGAGTTTGCAAACCTAACCTTGACAAGTGTGTGATAGTGTTTATCGATGACATTTTGATATATTCGAGAAGTAAGGAGGAACACGAAAAACATTTGCGGGAAATCTTAGAATTATTGAGGCAAGAGAAGTTATACGCAAAGTTGTCCAAATGTGAGTTTTGGTTACAAGAAGTACAGTTTTTGGAACACATTGTGAACCAACAAGGAATCCAAGTCGACCCCGGTAAAATTGAGGCCATTAAGAATTGGCAAGTGCTTAAGTCACCAAGAGAAATTCGTCAATTCTTAGGACTAGCAGGGTATTATAGAAGATTCATTGAAAACTTTTCAAGTATTGCCCAACCTATAACCCTCCTAACTCAAAAAGATCGAGCGTATGAATGGGGAGAAGAACAAGAAATGGCCTTCCAAACGTTAAAACGGAAGTTATGCGAGGCTCCAATATTAAGCCTTCCAGATGGAACTGATGAATTGGTGGTATATTGTGACGCATCTCGTAAAGGTTTAGGATGCGTACTGATGCAAAGAAAGAAAGTAATAGCATATGCTTCCCGACAATTAAAAGTACATGAAAAGAATTATACGACCCATGATTGGAATTGGGAGCAGTTATCTTTGCATTGAAGATTTGGAGACATTACTTGTATGGCACCAAATGTACCATCTATACTGATCACAAAAGCCTACAACACATATTCGATCAGAAAGAGCTAAACATGAGACAAAGGAGATGGGTAGAACTGTTAAATGATTATGATTGTGAGATTAAATACCATCCGGGTAAGGCCAACGTAGTAGCCGATGCTTTAAGCCGAAAAGACAGAGTCAAACCATTAAGGGTACGAGCACTCAGAATGATTGTTCAAAGTAGCCTAACCGAACAAGTTCGCGTTGCATAAGATGAGGCTTTGAAGGCAGATCAGCTAGAAAAAGAAGAACTACATGGAAATGAAAGGAATTTTGAGAAGAAAATTGATGAAGTATATTATTACAAAAACCGGGTCTGGATTCCAACACTTCATAAACTCCGAAAGTTGATTCTTGATGAAGCACATAAGTCCAAATATTCTATTCATCCAGGTACTGATAAGATGTATAAGGATGTTAAAGAATTTTACTGGTGGCCTGGCATGAAAAAGGATATAGCCGTGTATGTAAGTAAATGTGCAACATGTGCAAGGGTGAAGGCGGAATATCAAAAACCTTCGGGAATGTTACAACAACCCGAAATCCCACAATGGAAATGGGAACAAATTACCATGGACTTTGTGACACACCTTCCTAAAACCTCCCGAGGACACAATGCTATCTGGGTAATTGTTGACCGATTAACCAAATCCGCACACTTTGTTCCCATCCGTAACAACTACACCACCGAAAAACTCGCTCAAATTTACATCGATGAAATTGTATCCCGACACGGAGTACCTCTTTCGATTATTTCAGATCGAGACAGTTACTTCACATTTCTGGCAAGCAGTACAAGAAGCCTTGGGAACCCGAATCGACCTAAGTATGGCTTACCATCCCCAAACCGATGGTCAATCCGAACGAACCATCCAAACCTTAGAAGACTTACTTCGTGCTTGTGTACTGGACTTCAAAGGGAATTGGGATCAACACCTCCCGCGCATTGAATTCTCTTACAATAACAGTTATCACAGTAGTATACAAGCAGCACCTTATGAAGCTCTATACGGGCGAAAATGTAGATCACCACTATGTTGGACGGAAGTGGGTGATACCCAAATTTCAAGGTCAGATTTAATTCAGGAAACCACCGATAAGATTCACCAGATTAAGCAAAAATTGAAAGCTGCCCGCGACCGACAAAAGAGTTATGCCGATGTTCGCAGAAAACCGTTATCCTTTGAAATAGGTGATAAGGTGTTTTTAAAAGTATCGCCATGGAAGGGTGTTATAAGATTTGGAAAGACTGGTAAACTAGCCCCGAGATACATCGGACCATTTGAGATTATTGCAAAAATTGGTCCCGTAGCTTACCGATTAAAACTACCCTTAGAACTGAGCACTATTCACGACGTGTTTCATGTATCGAATCTGAAAAAGTGTTTGACTGATGAAACGACAATAGTACAACTGGAAGATGTTCAGATCAACGAAAAACTCAACTTCGTAGAGGAACCAGTAGAAATTGTAGACGGGAAAACCAAACAGTTACGGCACAACAAAATATCATTGGTAAAAGTTCGGTGGAATTCAAAACAAGGACCCGAATATACTTGGGAACGAAAGGATGAATCCGAAAGAAATACCCACACCTGTTCCCTAAAAAGAAAACCGATGACACATTAAATTTCGAGGACGAAATTTCATAACGGGGGGAGAATGTGACATTCGTGACAAAACGAGGTATACTATATTCACTACGTAGCAAGTAAACGATAAATCGGTTAATTCGTAGTGCTTAAACGAGTAACTGACCGATACTAATTATGACCCGTATACATACTGAGGGGTCATATACGAGTTATATATATGTTATAGAGGCTAACATATTGATATATAGGCCCCAGTACGTTTAAAACTCTTTAAACGAAAAAGGTTTCGTTAAGCTTAAACGCAATCGTTAATATCAAAACGAGCATTGTAGCATCCGTTAAGCCGAAAAAGATTTATAAAACACTTATATGACATGTTCTAAGCAATCCGTGAAAATATTTTGGAATTTTACAACGAGTCAGTACGTTTTTCTTATTTTACAAAACTAGGCTGAAAAACACTCGTTTTCGCGCTGGTTTTCGCACTCGAACTAGTTTTCTTGCGAAAAACCGAACCCGAACTAAATTTTGGACCGACTTTTACTCGTGGCAAGAAAACCGAGGCACCATTGGGCCAAAAATAGGCCCAATGGGCCCTTATATCCTTGCGGCCGCAAAAGGGGACAGCCCACCCCCTTCTAGTATCTTTTATATATATAAATATTAAGAAGATATTTTTAAAGAAAAATTTCCAGAAATCAGCAGACCTATTCTTCATCATCAAGTTTCATCAAAAACCTAAGGTAATTAGTGATTTTTCCTTGATTTTTAACCATGATTAACATAGTTTAACCATGAAAAATTAATCCTTGATTAGTTTTAAACATGTTTAACCATCCAAAAACCTTAAAAATCAAGTAAAACCATGTTTTGATGTTAAACATGTTTACAAACCAGGAACGTATACTTTTTTGGTCAAACACGCGGATTAGAACATGAATACAACGTTTTTACGGTTTGAAAGTTCAGTTTGAACCCAAAACCGAAACCCTAATTATCAAGGCTGTCACATGGATGATTTATGCTTGGTTTGATGTTATATGATATGTAGATACACTGAGTTTTCAACCCGAGACCCGGAGAGTCGTTTAAGCTAGCAAAACTCATCGAAAACCGACAAGGTAAACCCGTAACACTCGTTTAAGGGCTGTTTAGTATTAGGTTGTGACGTGCTTGTTGTTAGCTTGTGAAAATTTTCTGGGACATTAGGGATCATATAAATGAGTCCATGTTCAAATTTGGTAATTTTTCGATAAACGGAGAATATTTGGTGAATTTATTTCCGTTTATGAGCGTTTATTTGGGAAAAATAGCTAAACATATTGAAAAATTCTGAAATTTGGTTTTGGAGATTAATATATGATGGTAAGATCACTGGTAAAGTGTGAGGATCATTGGAAATGCCTATGTATGGTTTGTGCAGTTATGGTTTAACCGAATCTTAACAGCCGAAAAACGCACAAAAAGGCATTTTTTCAAATAAGTTAGGTTCTGGAGATTTTGAAGGGGCTATTTAATAACATTGAGGCCATTTGTAAAAATTATCGGATTTTTTGGAGGTCGTTTGATATAAACAGGCCATTTATTACACGATTATAACCTATTAAATGAATTTTTATAAGTAAATAATTAATCATAAAATTTCTAAAAATATTTTTATAAAATTCTCCATGTCTTAATGTATTTTTAGAAAAATTTACATAATTTATATATAAGTACATATTTAGTTATGATTAATCAAAGATTTAAATTATAATTGTTTTAACGAAACCGGCAGTTTTGTGTTTAACGGACTGACTGGTATGTCAAAATGTCAAAAGTGGTTAAATATCATATTTTTGAATGATATTGATAAAAACGAACTTTTTACGAGAATTCCGGACAATTCGGGTGGATTGTACGTGTTTTGTATAATCAAACCCGTGTGAAAACGGAAACGAACCCTGCGATCAAACCAGATACCGAAACCTTAAAATTCTTTAATAAATCAAATCATTTTATCAATCAATATATTTACTTAAGTTTATGTGATCTTACCTAATCCCGAAACGCATAAACGATCAACTTGGCTAGGCTCGGGAAACGGTAAAACTGAGCCAAATCCAGTTTTAATATTTTCATAGAATACAACGTCACAATCTAAGACTATGGTCATGTTCTGGGCTTAACAGCTATACCCAGATTATCTATACAGCCCGACTTAGATTGAACACTGTACTAGTATTAACGATACGATACCGTTTATAGGAATCAGGCTATAAGCGAGGCACCTGACTTATTGATACATAATTTCTGTGCGAACTACGATAAGGTGAGTTTCACGACCCCCACTTTCTAAACTGTTTTACGAACTTTTGGGGTGAAAAGCATGTTTACATATACTTATATACTTGAAAACGTGTGATGATGTGGATTATCTAAGTACTAACACTTGACAAGTCCCCACAAACACAAGTGATTAACTTCGTGCCGGTGACGTGTGGATAGTATTATCGGTTTGACAAACCCAACTGACAGAGCCGGTGGGGTATGCCGGAACATGTTAACCCAGTTGCACATTGTCATTTAAACTTATTACATACTGCTATGTGGTGTTAGACATAGTACATACTTGGGGCAACGTGGCTGTTAAATGCCAACGGGAGTGCATGGGCATGGGTGACCATGTGTTTTAGCTCGTTTCGGTTTCACTTGTGGCTTAGTATAATACATCATACACATACATGTATACATACACACTGTAAAATTTACGAACTCGTATACTGATTTCGTTGATACTCGTGAAACTTGAAACTCACCAACTAGACGTAGTTGACCCGTTTTAACATGCTTTTCAGGTAAAGCGAAAGTGGAATGAATTGCTTACATGCTTGGTGTTAGAAGGAGAGTTGAATAGCTGTGAATAGACGCGGACATATAATATTAAATAAAAAGCTCGTAAACCGGTTATGTGATTCTCATCTAGTTTGTAAACATAGTACCAACCCATATAATATGATGTAAATTAGTTGTTGAATTTCTTTATAAACAATGTTGTTGATACCAGTGTTATCTGTTACATTCCCGTATTACGCTTCCGCAACTACCTAGTCGGGGTGTAACATTATTGAAAAATGATGATGAATACATTATGGTGTAAATAAGTTATGGAGATAATAACATAGATCTAGATCTCTCTCACTCGATGTACATACTTAAATATGAACGAGAGCTACCTATTCATAGGCCAAAGCTCCCAATCGTAAAGTTAGTCTAATTCGTTATATTTTAGTAACGAATTAGACACCATTGGTTATGCTTTTATAACGAATCGTAGTAACTTTAAGAACTAGTCATCAATCTTTATATTAGATATCGAATGGGCTTAAAGTCAACTATTAATCTAGTTAAATAAAAAATGGGCCTCATTCACTACACAATCCATAGCGAATGAGTCATTTAACAATAAGTAAACATACAAGACTATCTATAACTTATCCGATTTCTACGGACACCAAAACCGTGCACTACCAAAAACCTTTTTTGGCTCGTCTTTCTAATTAGATGGTATTGATTCTGCATATTATATCGTTTTTTCTTAAATTTGAGATTTGATTGATGGTTTCTTCTCCAACTTCTTTACAATCACATCTTCTTTCTTCTCAATTACTTCATCAACCTTCTTCTTACCTTATTCAAGTACTCCACATATCTTTCTCTGTTCAAAACAAAATCTTGTCCAAACATGGTACGACCAAAAACATGAAATGGTTTCGGAGATAATCTCTCATGACAAGAGTCAGTGTGATGCCCATAAAACATCACAGATTTTAGACCACACTTGACCCTTTTGCTTGATAATTGAGTTTCCCTTCTTAAATCTCTCACTAGGTCTTGGAGGTTGAATCCCTATTGTTTTGGGATAACTGGTTCAATCATTAATTTAATCGAGAAATGTAGAAATTCATCAGTCTTTTCATTGCTTCTATCTATTCATCCGTTCACAATGATGACTTTTTCAATCTTCACAGATTTTTATTTAATTGGCTCTCTTTACTTGGTCTTTACCATTTTCTTGAGTAATCTTCTACAACCTCAATATCAAAAAGTTCAAGATTAGAGAATACAGGGTATATTTGTCGATAATCATCATCTATCTTTCTATCGTCTTCATTCTTGATGTTTGATTTCCTGGGAGTCTTAACTCTTATATCATCTTGAACATTTTCATTTGAGTAAATTTTCTTTGTTTGGATTATTTTATATTAAAAAATAGATATTGTCACCTTTAAATCTTGTATGATTCTACTTTGTGAGCTGTGAACGATCAGTTCCTGCCCCCGCATTTCCGCCTCAGGATGGCGTGTGACACAACCACTGTTTAAAAGCAATTTATCATCACCTGTTTATTATTTACCTTGTTTTCTTTTGAAAATTGAGTGAACGCTATAGAGCCATGATCTAGCCGCAAACCCAAAGCATCAACACGAGATCCAAACTTTAAATAACTTTATTGAAAAATGATGATGAATACATTATGGTGTAGATAACTTATGGAGATAATAACTTAGATCTAGATCTCTCTCACTCGATGTACATACTTAATTATGAACGGGAGCTACCTATTCATAGGCCAAAGTTCCCAATCGTTAAGTTAGTCTAGTTCGTTATATTTTAGTAACGAATTAGACACCATTAGTTATGCTTTTATAACGAATGGTAATAACTTTACGAACTAGTCATCATTCTTTATATTAGATATCGAATGGGCTTAAAGTTAACTATTAATCTAGTTAAATAACGAATGGGCCTCATTCGCTATACAATTCATAGCGAATGAGCCGTTTAACAATAAATAAACATACTAGACTATCTACAACTTATTCGATTTCTACGGACACCAAAACCGTGCACTAACAAAAACTTTTTTTTGGCTCGTCTATCTAGTTAGTTGGTATTGAATCTGCATAGTATATCGTTTTTTTCTTAACATTGAGATTTGATATTTGATTGATGGTTTCTTCTCCAACTCCTTTACAATCAAATCTTCTTTCTTCTCAGTTACTTCATCAACCTTCTTCTTACCTTTTTCAAGTACTCCACATATCTTTTTTTGTTCAAAACAAAATCTTGTCCAAATATGGTACAATCAAGAACATGAAATGGTTTAGGAGAGAATCTCTCATGACAAGAGTCTATGTGATGCCTATAAAACATCACAGATTTTAGACCACACTTGACCCTTTTGCTTGATAATTGAGTTTCCCTTCTTAAATCTCTCACTAGGTCTTGGAGGTTCAATTCTTAATGTTTTGTGATAACTGATTCAATCATTAATTTAATCGAGAAATGTAGAAATTCATCAGTTTTTTCATTGCTTCTATCTATTCATCCGTTCACAATGATGACTTTTTCAATCTTCACAGATTTTTATTTCATTGGCTCTCTTTACTTGGTCTTTACCATTTTCTTGAGTAATCTTCTACAACCTCAATATCAAAAAGTTCAAGATTAGAGAATACAGTGCTGCTCCCGGTATCAAGTCAATACGGAATTCAACTTGTCGGGTCCGTGGTAAACTAGGCAACTCATCGGGAAATACATCTGAATACTCGTATACCACTGGGATGTCTTCTATTCGCTTTTCATCAGGGTCTTTGACTGTTACGCTAGCCAAGTATAATGTACAACCTTGGCGCAAATACTTTAATGCCTTAAGTTGGGATACGAGAGGCAACATAGTACCAGATTTCTCACCTTGAACAGTCATTGCCTTATCATTCGAGAGAGGTATCCTAACCGTCTTATCCTTACAAACAATTTCAGCTTTATACTTAGACAACCCGTCCATACCGACTATAACATCGAAACTTCCTAATTCCACTGGAAGTAAATCAATAAGGAATGGATGGTCGTTTAGGATGAGGGAACAGTTTCGGACTATTCGGTTAACAAGTATAGACTTACCGTTAGGGAGTTCTATAGTATATGGTTTTGTTAGCTCACTAACCGGCATATTTTCTAAGGGTAAAAAGTTAACAGATACGAAACTATCGGCGCCCGTATCAAACAAAACTGAGGCATACTGACCGGAAACTAGGAATGTACCTGTTACCACATTCGGATCCTGACGCGCTTCACCCGATCCTATTACAAAAGCGCGTCCCCTAGTTGCGTTGGATGTTGATGCTTGTGCTTGGCTCTGTCTCCTTGCTGCACCCTGACTCAGCTTAGGGCAGGATCTCCGATAATGTTCCGGGCTACCACATTCGTAGCAGGTACGGAGGCTCATGGTAGGTGGGGTTTGTTGATTGAGTTGTGGTCAAGTTGGCTGAGGTCGAGGTAGTTGGGTTGGTTGTTGTGATCGGTTTACATTATTGGCGGGGGTTCTACAACTGGGGGCATAATGTCCAGTTTTTCCACACTTGTAACAAACTACCGGTTTACAATCACCCGCATGATGAAAATTACATTTCCCACACTTTGATAAAGTTCCCTTATAAGTTTCTTGTTTCACATTCGAATTGGTCATGGCATAATTTCGGGTATTCTGACGGGCTCGTTTATTTTGAGGGTTCTCTTGCATCCTTGTCCCAAAATCAGATCGTTTCAAACTCAATATTTCCCCCGGCATTCTTATCACACCACTTCTCATAAGATCAAAAGTAACAACACCCGCTTGAGATACAGCACTTTCCAATGTCGGGTGGGCTACTGAATGAACTATACTCCTCACGGCAGGAGTCAATCCCCAGATGTAGCGTTCAATACGTTTAGCTTCCGGAGTAACTAACCACGATACTAAGCGAGAGAGTTCATTAAAATGGTTTGTGTAACCCACGTGGTCAGCACCTTTCATTTCCAAATTCCACAATTAATGTTCCAGTCTTTGAATCTCACTTTTCGGGCAAAAATGCTCTAGCATAAGGGTTTTAAGTTCAGTCCATGACATACGGTTTATAGCATCTTGTCCCCTTATTTGGACCACTGTGTTCCACCACATCAAAGCATGATCCAGAAACATACTTGTAGCAAATTTGACTATACCGTCTGGTGGACATTCACTAATATTAATTACGGACTCGGTCTTTTCAATCCATTTGACCAATCCGTTCGGTCCTTCAATCCCTTTCAATTCAGTTGGTTTACACGATATGAACTGTTTATACACGTAATCCTGACGTGGGGGTTCGGGATTATTACGATCATTACCGGTATTTGGTTGAGTGTTATTATTAACAGTTGTGTTGATAACCGGTACGGGGTTTGGATTCGTGACATTATTTGGGTTCAAAACGGTTTCAGGGTTCCCAACAACATTAACAGTCGGGCGAGTATTATTAGTGTTTATAACATTATCAGTGTTCAGCGGGGTAGTAATACCCGGGGCTACATTAGTGTCCGGCGGAGGTATATTAGTAATGGCCGTAGTGGTGCTCGTAGTTCGATTAACAGTATTGTTGGCACGTATGCCTGCTGTGACTTGTGCTACAATTGATGGTATCACTACTTGTAGTTGACGAGAAATCATTGCGGCCACTTCCGCCTCAGACAAAGGGTTTGCTTTCTTCGGGGCCATTCTATAAAACAATCAATTATATAATAATTATTATCGTTCCACTATAACCAGCACAACATTACAATTTTACAATTCACAAACACACAACTATGCCAAAGATAACACATTTGTATTAATTATAATCATTACTGTACATATGCATCTCAAAATTAGCGCATGGGCTTAACCTTGTATAGGCCAGCGCCTGTATACGCGTATCAAAATTTGTCACTAGGTGACATATAGACTTAACCCGATAAGGGCCAGTGCTTGTAATAGTGCTAAACCGTAAAAAGTTCCCAAGTCAGCCCAACATGTTGTTACAAAATTGCTGCATGGGAAGTCAAAAGACTATGTACAACCAACTATACTGTTCTATTCTATTTATCCATACGTACAAGATAAACCAACCAAGAAAGAATAGCTATCACAGCTACCAAGATCGCCCTATCGATCCAAAGATGAGATTCAATCTGCTCCATTCGCCATCGGTGGCAAGCATTCATTCTCCTCACATCCCTCATATTTTGATGTAGGTACCAAACATCTTCCTGAGTTTCTTGTTTGAATTGGTTAAGGTTATTTATCGAGTATGATTGTTCTGCGATCTGATCAGTCGCTAAACCCAACCATGCGGAATCAGACAGAAGAGGTGGCTCTGGTATCGGTGCAGGTAGACCCCAAGTAGGAATAGGTATCTCAGTGACCT
The DNA here is from genome assembly GCF_021521415.1 of Bidens hawaiensis. NCBI lineage: Eukaryota > Viridiplantae > Streptophyta > Magnoliopsida > Asterales > Asteraceae > Bidens > Bidens hawaiensis. The sequence goes on from NW_027493824.1 coordinate 214,116, forward strand.
GGACATGTGATGTTTCTCCCCTATAGTACGTAGATCGAGGTGGGGGGAGAGGTGTGCTCAGGTGGGCGCACTGAAATACGAGCGGTTTGACGGTTTCTAATAGTGGGCGGAGAAACATTGGGTGCTGGAGGTGTAGGGTCTCTCACCAGGGTCCGGTAGGCACTAGTGGCTCCCTGTCCTATATCATTCCTAGGGGATTCCCTAGGGGGATAGGTGTCACAACGGTAACCCAATAAATCGGATTGATCTGCGGGTACCTGATGGGGGACCACCGCGTCTCCTAGACTTTCGCTCATCTCCTCCTCTGGTTCCTCCCCAGTTTCCTCTTCTGGGTCCTCCTCCTCTCCAGGTAAGGTTGGTACCGCAATAGGTAAACGATCCGTAGACCTCGACATATTCCTGCACAATGGTTAGTAATAAGAATATTATCCTTCGATTATATTAATCATAAATTAATACATGCGGGTATTTATACACATAAGCAAAGATACTCGTGTATAGACATATATAATTATTTATTATTATATTTTATACACATATGTTGCTGTTTTTACCTATTGGATTGTTTATCGACTTCTTCTCGAATTTCCTCGTACAAACAAGTCCGCTATTACGTTCCGGACCATAATAACCCACTTGCCCATTCGAGTTCATCACGAGAATCATCAGTATATATTATTTAATATTATTTTATTCCCAGAGCTAATCGAGCCTAAGGTTATATTAGGGTATCCTAAGGGACATCCTAATTCTTTATAACCAATGGCTCTGATACCAACTTCTGTCACACCCCGACTAGGTAGTTGCGGAAGCGTAATACGGGAATGTAACAGATAACACTGGTATCAACCACATTGTTTATAAAGAAATTCAACAAACTAATTTACATCATATTACATTGGTAGGTACTAGGTTTACAAACTAGATGAAAAAGAAATAACCAGTTCTCGGTTCCTTATTCATTAGTACGTATTTGCATCTATTCACAGCTATTCAACTTTCCTTCTAACACCAAGCACTTAAGTAAATCATTCCACCTTCGGCTTACCTGAAAAGCATGTTAAAACGGGTCAACTACGTCTAGTTGGTGAGTTTCAAGTTTCACGAGTACGAACAAAATCAGTATACGAGTTCGTAAATTTCACAATACGTATGTATATAAGTATGTGTATGATGTTTTTATACTAAGCCACAAGTGAAACCGAAACGAGCTATAACACATGGCCTCTCCTTCCCATGCACTCCCGTTGGCATTTAACAGCCACTTTGCCCCAAAGTATGTACTATGTCTAACACCACATAGCAGAATGTAACAAGTTTAATGACAATGTGCAACTGGGTTAACATGTTCCGCCATACCCCTCCGGCTCTGTCAGTTGGGTTTGTCAAACCGATAGTACTATCCACACGTCACCGGCACGAAGCTAATCACTTGTGTTTGTGGGGACTTACAAGTGTTAGTACTTAGATAATTCACATCATCACACGTTTTCAACTATATAAGTATACGTAAACATACTTTCCACCCCAAAAGTTCGTAAAACAGTTTAGAAAGTGGGGTCGTGAAACTCACCTTATCGTAGTTCAAGCTGGTAATATGTATCAGTAAGTAATGTTCCTCGATTATAGCTTGAATCCTATAACCGGTATCGTACTGTTAATACTAGTACAGTGTTTAAGCTAAATCGGGCTGTATAACTAGTCTAGGTATAGATGTTAGGCCCAGAACATGACCATAGTCTTAGATTGTGACGTTGTATAATATGAAATGTTGAAAACCAGATTTGGCTCGGTTTCACCGTTTTCCGAGCATAGCCAAGTTGATCGTTTATGCATTTCGGGATTAGGTAAGATCACATAAACTTAAGTAAACATATTGATTATATTGATTGTATAAATGATTTGATTTATGAAAGAATTTTGAAGTTTCGGTATCTGGATTGATCGCAGGGTTTGTTTCCGTTTCCACACGGGTTTGATTATACAAAACGCGTACAATCCACCCGAATTGTCCGAAATTCTCGTAAAAAGTTCGTTTTTATCAATTTCATCTAAAACTATGATATTTGACCACTTTTGACATTTCGACATACCAGTCAGTCCGTTAAACACAAAACTGCCGGTTTCGTTAAAACAATTATAGTTTAAATCTTTGATTAATCATAGCTAATTATGTACTTATATATAAATTATGGAAATTTTTGTAAACATAAATTAAAATATGGAGAATTTTATAAAAATATTTTCAGAAATTTTATGATTAGTTATCTATTTATAAAAATTCATTTAATGTGCTATAATTAAGTAATAAATAGCATGTTTATACCAAAAGACATCCGAAAAATCTGATAATTTTTCCAAGTGGTCTCAATATCATGACATAGCCCCTTCAAAATATCCAGAATCTAACTCTTTGGCCAAAATGCCTTTTTGCGCGTTTTTCGGCTATTAAAACTCGATTTAAACACCCTTTCACGAGCCATACTTAGACATGTCCAATTGTTCCCAAATTTTACCAGTGATCTTACCAACACATTTCATGTTCCAAAACTAAATTTCATAAATTTTAATAAAGTTTAACTATTTTTCCCAAATAAATTCCAATAAACGGTAATAAATTCGCCAAATATTCTCCTTTTATCGAAAAATTACCAAATTTTAACAGGGACTCATTTACATGATCCCTAATGTCCCTTCAAAGTTTCATAACCTAAAAACAAGCACGTCACAATCGAAGCACAAACAGCCCCTTAACGAGTTAACCGGTAATACCTTGTCGGTTTTCGGCGATTTTCGATGGCTTAAACGACTCTCCGGGTCTTGGGTTGCAAACTCAGTGTATCTACATATCATATAACATCAAACCAAGCATAAATCATCCATTGAACAGCCTTGTTAACTAGGGTTTCGGTTTTGGTTTCAAACCGAACTTTCAAACCGTAAAAACGTTATATTCATGTTCTAATCCGCGTTTTTGACCAAAAATCTATATGATACTGCTTTGTAGACATGTTTAACATAAAAACATAATTTTACTTGGTTTTTATGGTTTTTGAATGGTTAAACATGTTTAAAACTAATCAAGAACCAATTTTCTATGTTTAAACTTTGTTAAATCAAGCTTGAAATAAATAAAAATTATGAAATACCTCTAAAGTTTGGCTGAAAGTTTGAAGATGGTCTGCAGAAATGAAGTTTCTCGATTTGTGTATGTGAAAATATCTCCTTTAAAATAGTATTTACATGGGACTAGAAAAGGGTGGTGTATCCCACCCCTTGCGGCCGCAAGTATAAAGGGCCCATTGGGCCTCCTTTTTGGCCAAATGGTGCCTCGGTATTCGTGCCACACGTAAATGTCGGTCCAAAATTTAATTCGGGTTCGGTTTTTCGCTAGGAAACTAGTTCGAGTGCGAAAAATAGCGCGAAAACGAGTGTTTTTCAGTCCATTTTTGTAAAATAAGAAAAACGTACTGACTCGTTGTAAAATTCCAAAATATTTTCACGGATTGCTTAGAACATGTTATATAAGTGTTTTATAAATCTTTTTTGGCTTAACGGATGCTACAATGCTCGTTTTGATGTTAATGATTGCGTTTAAACTAATAGCGTAACAATAAACGAAACCTTTTTCGTTTAAATGGTTTTAAACGTACTGGAGCCTAAATATCAATATGTTAACCACTATAATATATATATATATATATATATATATATATATAACTCTTATATGACCCCTCAGTATATATATATACGGGTCATAATCAGTATCAGTCGGTTACTCGTTTAAGGACTACGAATTAACCGATTTATCGTTTACTCGCCACGTAGTGAATATAGTATACCTCGTTTTGTCACGAATATCACACGTGCATTAACAAAAACTTTTTTTTGGCTCGTCTTTCTAATTAGATGGTATTGAATCTGCATAGTATATCGTTTTTTCTTAACTTTGAGATTTGATTGATGGTTTCTTCTCCAACTTCTTTACAGTCACATCTTCTTTCTTCTCAGTTACTTCATCAACCTTCTTCTTACGTTTTTCAAGTACACCACATATCTTTGTGTGTTGAAAACAAAATCTTGTCCAAGTATGGTACAATCAAGAACATGAAATGGTTTCGGAGAGAATCTCTCTTGACAAGAGTCAGTGTGATGCCCATAAAACATCACAGATTTTAGACCACACTTGACCATTTTGCTTGATAATTGAGTTACCCTTCTTAAATCTCAAACTAGGTCTTGGAGGTTCAATACCTACTGTTTTGTGATAACCGATTCAATCATTAATTTAATCAAGAAATATAGAAATTCATCAGTCTTTTCATTGCTTCTATCTATTCAACCGTTCACAATGATGACTTTTTCAATCTTCACAGATTTTTGTTTAATTGGCTCTCTTTACTTGGTCTTTGCCATTTTCTTGAGTAATCTTCTACAACCTCAATATCAAAAAGTTCAAGATTAGAGAATACAGGGTATATTTGTCGATAATAATCATCCATCTTTCTATCGTCTTCATTCTTGATGTTTGATTTCCTGGGAGTCTTAACTCTTATATCATCTTGAACATTTTAGTTTGAGTAAACTTTCTTTGTTTGGATTATTTAATTTCAAAAAATAGATATTGTAACCTTTAAATCTTGTATGATTCTACCTGGTGAGTTGTGAACAATCAGTTCCTGCCCCCGCATTTCCGCCTTAGGATGGCGTGTGACACAACCACTGTTCAAAAGCAATTTTTCATCACCTGTTTATTTTTTACCTTGTTTTCTTTTGAAAACCGAGTGAACGCTATAGAGCCATGATCTACCCGCTAACCCGAAGCATCAACACGAGATCCAAACTTTAAATAACTTTATTGATAAATGATGATGAATACATTATGGTGTAGATAACTTATGGAGATAATAACTTAGATCTAGATATCTCTCACTCGATGTACATACTTAATTATGAACGGGAGCTACCTATTCATAGGCCAAAGCTCCCAATCGTTAAGTTAGTCTAGTTCGTTATATTTTAGTAACGAATTAGACACCACTAGTTATGCTTTTATAACGAATGGTAATAACTTAAAAAACTAGTAATCATTCTTTATATTAGATATCGAACGGGCTTAAAGTTAACTATTAATCTAGTTAAATAACTAAAGGGCCTCATTCGATATACAATCCATAGCGAATGAGCCGTTTAACAATAAATAAACATACTAGACTATATACAACTTATTCGATTTCAACGGACACGAAAACCGTGCACTAACAAAAACTTTTTTTGGCTCGTCTTTCTAGTTAGATGGTATTGAATCTGCATAGTATATCATTTTTTCTTAACTTTGAGATTTGATTGACGGTTTCTTCTCCAACTACTTTACATTCAAATCTTCTTTCTTCTAAGTTACTTCATCAACCTTCTTCTTACGTTTTTCAAGTACACCACATATCTTTGTGTGTTGAAAACAAAATCTTGTCCAAGTATGGTACAATCAAGAACATGAAATGGTTTAGGAGAGAATCTCTCTTGACAAGAGTCAGTGTGATGCCCATAAAACATCACAGATTTTAAACCACACTTGACCATTTTGTTTGATAATTGAGTTACCCTTCTTAAATCTCAAACTAGGTCTTGGAGGTTCAATACCTACTGTTTTGTGATAACCGATTCAATCATTAATTTAATCAAGAAATATAGAAATTCATCAGTCTTTTCATTGCTTCTATCTATTCAACCGTTCACAATGATGACTTTTTCAATCTTCACAGATTTTTGTTTAATTGGCTCTCTTTATTTGGTCTTTGCCATTTTCTTGAGTAATCTTCTACAACCTCAATATCAAAAAGTTCAAGATTAGAGAATACAGGGTATATTTGTCGATAACAATCATCTATCTTTCTATCGTCTTCATTCTTGATGTTTGATTTCCTGGGAGTCTTAACTCTTATATCATCTTGAACATTTTAGTTTGAGTAAACTTTCTTTGTTTGGATTATTTAATTTCAAAAAATAGATATTGTAACCTTTAAATCTTGTATGATTCTACCTGGTGAGTTGTGAACAATCAGTTCCTGCCCCCGCATTTCCGCCTTAGGATGGCGTGTGATACAACCACTGTTCAAAAGCAATTTTTCATCACCTGTTTATTATTTACCTTGTTTTCTTTTGAAAACCGAGTGAACTCTATAGAGCCATGATCTACCCGCTAACCCGAAGCATCAACACGAGATCCAAACTTTAAATAACTTTATTGGTAAATGATGATGAATACATTATGGTGTAAATAACCTATGGAGATAATAACTTAGATCTAGATATCTCTCACTCGATGTACATACTTAATTATGAACGGGAGCTACCTATTCATAAGCCAAAGCTCCCAATCGTTAAGTTAGTCTAGTTCGTTAGATTTTAGTAACGAATTAGACACCATTAGTTATGCTTTTATAACGAATGGTAATAACTTTACGAACTAGTCATCATTCTTTATATTAGATATCGAATGGGCTTAAAGTTAACTATTAATCTAGTTAAATAACGAACGGGCCTCATTCGCTATACAATCCATAGCGAATGAGCCGTTTAACAATAAATAAACATACTAGACTATATACAACTTATTCGATTTCTACGGACACCAAAACCGTGCACTAACAAAAACTTTTTTTTGGCTCGTCTATCAAGTTAGTTGGTATTGAATCTGCATAGTATATCGTTTTTTCTTAACTTTGAGATTTGATTGATGGTTTCTTCTCCAACTTCTTTACAATCACATCTTCTTTCTTCTCATTTATTTCATCAACCTTCTTCTTACGTTTTTCAAGTACACCACATATCTTTGTGTGTTCAAAACAAAATCTTGTCCAAATATGGTACAATCAAGAACATGAAATGGTTTAGGAGAGAATCTCTCATGACAAGAGTCTATGTGATGCCTATAAAACATCACAGATTTTAGACCACACTTGACCCTTTTGCTTGATAATTGAGTTTCCCATCTTAAATCTCTCACTAGGTCTTGGAGGGTCAATACCTATTGTTTTGTGATAACTGATTCAATCATTAATTTAATCGAGAAATATAGAAATTCATCAGTCTTTTCATTGCTTCTATCTATTCATCCGTTCACAGTGATGACTTTTTCAATCTTCACATATTTTTATTTAATTGGCTCTCTTTACTTGGTCTTTACCATTTTCTTGAGTAATATTCTACAACCTCAATATCAAAAAGTTCAAGATTAGAGAATACAGGGTATATTTGTCGATAATAATCATCTATCTTTCTATCGTCTTCATTCTTGATGTTTGATTTCCTAGGAGTGTTAACTCTTATATCATCTTGAACATTTTAATTTGAGTAAACTTTCTTTGTTTGGATTATTTAATTTCAAAAAATAGATATTGTAAACCTTAAATCTTGTATGATTCTACCTTGTGAGTTGTGAACAATCAGTTCCTGCCCCCGCATTTCCGCCTTAGGATGGCGTGTGACACAACCACTGTTCAAAAGCAATTTATCATCACCTGCTTATTATTTACCTTGTTTTCTTTTGAAAACTGAGTGAACGCTATAGAGCCATGATCTAGCCGCTAACCCGAAGCATCAACACGAGAAACACGAGATCCAAACTTTAAATAACTTTATTGATAAATGATGATGAATACATTATGGTGTAGATAACTTATGGAGATAATAACTTAGATCTAGATATCTCTCACTTAATTATGAACGGGAGCTACCTATTCATAGGCCAAAGATCCCAATCGTTAGGTTAGTCTAATTCGTTATATTTTAGTAACGAATTAGACACCATTAGTTATGCTTTTATAACGAATAGTAATAACTTTACGAACTAGTCATCATTATTTATATTAGATAAAGAATGTGATTAAAGTTCACTATTAATCTAGTTAAATAACGAATGGGCCTCATTCACTATACAATCCATAGCGAATGAGCCATTTAACAATAAATGAACATACTGGAATATCTATAACTTATTCAATTTCTACGGACACCAAAACCGTGCACTAACAAAAACCTTTTTTTGGCTCGTCTTTCTAATTAGATGGTATTGAATCTGCATAGCATATCGTTTTTTCTTAACTTTGAGATTTTATTGATGGTTTCTTCTTCAACTTCTTTACAATCACATCTTCTTTCTACTCAGTTACTTCATCAACCTTCATCTTACGTTTTCAAGTACTCCACATATCTTTGTGTGTTCAAAACAAAATCTTGTCCAAGTATGGTACAATCAAGAACATGAATTGGTTTAGGAGAGAATCTCGCATGACAAGAGTAAGTGTGATGCCCATAAAACATCACAGATTTAAGACCACACTTGAGCCTTTTGCTTGATAATTGAGTTTCCCTTCTTAAATCTCTCACTTGTCTTGGATGTTCAATACCTATTATTTTGTGATAACTGATTCAATCATTAATTTAATCGAGAAATATAGAAATTCATCAGTCTTTTCATTGCGTCTATCTATTCATCCGTTCACAATGATGAGTTTTTCAATCTTCACAAATTTTTATTTAATTGGCTCTCTTTACTTGGTCTTTACCATTTTCTTGATTAATCTTTTACAACCTCAGTATCAAAAAGTTCAAGATTAGAGAATACATGGTATATTTGTCGATAATAATCATCTATCTTTCTATCGTCTTCATTCTTGATGTTTGATTTCCTGGGAGTCATAACTCTTATATCATCTTGCATGATTCTACCTTGTGAGGTGTGAACAATCAGTTCCCGCCCCCGCATTTCCACCTTAAGATTACGTGTGACACAACCACTGTTCAAAACCAATTTATCATCAGCTGTTTATTATTTACCTTGTTTTCTTTTGAAAACTGAGTGAACGCTATAGAGCCATGATCTAGCCGCTAACCCGATGCATCAACACGATAAACTCGAGATCCAAACTTTAAATAACTTTATTGATAAATGATGATGAATACATTATGGTGTAGATAACTTATGGAGATAATAACTTGGATCTAGATCTCTCTCACTCGATGTACACATTTAATTATGAACGGGTGCTACCTATTCATAGGCCAAAAGCTCCCAATCGTTAAGTTAGTCTAATTCGTTATATTTTAGTAACGAATTAGACACCATTAATTATGCTTTTATAACGAATGGTAATAACTTAAAAAACTAGTCATCATTCTTTTTATTAGATATCGAATGGGCTTAAAGTTAACTATTTATCTAGTTAAATAACGAATGGACCTCATTCGCTATTCAATCCATAGCGAATGAGTCATATAACAATAAATAAACATACTAGACTATCTATAATTTATCCGATTTCTACGGACACCAAAACCATGCACTAACAAAAACTTTTTTTTGGCTCGTCTTTCAAATTAGATGGTATTGAATCTTCATAGTACATCGTTTTTTCTTAACTTTGGGATTTGATTGATGGTTTCTTCTCCAACTTCTTTACAATCACATCTTCTTTCTTCTCAGTTACTTCATCAACCTTCTTCTTACGTTTTTCAAGTACTCCACATATCTTTTTGTGTTCCAAAAAAAATCTTGTGCAAACATGATACATTCAAGAACATGAATTGGTTTTGGAGAGAATCTCTCATGACAAGAGTCAGTGTGATGCCCATAAAACATCACAGATTTTAGACCACACTTGACCCTTTTGCTTGATATTGAGTTTCCCCTCTTAAATCTCTCACTAGGTCTTGGAAGTTCAATACCTATTGTTTTGTGATAACGGATTCAATCATTAATTTAATAGAGAAATATAGAAATTCTTCAGTCTTTTTCATTGCTTCTATCTATTCATCCGTTAACAATGATGACTTTTTCAATCTTCACAGATTTTATTTAATTGGCTCTCTTTACTTGGTCTTTACCATTTTCTTGTGTAATCTTCTACAACCTTAATATCAAGAAGTTCAAGACTAGAGAATACAGTGTATATTTGTCGATAATAATCATCTATCTTTAGAACATCTTCATTCTTGAAGTTTGATTTCCTGGGAGTCTTAACTCTTGTATCATCTTGAACATTTTCATTTGAGTAAACTTTCTTTGTTTGGATTATTTAATTTCAAAAAATAGATATTGTCACCTTTAAATCATGTAAGATTCTACCTTGTGAGCTGTTAACAATCAGTTCATGCCCCCGCATTTCCGCCTTAGGATGGTGTGTGACACAACCACTGTTCAAAACCAATTTATCATCACCTGTTTATTATTTACATTGTTTTCTTTTGAAAACTAAGTGAACGCTGTAGAGCCATGATCTAGCCGCTAACCCGAAGCATCAACCCGAGAAAAACGAGATCCAAACTTTAAATAACTTTATTGATAAATGATGATGAATACATTATGGTGTAGATAACTTATGGAGATAATAACTTAGATCTAGATCGTTCTCACTCGATGTACAAACTTAATTATGAACAGGAGCTACCTATTCATAGGCCAAAGCTCTCAATCGTCAAGTTAGTCTAATTCGTCAAATTTTAGTAACGAATTAGACACCATTAGTTATGCTTTTGTAACGAATGGTAATAACTTTACGAACTAGTCATCATTCTTTATATTAGATATCGAATGGGCTTAAAGTCTACTATTAATCTAGTTAAATAACTAATGGGCCTTATTCGCTATACAATCCATAGCGAATGAGCCATTTAACAATAAATAAACATACTAGACTATCTATAACTTATCCGATTTCTACGGACACCAAAACCGTGCACTAACAAAAACTTTTTTTTGACTCGTCTTTCTATTTAGATGGTATTGAATCTGCATAATATATCGTTTTTTCTTAACTTTGGGATTTGATTGATGGTTTCTTCTCCTACTTCTTTACAATCACATCTTCTTTCTTCTCAGTTACTTCATCAACCTTCTTCTTACGTTTTTCAAGTACTCCACATATCTTTGTGTGTTCAAACAAAATCTTGTCCAAACATGGTACATTCAAGAACATGAATTGGTTTAGGAGAGAATCTCTCAAGACAAGAGTCAGTGTGATGCCCATAAAACATCACAGATTTTAGACCACACTTGACCCTTTTGCTTGATAATTGAGTTTCCCTTCTTAAATCTCTCACTAGGTCTTGGAGGTTCAATACCTATTGTTTTGTGATTACTGATTTAATCATTAATTTAATCGAGAAATATAGAAATTCATCAGTCTTTTCATTGCTTCTATCTATTCATCCGTTCACAATGATGAGATTTTCAATCTTCACAGATTTTTATTTAATTGGCTCTCTTTACTTTGTCTTTACCATTTTCTTGATTAATCTTTTACAACCTCAGTATCAAAAAGTTCAAGATTAGAGAATACATGGTATATTTATCGATAATAATCATCTATCTTTCTATCGTCTTCATTCTTGATGTTTGATTTCCTGGGAGTCTTAACTCTTATATCATCTTGAACATTTTCATTTGAGTAAACATTCTTCGTTTGGATTACTTAATTTCAAAAAATAGATATTGCCACCTTTAAATCTTGCATGATTCTACCTTGTGAGCTGTGAACAATCAGTTCCCGCCCCCGCATTTCCACCTTAAGATGACGTGTGACACAACCACTGTTCAAAACCAATTTATCATCAGCTGTTTATTATTTACCTTGTTTTTTTTGAAAACTGAGTGAACGCTATAGAGCCATGATCTAGCCGCTAACCCGATGCATCAACACGATAAACTCGAGATCCAAACTTTAAATAACTTTATTGATAAATGCTGATGAATACATTATGGTGTTGATAACTTATGGAGATAATAACTTGGATCTAGATCTCTCTCACTCGATGTACACACTTAATTATGAACGGGAGCTACCTATTCATAGGCCAAAAGCTCCCAATCGTTAAGTTAGTCTAATTCGTTATATTTTAGTAACGAATTAGACACCATTAGTTATGCTTTTATAACGAATGGTAATAACTTAAAAAACTAGTCATCATTCTTTTTATTAGATATCGAATGGGCTTAAAGTCTACTATTTATCTAGTTAAATAACGAATGGGCCTCATTCGCTATACCATCCATAGCGAATGAGCCATTTAACAATAAATAAACATACTAGACTATCTATAACTTATCCGATTTCTACGGACACCAAAACCGTGCCCTAACAACAACTTTTTTTTGGCTCGTCTTTCTAATTAGATGGTATTGAATCTTCATAGTACATCGTTTTTTCTTAACTTTGGGATTTGATTGATGGTTTCTTCTCCAACTTCTTTACAATCACATCTTCTTTCTTCTCAGTTACTTCATCAACCTTCTTCTTATGTTTTTCAAGTAATCCACATATCTTTGTGTGTTCCAAACAAATTCTTGTCCAAACATGGTACATTCAAGAACATGAATTGGATTAGGAGAGAATCTCTCATGACAAGAGTCAGTGTGATGCCCATAAAACATCACAGATTTTAGACCACACTTGACCCTTTTGCTTGATAACTGAGTTTCCCTTCTTAAATCTCTCACTAGGTCTTGGAGGTTCAATACCTATTGTTTTGTGATAACTGATTTAATCATTAATTTAATCAAGAAATATAGAAATTCATCTGTCATTTCATTGGTTCTATCTATTCGTCCGTTCACAATGATGAGATTTTCAATCTTCACATATTTTTATTTAATTGGCTCTCTTTACTTGGTCTTTACCATTTTCTTGATTAATTTTTTACAACCTCCGTATCAAAAATTTCAAGTTTAGAGAATACATGGTATATTTGTCGATAATAATCATCTCTATTTCTATCGTCTTCATTCTTGATGTTTGATTTCCTAGGAGTCTTAACTCTTATATCATCTTGAACATTTTCATTTGAGTAAACATTCTATGTTTGGATTATTTAATTATAAAAAATAGATATTGTAACCCTTAAATCTTGTATGATTCTACCTTGTGAGTTGTGAACAATCAGTTCCTGTCCCCGCATTTCCGCCTTAAGATGGCGTGTGACACAACCACTGTTCAAAAGCAATTTTTCATCACCTGTTTATTATTTACCATGTTTTCTTTTGAAAACTGAGTGAACGCTATAGAGCCTTGATCTAGCCGCTAACCCGATGCATCAACACGATAAACTCGAAATCCAAACTTTAAATAACTTTATTGATAAATGATGATGAATACATTATGGTGTAGATAGTTGGATCTAGATCTCTCTCACTCGATGTTAAAAACTTAATTATGAACGGGAGCTACCTATTCATAGGCCAAAGCTCCCAATCGTTAAGTTAGTCTAATTCGTTATATTTTAGTAACGAATTAGACACCATTAGTTATGCTTTTATAACGAATGGTAATAACTTAAAAAACTAGTCATCATTCTTTTTATTAGATATCGAATGGGCTTAAAGTTAACTATTTATCTAGTTAAATAACGAATGGGCCTCATTCGCTATACAATCCATAGCGAATGAGCCATTTAACAATAAATAAACATACTAGACTATCTATAACTTATCCGATTTCTACGGACACCAAAACCGTGCACTAACAAAAACTTTTTTTTGACTCGTCTTTCTATTTAGATGGTATTGAATCTGCATAGTATATCGTTTTTTCTTAACTTTGGGATTTGATTGATGGTTTCTTCTCCAACTTCTTTACAATCACATCTTCTTTCTTCTCAGTTACTTCATCAACCTTCTTCTTACGTTTTTCAAGTACTCCACATATCTTTGTGTGTTCAAACAAAATCTTGTCCAAACATGGTACATTCAAGAACATGAATTGGTTTAGGAGAGAATCTCTCAAGACAAGAGTCAGTGTGATGCCCATAAAACATCACAGATTTTAGACCACACTTGACCCTTTTGCTTGATAATTGAGTTTCCCTTCTTAAATCTCTCACTAGGTCTTGGAGGTTCAATACCTATTGTTTTGTGATTACTGATTTAATCATTAATTTAATCGAGAAATATAGAAATTCATCAGTCTTTTCATTGCTTCTATCTATTCATCCGTTCACAATGATGAGATTTTCAATCTTCACAGATTTTTATTTAATTGGCTCTCTTTACTTTGTCTTTACCATTTTCTTGATTAATCTTTTACAACCTCAGTATCAAAAAGTTCAAGATTAGAGAATACATGGTATATTTATCGATAATAATCATCTATCTTTCTATCGTCTTCATTCTTGATGTTTGATTTCCTGGGAGTCTTAACTCTTATATCATCTTGAACATTTTCATTTGAGTAAACATTCTTCGTTTGGATTACTTAATTTCAAAAAATAGATATTGCCACCTTTAAATCTTGCATGATTCTACCTTGTGAGCTGTGAACAATCAGTTCCCGCCCCCGCATTTCCACCTTAAGATGACGTGTGACACAACCACTGTTCAAAACCAATTTATCATCAGCTGTTTATTATTTACCTTGTTTTTTTTGAAAACTGAGTGAACGCTATAGAGCCATGATCTAGCCGCTAACCCGATGCATCAACACGATAAACTCGAGATCCAAACTTTAAATAACTTTATTGATAAATGCTGATGAATACATTATGGTGTTGATAACTTATGGAGATAATAACTTGGATCTAGATCTCTCTCACTCGATGTACACACTTAATTATGAACGGGAGCTACCTATTCATAGGCCAAAAGCTCCCAATCGTTAAGTTAGTCTAATTCGTTATATTTTAGTAACGAATTAGACACCATTAGTTATGCTTTTATAACGAATGGTAATAACTTAAAAAACTAGTCATCATTCTTTTTATTAGATATCGAATGGGCTTAAAGTCTACTATTTATCTAGTTAAATAACGAATGGGCCTCATTCGCTATACCATCCATAGCGAATGAGCCATTTAACAATAAATAAACATACTAGACTATCTATAACTTATCCGATTTCTACGGACACCAAAACCGTGCCCTAACAACAACTTTTTTTTGGCTCGTCTTTCTAATTAGATGGTATTGAATCTTCATAGTACATCGTTTTTTCTTAACTTTGGGATTTGATTGATGGTTTCTTCTCCAACTTCTTTACAATCACATCTTCTTTCTTCTCAGTTACTTCATCAACCTTCTTCTTATGTTTTTCAAGTAATCCACATATCTTTGTGTGTTCCAAACAAATTCTTGTCCAAACATGGTACATTCAAGAACATGAATTGGATTAGGAGAGAATCTCTCATGACAAGAGTCAGTGTGATGCCCATAAAACATCACAGATTTTAGACCACACTTGACCCTTTTGCTTGATAACTGAGTTTCCCTTCTTAAATCTCTCACTAGGTCTTGGAGGTTCAATACCTATTGTTTTGTGATAACTGATTTAATCATTAATTTAATCAAGAAATATAGAAATTCATCTGTCATTTCATTGGTTCTATCTATTCGTCCGTTCACAATGATGAGATTTTCAATCTTCACATATTTTTATTTAATTGGCTCTCTTTACTTGGTCTTTACCATTTTCTTGATTAATTTTTTACAACCTCCGTATCAAAAATTTCAAGTTTAGAGAATACATGGTATATTTGTCGATAATAATCATCTCTATTTCTATCGTCTTCATTCTTGATGTTTGATTTCCTAGGAGTCTTAACTCTTATATCATCTTGAACATTTTCATTTGAGTAAACATTCTTTGTTTGGATTATTTAATTATAAAAAATAGATATTGTAACCCTTAAATCTTGTAGGATTCTACCTTGTGAGTTGTGAACAATCAGTTCCTGTCCCCGCATTTCCGCCTTAAGATGGCGTGTGACACAACCACTGTTCAAAAGCAATTTTTCATCACCTGTTTATTATTTACCATGTTTTCTTTTGAAAACTGAGTGAACGCTATAGAGCCTTGATCTAGCCGCTAACCCGATGCATCAACACGATAAACTCGAAATCCAAAATTTAAATAACTTTATTGATAAATGATGATGAATACATTATGGTGTAGATAGTTGGATCTAGATCTCTCTCACTCGATGTTAAAAACTTAATTATGAACGGGAGCTACCTATTCATAGGCCAAAGCTCCCAATCGTTAAGTTAGTCTAATTCGTTATATTTTAGTAACGAATTAGACACCATTAGTTATGCTTTTATAACGAATGGTAATAACTTAAAAAACTAGTCATCATTCTTTTTATTAGATATCGAATGGGCTTAAAGTTAACTATTTATCTAGTTAAATAACGAATGGGCCTCATTCGCTATACAATCCATAGCGAATGAGCCATTTAACAATAAATAAACATACTAGACTATCTATAACTTATCCGATTTCTACGGACACCAAAACCGTGCACTAACAAAAACTTTTTTTTGGCTCGTCTTTCTAATTAGATGGTATTGAATCTTCATATTACATCGTTATTTCTTAATTTTGGGATTTGATTGATGGTTTCTTCTCCAACTTCTTTACAATCACATCTTCTTTCTTCTCAGTTACTTCATCAAACTTCTTCTTACGTTTTTCAAGTACTCCACATATATTTGTGTGTTCCAAACAAAATCTTGTCCTAATATGGTACATTCAAGAACATGAATTGGTTTAGGAGAGAATCTCTCATGACAAGAGTCAGTGTGATGCCCATAAAACATCACAGATTTTAGACCACACTTGACCCTTTTGCTTGATAATTGAGTTTCCCCTCTTAAATCTCTCACTAGGTCTTGGAGGTTCAATAGCTATTGTTTTTTGATAACTGGTTCAATCATTAATTTAATCGAGAAATATAGAAATTCTTCAGTCTTTTCATTGCTTCTATCTATTCATCCGTTAACAATGATGACTTTTTCAATCTTCACATATTTTATTTAATTGGCTCTCTTTACTTGGTCTTTACCATTTTCTTGAGTAATCTTCTACAACCTCAATATCAAAAAGTTCAAGACTAGAGAATACAGGGTATATTTGTCGATAATAATCATCTATCTTTCTAACGTCTTCATTCTTGAAGTTTGATTTCCTGGGAGTCTTAACTCTTGTATCATCTTGAACATTTTCATTTGAGTAAGCTTTCTTTGTTTGGATTATTTAATTTCAAAAAATAGATATTGTCACCTTTAAATCATGTAAGATTCTACGTTGTGAGCTGTAAACAACCAGTTCATGCCCCTAAATTTCCGCCTTAGGATGGTGTGCGACACAACCACTGTTCAAAACCAATTTATCTTCACCTGTTTATTATTTACCTTGTTTTCTTTTGAAAACTAAGTGAACGCTATAGAGCCATGATCTAGCCGCTAACCCGATGCATCAACACGATTAACTCGAGATCCAAACTTTAAATAACTTTATTGATAAATGATGATGAATACATTATGGTGTAGATAACTTATGGAGATAATAACTTGGATCTAGATCTCTCTCACTCGATGTACACACTTAATTATGAACGGGAGCTACCTATTCATAGGCCAAAAGCTCCCAATCTTTAAGTTAGTCTAATTCGTTATATTTTAGTAACGAATTAGACACCATTAGTTATGCTTTTATAACGAATGGTAATAACTTAAAAAACTAGTCATCATTCTTTTTATTAGATATCGAATGGGCTTAAAGTTAACTATTTATCTAGTTAAATAACGAATGGGCCTCATTCGATATACAGTCCATAGCGAATGAGCCATTTAACAATAAATAAACATACTAGACTATCTATAACTTATCCGATTTCTACGGACACCAAAACCGTGCACTAACAAAAACTTTTTTTTGGCTCGTCTTTCTAATTAGATGGTATTGAATCTTCATAGTACATCGTTATTTCTTAACTTTGGGATTTGATTGATGGTTTCTTCTCCAACTTCTTTACAATCACATCTTCTTTCTTCTCAGTTACTTCATCAACCTTTTTCTTATGTTTTTCAAGTAATCCACATATCTTTGTGTGTTCCAAACAAATTCTTGTCCAAACATGGTACATTCAAGAACATGAATTGGATTAGGAGAGAATCTCTCATGACAAGAGTCAGTGTGATGCCATAAAACATCACAGATTTCAGACCACACTTGACCCTTTTGCTTGATAACTGAGTTTCCCTTCTTAAATCTCTCACTAGGTCTTGGAGGTTCAATACCTACTGTTTTGTGATAACCGATTCAATCATTAATTTAATCAAGAAATATAGAAATTCATCAGTCTTTTCATTGCTTCTATCTATTCAACCGTTCACAATGATGACTTTTTCAATCTTCACAGATTTTTGTTTAATTGGCTCTCTTTACTTGGTCTTTGCCATTTTCTTGAGTAATCTTCTACAACCTCAATATCAAAAAGTTCAAGATTAGAGAATACAGGGTATATTTGTCGATAATAATCATCCATCTTTCTATCGTCTTCATTCTTGATGTTTGATTTCCTGGGAGTCTTAACTCTTATATCATCTTGAACATTTTAGTTTGTGTAAACTTTCTTTGTTTGGATTATTTAATTTCAAAAAATAGATATTGTAACCTTTAAATCTTGTATGATTCTACCTGGTGAGTTGTGAACAATCAGTTCCTGCCCCCGCATTTCCGCCTTAGGATGGCGTGTGACACAACCACTGTTCAAAAGCAATTTTTCATCACCTGTTTATTTTTTACCTTGTTTTCTTTTGAAAACCGAGTGAACGCTATAGAGCCATGATCTACCCGCTAACCCGAAGCATCAACACGAGATCCAAACTTTAAATAACTTTATTGATAAATGATGATGAATACATTATGGTGTAGATAACTTATGGAGATAATAACTTAGATCTAGATATCTCTCACTCGATGTACATACTTAATTATGAACGGGAGCTACCTATTCATAGGCCAAAGCTCCCAATCGTTAAGTTAGTCTAGTTCGTTATATTTTAGTAACGAATTAGACACCACTAGTTATGCTTTTATAACGAATGGTAATAACTTAAAAAACTAGTAATCATTCTTTATATTAGATATCGAACGGGCTTAAAGTTAACTATTAATCTAGTTAAATAACTAAAGGGCCTCATTCGATATACAATCCATAGCGAATGAGCCGTTTAACAATAAATAAACATACTAGACTATCTATAACTTATTCGATTTCAACGGACACCAAAACCGTGCACTAACAAAAACTTTTTTTGGCTCGTCTTTCTAGTTAGATGGTATTGAATCTGCATAGTATATCGTTTTTTCTTAACTTTGAGATTTGATTGACGGTTTCTTCTCCAACTACTTTACATTCAAATCTTCTTTCTTCCAAGTTACTTCATCAACCTTCTTCTTACGTTTTTCAAGTACACCACATATCTTTGTGTGTTGAAAACAAAATCTTGTCCAAGTATGGTACAATCAAGAACATGAAATGGTTTCGGAGAGAATCTCTCTTGACAAGAGTCAGTGTGATGCCCATAAAACATCACAGATTTTAAACCACACTTGACCATTTTGTTTGATAATTGAGTTACCCTTCTTAAATCTCAAACTAGGTCTTGGAGGTTCAATACCTACTGTTTTGTGATAACCGATTCAATCATTAATTTAATCAAGAAATATAGAAATTCATCAGTCTTTTCATTGCTTCTATCTATTCAACCGTTCACAATGATGACTTTTTCAATCTTCACAGATTTTTGTTTAATTGGCTCTCTTTATTTGGTCTTTGCCATTTTCTTGAGTAATCTTCTACAACCTCAATATCAAAAAGTTCAAGATTAGAAAATACAGGGTATATTTGTCGATAATAATCATCTATCTTTCTATCGTCTTCATTCTTGATGTTTGATTTCCTGGGAGTCTTAACTCTTATATCATCTTGAACATTTTAGTTTGAGTAAACTTTCTTTGTTTGGATTATTTAATTTCAAAAAATAGATATTGTAACCTTTAAATCTTGTATGATTCTACCTGGTGAGTTGTGAACAATCAGTTCCTGCCCCCGCATTTCCGCCTTATGATGGCGTGTGATACAACCACTGTTCAAAAGCAATTTTTCATCACCTGTTTATTATTTACCTTGTTTTCTTTTGAAAACCGAGTGAACTCTATAGAGCCATGATCTACCCGCTAACCCGAAGCATCAACACGAGATCCAAACTTTAATTAACTTTATTGATAAATGATGATGAATACATTATGGTGTAGATAACCTATGGAGATAATAACTTAGATCTAGATATCTCTCACTCGATGTACATACTTAATTATGAACGGGAGCTACCTATTCATAGGCCAAAGCTCCCAATCGTTAAGTTAGTCTAGTTCGTTAGATTTTAGTAACGAATTAGACACCATTAGTTATGCTTTTATAACGAATGGTAATAACTTTACGAACTAGTCATCATTCTTTATATTAGATATCGAATGGGCTTAAAGTTAACTATTAATCTAGTTAAATAACGAACGGGCCTCATTCGCTATACAATCCATAGCGAATGAGCCGTTTAACAATAAATAAACATACTAGACTATATACAACTTATTCGATTTCTACGGACACCAAAACCGTGCACTAACAAAAACTTTTTTTTGGCTCGTCTATCAAGTTAGTTGGTATTGAATCTGCATAGTATATCGTTTTTTCTTAACTTTGAGATTTGATTGATGGTTTCTTCTCCAACTTCTTTACAATCACATCTTCTTTCTTCTCATTTATTTCATCAACCTTCTTCTTACGTTTTTCAAGTACACCACATATCTTTGTGTGTTCAAAACAAAATCTTGTCCAAATATGGTACAATCAAGAACATGAAATGGTTTAGGAGAGAATCTCTCATGACAAGAGTCTATGTGATGCCTATAAAACATCACAGATTTTAGACCACACTTGACCCTTTTGCTTGATAATTGAGTTTCCCTTCTTAAATCTCTCACTAGGTCTTGGAGGTTCAATACCTATTGTTTTGTGATAACTGATTCAATCATTAATTTAATCGAGAAATATAGAAATTCATCAGTCTTTTCATTGCTTCTATCTATTCATCCGTTCACAGTGATGACTATTTCAATCTTCACAGATTTTTATTTAATTGGCTCTCTTTACTTGGTCTTTACCATTTTCTTGAGTAATATTCTACAACCTCAATATCAAAAAGTTCAAGATTAGAGAATACAGGGTATATTTGTTGATAATAATCATCTATCTTTCTATCGTCTTCATTCTTGATGTTTGATTTCCTAGGAGTGTTAACTCTTATATCATCTTGAACATTTTAATTTGAGTAAACTTTCTTTGTTTGGATTATTTAATTTCAAAAAATAGATATTGTAAACCTTAAATCTTGTATGATTCTACCTTGTGAGTTGTGAACAATCAGTTCCTGCCCCCGCATTTCCGCCTTAGGATGGCGTGTGACACAACCACTGTTCAAAAGCAATTTATCATCACCTACTTATTATTTTCCTTGTTTTCTTTTGAAAACTGAGTGAACGCTATAGAGCCATGATCTAGCCGCTAACCCGAAGCATCAACACGAGAAACACGAGATCCAAACTTTAAATAACTTTATTGATAAATGATGATGAATACATTATGGTGTAGATAACTTATGGAGATAATAACTTAGATCTAGATATCTCTCACTTAATTATGAACGGGAGCTACCTATTCATAGGCCAAAGATCCCAATCGTTAGGTTAGTCTAATTCGTTATATTTTAGTAACGAATTAGACACCATTAGTTATGCTTTTATAACGAATAGTAATAACTTTACGAACTAGTCATCATTCTTTATATTAGATATCGAATGTGATTAAAGTTCACTATTAATCTAGTTAAATAACGAATGGGCCTCATTCACTATACAATCCATAGCGAATGAGCCATTTAACAATAAATGAACATACTGGAATATCTATAACTTATTCAATTTCTACGGACACCAAAACCGTGCACTAACAAAAACCTTTTTTTGGCTCGTCTTTCTAATTAGATGGTATTGAATCTGCATAGCATATCGTTTTTTCTTAACTTTGAGATTTTATTGATGGTTTCTTCTTCAACTTCTTTACAATCACATCTTCTTTCTACTCAGTTACTTCATCAACCTTCATCTTACGTTTTCAAGTACTCCACATATCTTTGTGTGTTCAAAACAAAATCTTGTCCAAGTATGGTACAATCAAGAACATGAATTGGTTTAGGAGAGAATCTCGCATGACAAGAGTAAGTGTGATGCCCATAAAACATCACAGATTTAAGACCACACTTGAGCCTTTTGCTTGATAATTGAGTTTCCCTTCTTAAATCTCTCACTTGTCTTGGATGTTCAATACCTATTATTTTGTGATAACTGATTCAATCATTAATTTAATCGAGAAATATAGAAATTCATCAGTCTTTTCATTGCGTCTATCTATTCATCCGTTCACAATGATGAGTTTTTCAATCTTCACAAATTTTTATTTAATTGGCTCTCTTTACTTGGTCTTTACCATTTTCTTGATTAATCTTTTACAACCTCAGTATCAAAAAGTTCAAGATTAGAGAATACATGGTATATTTGTCGATAATAATCATCTATCTTTCTATCGTCTTCATTCTTGATGTTTGATTTCCTGGGAGTCTTAACTCTTATATCATCTTGCATGATTCTACCTTGTGAGGTGTGAACAATCAGTTCCCGCCCCCGCATTTCCACCTTAAGATTACGTGTGACACAACCACTGTTCAAAACCAATTTATCATCAGCTGTTTATTATTTACCTTGTTTTCTTTTGAAAACTGAGTGAACGCTATAGAGCCATGATCTAGCCGCTAACCCGATGCATCAACACGATAAACTCGAGATCCAAACTTTAAATAACTTTATTGATAAATGATGATGAATACATTATGGTGTAGATAACTTATGGAGATAATAACTTGGATCTAGATCTCTCTCACTCGATGTACACATTTAATTATGAACGGGAGCTACCTATTCATAGGCCAAAAGCTCCCAATCGTTAAGTTAGTCTAATTCGTTATATTTTAGTAACGAATTAGACACCATTAATTATGCTTTTATAACGAATGGTAATAACTTAAAAAACTAGTCATCATTCTTTTTATTAGATATCGAATGGGCTTAAAGTTAACTATTTATCTAGTTAAATAACGAATGGACCTCATTCGCTATTCAATCCATAGCGAATGAGTCATATAACAATAAATAAACATACTAGACTATCTATAATTAATCCGATTTCTACGGACACCAAAACCATGCACTAACAAAAACTTTTTTTTGGCTCGTCTTTCAAATTAGATGGTATTGAATCTTCATAGTACATTGTTTTTTCTTAACTTTGGGATTTGATTGATGGTTTCTTCTCCAACTTCTTTACAATCACATCTTCTTTCTTCTCAGTTACTTCATCAACCTTCTTCTTACGTTTTTCAAGTACTCCACATATCTTTTTGTGTTCCAAAAAAAATCTTGTGCAAACATGATACATTCAAGAACATGAATTGGTTTTGGAGAGAATCTCTCATGACAAGAGTCAGTGTGATGCCCATAAAACATCACAGATTTTAGACCACACTTGACCCTTTTGCTTGATATTGAGTTTCCCCTCTTAAATCTCTCACTAGGTCTTGGAAGTTCAATACCTATTGTTTTGTGATAACTGATTCAATCATTAATTTAATAGAGAAATATAGAAATTCTTCAGTCTTTTTAATTGCTTCTATCTATTCATCCGTTAACAATGATGACTTTTTCAATCTTCACAGATTTTATTTAATTGGCTCTCTTTACTTGGTCTTTACCATTTTCTTGAGTAATCTTCTACAACCTTAATATCAAGAAGTTCAAGACTAGAGAATACAGGGTATATTTGTCGATAATAATCATCTATCTTTAGAACATCTTCATTCTTGAAGTTTGATTTCCTGGGAGTCTTAACTCTTGTATCATCTTGAACATTTTCATTTGAGTAAACTTTCTTTGTTTGGATTATTTAATTTCAAAAAATAGATATTGTCACCTTTAAATCATGTAAGATTCTACCTTGTGAGCTGTTAACAATCAGTTCATGCCCCCGCATTTCCGCCTTAGGATGGTGTGTGACACAACCACTGTTCAAAACCAATTTATCATCACCTGTTTATTATTTACATTGTTTTCTTTGGAAAACTAAGTGAACGCTGTAGAGCCATGATCTAGCCGCTAACCCGAAGCATCAACCCGAGAAAAACGAGATCCAAACTTTAAATAACTTTATTGATAAATGATGATGAATACATTATGGTGTAGATAACTTATGGAGATAATAACTTAGATCTAGATCGTTCTCACTCGATGTACAAACTTAATTATGAACAGGAGCTACCTATTCATAGGCCAAAGCTCTCAATCGTCAAGTTAGTCTAATTCGTCAAATTTTAGTAACGAATTAGACAACATTTGTTATGCTTTTGTAACGAATGGTAATAACTTTACGAACTAGTCATCATTCTTTATATTAGATATCGAATGGGCTTAAAGTCTACTATTAATCTAGTTAAATAACTAATGGGCCTTATTCGCTATACAATCCATAGCGAATGAGCCATTTAACAATAAATAAACATACTAGACTATCTATAACTTATCCGATTTCTACGGACACCAAAACCGTGCACTAACAAAAACTTTTTTTTGACTCGTCTTTCTATTTAGATGGTATTGAATCTGCATAGTATATCGCTTTTTCTTAACTTTGGGATTTGATTGATGGTTTCTTCTCCTACTTCTTTACAATCACATCTTCTTTCTTCTCAGTTACTTCATCAACCTTCTTCTTACGTTTTTCAAGTACTCCACATATCTTTGTGTGTTCAAACAAAATCTTGTCCAAACATGGTACATTCAAGAACATGAATTGGTTTAGGAGAGAATCTCTCAAGACAAGAGTCAGTGTGATGCCCATAAAACATCACAGATTTTAGACCACACTTGACCCTTTTGCTTGATAATTGAGTTTCCCTTCTTAAATCTCTCACTAGGTCTTGGAGGTTCAATACCTATTGTTTTGTGATTACTGATTTAATCATTAATTTAATCGAGAAATATAGAAATTCATCAGTCTTTTCATTGCTTCTATCTATTCATCCGTTCACAATGATGAGATTTTCAATCTTCACAGATTTTTATTTAATTGGCTCTCTTTACTTGGTCTTTACCATTTTCTTGATTAATCTTTTACAACCTCAGTATCAAAAAGTTCAAGATTAGAGAATACATGGTATATTTATCGATAATAATCATCTATCTTTCTATCGTCTTCATTCTTGATGTTTGATTTCCTGGGAGTTTTAACTCTTATATCATCTTGAACATTTTCATTTGAGTAAACATTCTTCGTTTGGATTACTTAATTTCAAAAAATAGATATTGCCACCTTTAAATCTTGCATGATTCTACCTTGTGAGCTGTGAACAATCAGTTCCCGCCCCCGCATTTCCACCTTAAGATGACGTGTGACACAACCACTGTTCAAAACCAATTTATCATCAGCTTTTTATTATTTACCTTGTTTTTTTTGAAAACTGAGTGAACGCTATAGAGCCATGATCTAGCCGCTAACCCGATGCATCAACACGATAAACTCGAGATCCAAACTTTAAATAACTTTATTGATAAATGCTGATGAATACATTATGGTGTTGATAACTTATGGAGATAATAACTTGGATCTAGATCTCTCTCACTCGATGTACACACTTAATTATGAACGGGAGCTACCTATTCATAGGCCAAAAGCTCCCAATCGTTAAGTTAGTCTAATTCGTTATATTTTAGTAACGAATTAGACACCATTAGTTATGCTTTTATAACGAATGGTAATAACTTAAAAAACTAGTCATCATTCTTTTTATTAGATATCGAATGGGCTTAAAGTTAACTATTTATCTAGTTAAATAACGAATGGGCCTCATTCGCTATACAATCCATAGCGAATGAGCCATTTAACAATAAATAAACATACTAGACTATCTATAACTTATCCGATTTCTACGGACACCAAAACCGTGCCCTAACAACAACTTTTTTTTGGCTCGTCTTTCTAGTTAGATGGTATTGAATCTTCATAGTACATCGTTTTTTCTTAACTTTGGGATTTGATTGATGGTTTCTTCTCCAACTTCTTTACAATCACATCTTCTTTCTTCTCAGTTACTTCATCAACCTTCTTCTTATGTTTTTCAAGTAATCCACATATCTTTGTGTGTTCCAAACAAATTCTTGTCCAAACATGGTACATTCAAGAACATGAATTGGATTAGGAGAGAATCTCTCATGACAAGAGTCAGTGTGATGCCCATAAAACATCACAGATTTTAGACCACACTTGACCCTTTTGCTTGATAACTGAGTTTCCCTTCTTAAATCTCTCACTAGGTCTTGGAGGTTCAATACCTATTGTTTTGTGATAACTGATTTAATCATTAATTTAATCAAGAAATATAGAAATTCATCTGTCATTTCATTGGTTCTATCTATTCATCCATTTACAATGATGAGATTTTCAATCTTCACATATTTTTATTTAATTGGCTCTCTTTACTTGGTCTTTACCATTTTCTTGATTAATTTTTTACAACCTCAGTATCAAAAATTTCAAGTTTAGAGAATACATGGTATATTTGTCGATAATAATCAACTATATTTCTATCGTCTTCATTCTTGATGTTTGATTTCCTAGGAGTCTTAACTCTTCTATCATTTTGAACATTTTCATTTGAGTAAACATTCTTTGTTTGGATTATTTAATTATAAAAAATAGATATTGTAACCCTTAAATCTTGTATGATTCTACCTTGTGAGTTGTGAACAATCAGTTCCTGTCCCCGCATTTCCGCCTTAAGATGGCGTGTGACACAACCACTGTTCAAAAGCAATTTTTCATCACCTGTTTATTATTTACCATGTTTTCTTTTGAAAACTGAGTGAACGCTATAGAGCCTTGATCTAGCCGCTAACCCGATGCATCAACACGATAAACTCGAAATCCAAACTTTAAATAACTTTATTGATAAATGATGATGAATACATTATGGTGTAGATAGTTGGATCTAGATCTCTCTCACTCGATGTTAAAAACTTAATTATGAACGGGAGCTACCTATTCATAGGCCAAAAGCTCCCAATCGTTAAGTTAGTCTAATTCGTTATATTTTAGTAACGAATTAGACACCATTAGTTATGCTTTTATAACGAATGGTAATAACTTAAAAAACTAGTCATCATTCTTTTTATTAGATATCGAATGGGCTTAAAGTTAACTATTTATCTAGTTAAATAACGAATGGGCCTCATTCGCTATACAATCCATAGCGAATGAGCCATTTAACAATAAATAAACATACTAGACTATCTATAACTTATCCGATTTCTACGGACACCAAAACCGTGCACTAACAAAAACTTTTTTTTGGCTCGTCTTTCTAATTAGATGGTATTGAATCTTCATAGTACATCGTTTTTTCTTAACTTTGGGATTTGATTGATGGTTTCTTCTCCAACTTCTTTACAATCACATCTTCTTTCTTCTCAGTTACTTCATCAACCTTCTTCTTATGTTTTTCAAGTAATCCACATATCTTTGTGTGTTCCAAACAAATTCTTGTCCAAACATGGTACATTCAAGAACATGAATTGGATTAGGAGAGAATCTCTCATGACAAGAGTCAGTGTGATGCCCATAAAACATCACAGATTTTAGACCACACTTGACCCTTTTGCTTGATAATTGAGTTTCCCCTCTTAAATCTCTCACTAGGTCTTGGAGGTTCAATAGCTATTGTTTTGTGATAACTGATTCAATCATTAATTTAATCGAGAAATATAGAAATTCTTCAGTCTTTTCATTGCTTCTATCTATTCATCCGTTAACAATGATGACTTTTTCAATCTTCACATATTTTATTTAATTGGCTCTCTTTACTTGGTCTTTACCATTTTCTTGAGTAATCTTCTACAACCTCAATATCAAAAAGTTCAAGACTAGAGAATACAGGGTATATTTGTCGATAATAATCATCTATCTTTCTAACGTCTTCATTCTTGAAGTTTGATTTCCTGGGAGTCTTAACTCTTGTATCATCTTGAACATTTTCATTTGAGTAAACTTTCTTTGTTTGGATTATTTAATTTCAAAAAATAGATATTGTCACCTTTAAATCATGTAAGATTCTACGTTGTGAGCTGTAAACAACCAGTTCATGCCCCCACATTTCCGCCTTAGGATGGTGTGCGACACAACCACTGTTCAAAACCAATTTATCTTCACCTGTTTATTATTTACCTTGTTTTCTTTTGAAAACTAAGTGAACGCTATAGAGCCATGATCTAGCCGCTAACCCGATGCATCAACACGATTAACTCGAGATCCAAACTTTAAATAACTTTATTGATAAATGATGATGAATACATTATGGTGTAGATAACTTTTTTTGGGTAAAGGGATTCACCCGGTTAAATGCATTCCACACAATCAAAAAGTACAAGTAATATGACAGAGTGCCATATTAGTTCTCATGTATGACATGCCATACAAGAGTAAACAAACCAAAACCACCAAACATTGGTAAACACAGCCAAAGCTTACACAAGAACAATGTAAATAAACAAAACTAAAACAAATCAACCATTATCATCAATCTGGTGGGAAACTCCCCGCGGAAAGTGCCAATCCTCGAGAACCCGATTAACCCGTTCAGAATTCTTGAACTTTAGAGTCATAAGTTTTAGGCGCGTCCCCCTAATGATATCGTCCGCAACCATCATCGGAGTCTTCAAAGAGTTCATGAAAAGCCGGTTGTTTCGCTCCTTCCAAATAACGTAAACCGAAGCCCCAAATAGCAGCCGATTAACAACATTTTCAATAGAGTTGGACATTCCAAATTGAGACACATATTGAAGAATATTCGCCCAACCATTCCTACAACCCTGAAACTTCCCTTTCATTCTAACAATACTCCAAACCTCAGCAGAGAACTTACACTCAAAGAAGAGATGGTTACGAGAATCCGGCTCTCCATTACAAAGAGGGCAGCAATACAAGTTATAATTTGGATACCCACCAAAATTCCAACCCATAATACGATTCTGCGTGCTCAACCTATCATGAAGCACAATCCACAACATAAAGGAGTGTTTTGGAACACATTGAGAGAACCAAACAACATGCACCCAAGACACCTTATCAGCCGGTCTCCGAATAATATTCCAAATTCCAGACGCCGAGAAATTCATTGAAGTCCCATTCTCATCCATTACCACGATCTTGTCCCTCACATCCGGACAAATGCTGACTTCTTTTAGGTTCAAAAGAATTGGATACCTCAAAATCCAATCAGGCGGCCAACCCCAGTTATTATGATGAACAACATCACTGACACAGGTCCCTAAAGACAAGCCAGCTCGATGAATAGCTCTAGGGTTAATATAATCAATTAAAGGACAAATCTCATCCCACTTATCATACCAAACTGAAGTAGATCTCCCATTCCCAATTTCATGCCATATAAATTTTCTAATCTGAGGACGGAGCTGAAGAATTTTCCTCCACCCCCACGTACACGAGTTAGGAATCTGCAAGCTCCAAAAATTTCGCCCCTTCATTTTATACTCATAAATCCATTTAACCCACAACGAGTTACGCACATTGATTAAGCTCCAAATATGATAAACCAGCAGAGAGTTATTGACATCCCGTATACGCCGGATACCCAAGCCACCTTCACACTTCGGCCGACACACAATATCCCAAGAGACTTTATGCTTTCCCTTATTTTGACCATAATCCCAAAGAAAGTTTTTAATCCGTTTCTCAAGATCAGCAATAAGTCTAGAGGGGAGAGAAAACACAGCAGCCCAATAAATATATAAAGACGAAAGAACAGACCTGACCAGCTGCAATTTACCCGCAAAGGATAACGTTTTATTCTTCCAATCTCCAATCCGACTATCCATACAATCCAGCAACCTCTTACAATCCCGGTAATTTAACCTCGTGGATATAAGAGGAACCCCCAAGTATTTAACCGGGAGCCTTCCTTCAACGAAGGGCATAATATTCAAAATACCACCTTTAACACGGTCCGGGACATTACAGAAATACGCGGTACTTTTCGGAACACTCGGAGTAAGCCCGGACATATCTTTGAAATCATTCAGAGCCCCCATAATAATTTTAGCAGAATTCACATCACCACGAGCAAACAGGAACAAATCATCCGCAAAGCAAATGTTGATAATATTTAAATTTTCACAACATCGATGAAAACGGAACGATCCATCAATACGAACCTTACGATGCAGAATCAACGTGAGAGCTTGCATAACCAGCGTGAAAATATAAGGGGACATCGGATCACCCTGTCTCAGACCTCTTTTACCACTAAAGAACCCGTGTAAATTCCCATTAACTGCTATCGAAAAAGAAGAAGTGGTTATGCACTCCATTATCCACTGAATCATCTTATCGTGGAAACCATACCCAAAAAGAATATCACGTATGAAGTCCCAACTGACCGTATCATAGGCTTTCTGGATATCAACTTTAAAAGCACATCTAGGCGGACCTGTATTAGTGTGGTAATTATGCATTAATTCTTGGGTCAAAAGGATATTATCAGAAATCCTACGCCCAGGCACAAACGCTGACTGATTAATATCAATTAACGACTCCAACCCCTTCATCATACGAACCGAGATAATCTTGGTAATGCATTTATATAAAGTGTTGCAGCACGAGATGGGACGAAAATCATTCGGAGTCACAATATTCGTCACTTTAGGAATAAGGGCAATAATGGTGTGGTTTACCTGTTTAAGGAGACTTCCTCTGCTGAAAAATTCACGAACCGCCAAACACACATCTTTCCCAACAATATCCCAAGAACTCTTGAAAAAGGCCGAGGAAAAACCATCAGGTCCCGGCGCTTTGGAATTCTCAATAGAGAAAACCGCATCCTTGATTTCCAAATCGGAGATAGGTCTAATCATAAACTCCGCCTGAGAGGCCGAGAGTTTAGTAGTAAACATCTGATTATCCAGTTTCCTCAATGGTTTCAAATCAGAGCCAAAGATGTTCGTAAAATGATTAACAAAGACCGAAGGAACATCCAACCCCTCAAATAAACGGCCCTGATCATCACTTATAATATCAATTCGACCCCTATGGTTTCGCATTTTCAAAGAATTGTGAAAGTATGCAGTGTTAGAGTCACCAAGCTTTAACCAATCAACTTTAGCCTTTTGTTTAAGGAATTCTTCCTCATCCTTAGCCGCCTCATGATAAGCCTTAAGATAATTACTCTGTTCCCGAATCAACTCCAAATTAGTAGGGTCAGTGTCAAGGCGGGTTTGACAAGCATCCAGACGGGTTCTTAGGTCACTAACTTTCTTATGGAGATTGCCTTGCCGGTACAGCAAAGAACGAATAGGGTGTTTTAAGTTCTGGAGTTTCTTTACCACGCGAAACATGTGATACCCGTTCACCTCAATATTCCAGCCTTTAGCAATAATAACATGATAACCCGGTTTTTCAATCAAGAAATTAGGGAATTTAAACGGTTTAGGCTTACCTTTAATAAGAGAGGGGAATTTCAAAAGACATGGAGAGTGGTCTGAAATCCGGTACGGAAGGAACACCGCCGAAGAATCATTAAAAATCTCCAAGAATTTAGAGTTTCCCATCACCCTATCAAGCTTTTTAAAATGGCCCATACCCGTTTTCGGTTTATTGCTCCAAGTGTATTTGAGGCCGACCCCCTTTATATCCTCAACTTCAATGTTTTTAACACAATCACGAAAATCAATCATTCCAGTGGAAATTTTGGAAGAACCATGCAAGCTGTCTTCCAAACTAAGAGCACAATTAAAATCACCAAGTAAAGCCCAAGGTTTACCACGAGTGAATTGTTTATGAACAAGAAGATTACGCCATAACTCCCTTCTTTTCAAATAACAATTCTCAGCATACACGAAAGAACCATACATCACCTTGCTATCCAGCTTAAACTTTAACTGAACGTGAAGAACCTGGTTCGAATAATCAATAACCATAAGATCAACCAGATCCGTATTCCACCCCACAATAATCCGAGTACCTTTATCACAAACACTACCATTGCTGGTCCAATCCCAATTATTACAGATCTTCTTACAAACATCAAAAACCGCGTTTAATTTGACGTGAGACTCAAGAATAGCGCATACCTGAATATTATTATCTTGTATTACCTTACGAACCTCTTTTTGTTTAAGAGGGCGGTTCAACCCTCTTATATTCCAAGTGGCGATGGTACCCATTAAACACCCAATTCACCGGGTGTGCTTGCACCCTCAGAAAAAATATCCGCTTTCATAGCTTTAGCCACATCCGTAAACAACTCCTCCACATCATCATCATCTTCATCACTTTCCGACTCGTCCGCCAACTTACCAAACCTGTTACTGGTTTGAACAGTATGATTTTCCTTTAACTGGACCCCCTTAGCCATTGTAGGTTTACCCACAGGATAATTATTGTCTTGTTCTTGAGTGGATGGTTTATTTATAGGTTTTGGCACAGCAGGTTTAACCACCGGTCGGTAGACAAGATTATGTTTCTTGATTTGCGTGTTAACTTTTTTCTTTCCCTTCACCCTCTGGAAACCATCATCATTAGTTACTTTCGTTTGTTCGTCATTTAACTTTCTATCGTGAACTTGTTTCGGGCACTGGGCGTCCGAATGGCCAAACACCTCACATAAAGAACATCTGGGGGGCTCCCAATCATATTCAACTTTAATCTCCGATATCTTATTTGTCTCCCCCCACGTATCCGGAACAGCAACAACAAGCTTCCTTTTAATCTCCTGATTTGCATGGAGCTCAACCTGTACTCTAGCAAAACTACTTCTTCCCCACGATTCCTTACACATATTAGCAGTATAAGAGTCCATACTTATCGGATCCCCAATTCTTGACGCGAGCATACTTAGACCCTCCTCAGTAAAGGCACCCAGGGGAATGTTTTGTAATTTGACCCAAACCGGAACAGACCGTACATCCTCCTTCTCCAAATCTGACTCCATAGTCCAAATTTGGAGAATAATGGGAACATTCCTAATCATCCAAGGACCATCCTCAATCAGCTTCATCATCCCAGCTTCCGTATGGAACTTGAAAAAGAAAAACCCTTTCGCATTCATCATTAGTCTCGTAAGCCCATATTTGTTCCAATTTTTCTTAGCAAAATCCTCAACAACCGGAAAAGGGAGTCTATTACCCAAAAAATAGCCAAACAAAGTATTATTAAACCTCTCTTTAACTTTCTTGACAGAATCAACCGGTATAACCACATCAACTCCATCCATCGTTGATTCCACATTTACTTTTCTTAAAGTTGCCTTCGATGTTTTGTTTTCAAGTTGAACAACACTCATGTATGAAGGCTTTGAATTTTCCATATGTTTTTCCTTCCCTACATCCCTCTGAATATTAGACGATTCAGCTCCAACCACCTTATTTTCGTTCGGAACAAAAGCTGAACAATCCTTATCTTGTTGACTATTTAGCGAACCTGATCCAATACCCTTGTTATCGCTCAAGCAACCACTAGCTTTGTTCCCCACGGCTGAACAACCACCAACATTATGGATAACGTCATTTAACGGAGCGGTGAATGTAGTGTTTGCAGCAAACGAACCAAACGAACCCGTAACATTAGGGTTTCCCGAAGAACCAGTTTTCAGAACCCCCCTACGAGGGGGAGCCCCATCAATGTTCGTTACCCGATTCGCTGGAAACCCATGTATAACATGATCACCAGAACCAATACCACCCTTATTCTCCATGTAACCCCAATAAAAATCCAGCCAAGATACCCCAAAATCAATATCAAGATCAAGATCAATAAATAAGGAAACACAAATCAGCCAAGATCAAACCAAATCAAGGACAATATCTCGCTCAAAATAAACAAAATCAGCCAAGAACAAGATCAAGAACAATAATCGGCCAAACCAAGATCAAGATCAAGATCAAGAACAAGGTCAAACACAATCAGCCAAGATCAAACCAAATCAAGAACAATATCTCGCTCAAATAAACAAAATCAGCCAAGAACAAGATCTAGAACAAGAATCGGCCAAACCAAGATCAAGATCAAGATCAAGAACAAGGTCCGCCAATAACAAGATCAAGATCAAGGGCAAGATCTCAGCCAAGAACAAGATCTCACGGAACAGCCAAGAAAACCAAGAACACGATCAAGAACCAAGAACAAGAACCTTAATCCAGCCGAATCCAAGGAACCCAAGCCAGCCGAATCCAAGGAACCAAGAGGAGAATGGAACCTTAATCCAAATCTGCCCAAAGATCCAAGAACTAATAACCAAAGAACAATCAAGAACAAGAAACAAGAACCAACCCTAACCTTGAAAACCACAAGATCCTTAATCAATTAATAGGGTGTTATCGATCTAACTAAACTATAACAATAGCCGTGATCAATAACAAACCTGCTAAGCAATCAGAACCAAGGATTGGAACAAGATTAGAGCAACAAAAAACCCAAGAAAAGCCAAGAACCCTATGCGGCCGATCGCATAGGGTTAGTCACCAAAATCGCCTTCCTAGAGAGAGAATAGACTTTTATGGTGTAGATAACTTATGGAGATAATAACTTGGATCTAGATCTCTCTCACTCGATGTACACACTTAATTATGAACGGGAGCTACCTATTCATAGGCCAAAAGCTCCCAATCTTTAAGTTAGTCTAATTCGTTATATTTTAGTAACGAATTAGACACCATTAGTTATGCTTTTATAACGAATGGTAATAACTTAAAAAACTAGTCATCATTCTTTTTATTAGATATCGAATGGGCTTAAAGTTAACTATTTATCTAGTTAAATAACGAATGGGCCTCATTCGATATACAATCCATTGCGAATGAGCCATTTAACAATAAATAAACATACTAGACTATCTATAACTTATCCGATTTCTACGGACACCAAAACCGTGCACTAACAAAAACTTTTTTTTGGCTCGTCTTTCTAATTAGATGGTACTGAATCTTCATAGTACATCGTTATTTCTTAACTTTGGGATTTGATTGATGGTTTCTTCTCCAACTTCTTTACAATCACATCTTCTTTCTTCTCAGTTACTTCATCAACCTTCTTCTTATGTTTTTCAAGTAATCCACATATCTTTGTGTGTTCCAAACAAATTCTTGTCCAAACATGGTACATTCAAGAACATGAATTGGATTAGGAGAGAATCTCTCATGACAAGAGTCAGTGTGATGCCATAAAACATCACAGATTTTAGACCACACTTGACCCTTTTGCTTGATAACTGAGTTTCCCTTCTTAAATCTCTCACTAGGTCTTGGAGGTTCAATACCTATTGTTTTGTGATAACTGATTCAATCATTAATTTAATCGAGAAATATAGAAATTCTTCAGTCTTTTCATTGCTTCTATCTATTCATCCGTTAACAATGATGACTTTTTCAATCTTCACATATTTTATTTAATTGGCTCTCTTTACTTGGTCTTTACCATTTTCTTGAGTAATCTTTTACAACCTCAATATCAAAAAGTTCAAGACTAGAGAATACAGGGTATATTTGTCGATAATAATCATCTATCTTTCTAACGTCTTCATTCTTGAAGTTTGATTTCCTGGGAGTCTTAACTCTTGTATCATCTTGAACATTTTCATTTGAGTAAACTTTCTTTGTTTGGATTATTTAATTTCAAAAAATAGATATTGTCACCTTTAAATCATGTAAGATTCTACGTTGTGAGCTGTAAACAACCAGTTCATGCCCCCACATTTCCGCCTTAGGATGGTGTGCGACACAACCACTGTTCAAAACCAATTTATCTTCACCTGTTTATTATTTACCTTGTTTTCTTTTGAAAACTAAGTGAACGCTATAGAGCCATGATCTAGCCGCTAACCCGATGCATCAACACGATTAACTCGAGATCCAAACTTTAAATAACTTTATTGATAAATGATGATGAATACATTATGGTGTAGATAACTTATGGAGATAATAACTTGGATCTAGATCTCTCTCACTCGATGTTAAAAACTTAATTATGAACGGGAGCTACCTATTCATAGGCCAAAAGCACCCAATCGTTAAGTTAGTCTAATTCGTTATATTTTAGTAACGAAATATACACCATTAGTTATGCTTTTATAACGAATGGTAATAACTTAAAAAACTAGTCATCATTCTTTTTATTAGATATCGAATGGGCTTAAAGTCTACTATTTATCTAGTTAAATAACGAATGGGCCTCATTCGCTATACAATCCATAGCGAATGAGCCATTTAACAATAAATAAACATACTAGACTATCTATAACTTATCCGATTTCTACGGACACCAAAATCGTGCACTAACAAAAACTTTTTTTTGGCTCGTCTTTCTAATTAGATGGTATTGAATCTTCATAGTACATCGTTATTTCTTAACTTTGGGATTTGATTGATGGTTTCTTCTCCAACTTCTTTACAATCTCATCTTCTTTCTTCTCAGTTACTTCATCAACCTTCTTCTTACGTTTTTCAAGTACTCCACATATATTTGTGTGTTCCAAACAAAATCTTGTCGTGATATGGTACATTCAAGAACATGAATTGGTTTAGGAGAGAATCTCTCATGACAAAAGTCAGTGTGATGCCCATAAAACATCATAGATTTTAGACCACACTTGACCCTTTTGCTTGATAATTGAGTTTCCCCACTTAAATCTCTCACTAGGTCTTGGAGGTTCAATAGCTATTGTTTTGTGAAAACTGATTCAATCATTAATTTAATCGAGAAATATAGAAATTCTTCAGTCTTTTTATTGCTTCTATCTATTCATCCGTTTACAATGATGACTTTTTCAATCTTCACATATTTTATTTAATTGGCTCTCTTTACTTGGTCTTTACCATTTTCTTGAGTAATCTTTTACAACCTCAATATCAAAAAGTTCATGACTAGAGTATACAGGGTATATTTGTTGATAATAATCATCTATCTTTCTAACGTCTTCATTCTTGAAGTTTTATTTCCTGGGAGTCTTAACTCTTGTATCATCTTGAACATTTTCATTTGAGTAAACTTTCTTCGTTTGGATTACTTAATTTCAAAAAATAGATATTGCCACCTTTAAATCTTGCATGATTCTACCTTGTGAGCTGTGAACAATCAGTTCCCGCCCCCGAATTTCCGCCATAAGATGACGTGTGACACAATTACTGTTCAAAACCAATTTATCATCAGCTGTTTATTATTTACCTTGTTTTTTTTTGAAAACTGAGTGAACGCTATAGAGCCATGATCTAGCCGCTAACCAGAAGCATCAACACGATTAACTCGAGATCCAAACTTTAAATAACTTTATTGATAAATGATGATGAATACATTATGGTGTAGATAACTTATGGAGATAATAACTTGGATCTAGATCTCTCTCACTCGATGTACACACTTAATTATGAACGGGAGCTACCTATTCATAGGCCAAAACCTCCCAATCGTTAAGTTAGTCTAATTCGTTTTATTTTAGTAACGAATTAGACACCATTAGTTATGCTTTTATAACGAATGGTAATAACTTAAAAAACTAGTCATCATTCTTTTTATTAGATATCGAATGGGCTTAAAGTCTACTATTTATCTAGTTAAATAACGAATGGGCCACATTCGCTATACAATCCTTAGCGAATGAGCCATTTAACAATAAATAAACATACTAGACTATCTATAACTTATCCGATTTCTACGGACACCAAAACCGTGCCCTAACAACAACTTTTTTTTGGCTCGTCTTTCTAATTAGATGGTATTGAATCTTCATAGTACATCGTTTTTTCTTAACTTTGGGATTTGATTGATGGTTTCTTCTCCAACTTCTTTACAATCACATCTTCTTTCTTCTCAGTTACTTCATCAACCTTCTTCTTATGTTTTTCAAGTAATCCACATATCTTTGTGTGTTCCAAACAAATTCTTGTCCAAACATGGTACATTCAAGAACATGAATTGGATTAGGAGAGAATCTCTCATGACAAGAGTCAGTGTGATGCCCATAAAACATCACATATTTTAGACCACACTTGACCCTTTTGCTTGATAACTGAGTTTCCCTCTTAAATCTCTCACTAGGTCTTGGAGGTTCAATACCTATTGTTTTGTGATAACTGATTTAATCATTAATTTAATCAAGAAATATAGAAATTCAACTGTCATTTCATTGGTTCTATCTATTCATCCGTTCACAATGATGAGATTTTCAATCTTCACATATTTTTATTTAATTGGCTCTCTTTACTTGGTCTTTACCATTTTCTTGATTAATCTTTTACAACCTCAGTATCAAAAATTTCAAGTTTAGAGAATACATGGTATATTTGTCGATAATAATCATCTATCTTTCTATCGTCTTCATTCTTGATGTTTGATTTCCTAGGAGTCTTAACTCTTATATCATCTTGAACATTTTAATTTGAGTAAACTTTCTTTGTTTGGATTATTTAATTTCAAAAAATAGATATTGTAACCCTTAAATCTTGTATGATTCTAACTTGTGAGTTGTGAACAATCAGTTCCTGTCTTCGCATTTCCGCCTTAGGATGGCGTGTGACACAACCACTGTTCAAAAGCAATTTTTCATCACCTGTTTATTATTTACCATGTTTTCTTTTGAAAACTGAGTGAACGCTATAGAGCCATGATCTAGCCGCTAACCCGATGCATCAACACGATAAACTCGAAATCCAAACTTTAAATAACTTTATTGATAAATGATGATGAATACATTATGGTGTAGATAACTTATGGAGATAATAACTTGGATCTAGATCTCTCTCACTCGATGTTAAAAACTTAATTATGAACGGGAGCTACCTATTCATAGGCCAAAAGCTCCCAATCGTTAAGTTAGTCTAATTCGTTATATTTTAGTAACGAAATATACACCATTAGTTATGCTTTTATAACGAATGGTAATAACTTAAAAAACTAGTCATCATTCTTTTTATTAGATATCGAAAGGGCTTAAAGTTAACTATTTATCTAGTTAAATAACGTATGGGCCTCATTCGCTATACAATCCATAGCGAATAAGCCATTTAACAATAAATAAACATACTAGACGATATATAACTTATCCGATTTCTACGGACACCAAAACCGTGCACTAACAAAAACTTTTTTTTGGCTCGTCTTTCTAATTAGATGGTATTGAATCTTCATAGTACGTCGTTATTTCTTAACTTTGGGATTTGATTGATGGTTTCTTCTCCAACTTCTTTACAATCACATCTTCTTTCTTCTCAGTTACTTCATCAAACTTCTTCTTACGTTTTTCAAGTACTCCACATATATTTGTGTGTTCCAAACAAAATCTTGTCCTAATATGGTACATTCAAGAACATGAATTGGTTTAGGAGAGAATCTCTCATGACAAGAGTCAGTGTGATGCCCATAAAACATCACAGATTTTAGACCACACTTGACCCTTTTGCTTGATAATTGAGTTTCCCCTCTTAAATCTCTCACTAGGTCTTGGAGGTTCAATAGCTATTGTTTTGTGATAACTGATTCAATCATTAATTTAATCGAGAAATATAGAAATTCTTCAGTCTTTTCATTGCTTCTATCTATTCATCCGTTAACAATGTTGACTTTTTCAATCTTCACATATTTTATTTAATTGGCTCTCTTTACTTGGTCTTTACCATTTTCTTGAGTAATCTTCTACAACCTCAATATCAAAAAGTTCAAGACTAGAGAATACAGGGTATATTTGTTGATAATAATCATCTATCTTTCTAACGTCTTCATTCTTGAAGTTTTATTTCCTGGGAGTCTTAACTCTTGTATCATCTAGAACATTTTCATTTGAGTAAACTTTCTTCGTTTGGATTACTTAATTTCAAAAAATAGATATTGCCACCTTTAAATCTTGCATGATTCTACCTTGTGAGCTGTGAACAATCAGTTCCCGCCCCCGCATTTCCGCCATAAGATGACGTGTGACACAACCACTGTTCAAAACCAATTTATCATCAGCTGTTTATTATTTACCTTGTTTTTTCTGAAAACTGAGTGAACGCTATAGAGCCATGATCTAGCCGCTAACCCGATGCATCAACACGATAAACTGGAGATCCAAACTTTAAATAACTTTATTGATAAATGCTGATGAATACATTATGGTGTAGATAACTTATGGAGATAATAACTTGGATCTAGATCTCTCTCACTCGATGTACACACTTAATTATGAACGGGAGCTACCTATTCATAGGCCAAAAGCTCCCAATCGTTAAGTTAGTCTAATTCGTTATATTTTAGTAACGAATTAGACACCATTAGTTATGCTTTTATAACGAATGGTAATAACTTTACGAACTAGTCATCATTCTTTATATTAGATATCGAATGGGCTTAAATTTAACTATTAATCTAGTTAAATAACGAATGGGCCACATTCGATATACAATCCACATCGAATGAGCCATTTAACAATAAATAAAAATACTAAACTATCTATAACTTATCCGATTTCTACGGACACCAAAACCGTGCACTAACAAATACTTTTTTTGACTCGTCTTTCTAATTAGATGGTATTGAATCTTCATAGTACATCGTTTTTTCTTAACTTTGGGATTTGATTGATGGTTTCTTCTCCAACTTCTTTACAATCACATCTTCTTTCTTCTCAGTTACTTCATCAACCTTCTTACGTTTTTCAAGTACTCCACATATCTTTGTGTGTTCCAAACAAAATCTTGTCCAAACATGGTACATTCAAGAACATGAATTGGTTTAGGAGAGAATCTCTCAAGACAAGAGTCAGTGTGATGCCCATAAAACATCACTGATTTTAGACCACACTTGACCCTTTTGCTTGATAATTGAGTTTCCCTTCTTAAATCTCTCACTAGGTCTTGGAGGTTCAATACCTATTGTTTTGTGATTACTGATTTAATCATTAATTTAATCGAGAAATATAGAAATTCATCAGTCTTTTCATTGCTTCTATCTATTCATCCGTTCACAATGATGAGATTTTCAATCTTCACAGATTTTTATTTAATTGGCTCTCTTTACTTGGTCTTTACCATTTTCTTGATTAATCTTTTACAACCTCAGTATCAAAAAGTTCAAGATTAGAGAATACATGGTATATTTATCGATAATAATCATCTATCTTTCTATCGTCTTCATTCTTGATGTTTGATTTCCTGGGAGTTTTAACTCTTATATCATCTTGAACATTTTCATTTGAGTAAACATTCTTCGTTTGGATTACTTAATTTCAAAAAATAGATATTGCCACCTTTAAATCTTGCATGATTCTACCTTGTGAGCTGTGAACAATCAGTTCCCGCCCCCGCATTTCCACCTTAAGATGACGTGTGACACAACCACTGTTTAAAACCAATTTATCATCAGCTTTTTATTATTTACCTTGTTTTTTTTGAAAACTGAGTGAACGCTATAGAGCCATGATCTAGCCGCTAACCCGATGCATCAACACGATAAACTCGAGATCCAAACTTTAAATAACTTTATTGATAAATGCTGATGAATACATTATGGTGTTGATAACTTATGGAGATAATAACTTGGATCTAGATCTCTCTCACTCGATGTTAAAAACTTAATTATGAACGGGAGCTACCTATTCATAGGCCAAAAGCTCCCAATCGTTAAGTTAGTCTAATTCGTTATATTTTAGTAACGAAATATACACCATTAGTTATGCTTTTATAACGAATGGTAATAACTTAAAAAACTAGTCATCATTCTTTTTATTAGATATCGAATGGGCTTAAAGTCTACTATTTATCTAGTTAAATAACGAATGGGCCTCATTCGCTATACAATCCATAGCGAATGAGCCATTTAACAATAAATAAACATACTAGACTATCTATAACTTATCCGATTTCTACGGACACCAAAAACCGTGCCCTAACAACAACTTTTTTTTGGCTCGTCTTTCTAATTAGATGGTATTGAATCTTCATAGTACATCGTTTTTTCTTAACTTTGGGATTTGATTGATGGTTTCTTCTCCAACTTCTTTACAATCACATCTTCTTTCTTCTCAGTTACTTCATCAACCTTCTTCTTATGTTTTTCAAATAATCCACATATCTTTGTGTGTTCCAAACAAATTCTTGTCCAAACATGGTACATTCAAGAACATGAATTGGATTAGGAGAGAATCTCTCATGACAAGAGTCAGTGTGATGCCCATAAAACATCACAGATTTTAGACCACACTTGACCCTTTTGCTTGATAACTGAGTTTCCCTTCTTAAATCTCTCACTAGGTCTTGGAGGTTCAATACCTATTGTTTTGTGATAACTGATTTAATCATTAATTTAATCAAGAAATATAGAAATTCATCTGTCATTTCATTGGTTCTATCTATTCATCCATTCACAATGATGAGATTTTCAATCTTCACATATTTTTATTTAATTGGCTCTCTTTACTTCGTCTTTACCATTTTCTTGATTAACTTTTTACAACCTCAGTATCAAAAATTTCAAGTTTAGAGAATACATGGTATATTTGTCGATAATAATCATCTATATTTCTATCGTCTTCATTCTTGATGTTTGATTTCCTAGGAGTCTTAACTCTTCTATCATCTTGAACATTTTCATTTGAGTAAACATTCTTTGTTTGGATTATTTAATTATAAAAAATAGATATTGTAACCCTTAAATCTTGTATGATTCTACCTTGTGAGTTGTGAACAATCAGTTCCTGTCCCCGCATTTCCGCCTTAAGATGGCGTGTGACACAACCACTGTTCAAAAGCAATTTTTCATCACCTGTTTATTATTTACCATGTTTTCTTTTGAAAACTGAGTGAACGCTATAGAGCCTTGATCTAGCCGCAAACCCGATGCATCAACACGATAAACTCGAAATCCAAACTTTAAATAACTTTATTGATAAATGATGATGAATACATTATGGTGTAGATAGTTGGATCTAGATCTCTCTCACTCGATGTTAAAAACTTAATTATGAACGGGAGCTACCTATTCATAGGCCAAAAGCTCCCAATCGTTAAGTTAGTCTAATTCGTTATATTTTAGTAACGAATTAGACACCATTAGTTATGCTTTTATAACGAATGGTAATAACTTAAAAAACTAGTCATCATTCTTTTTATTAGATATCGAATGGGCTTAAAGTTAACTATTTATCTAGTTAAATAACGAATGGGCCTCATTCGCTATACAATCCATAGCGAATGAGCCATTTAACAATAAATAAACATACTAGACTATCTATAACTTATCCGATTTCTACGGACACCAAAACCGTGCACTAACAAAAACTTTTTTTTGGCTCGTCTTTCTAATTAGATGGTATTGAATCTTCATAGTACATCGTTATTTCTTAATTTTGGGATTTGATTGATGGTTTCTTCTCCAACTTCTTTACAATCACATCTTCTTTC
This sequence comes from Bidens hawaiensis, assembly GCF_021521415.1. Lineage (NCBI taxonomy): Eukaryota > Viridiplantae > Streptophyta > Magnoliopsida > Asterales > Asteraceae > Bidens > Bidens hawaiensis. The sequence continues at coordinate 257,546 of NW_027493824.1, forward strand.
TTCTCAGTTACTTCATCAAACTTCTTCTTACGTTTTTCAAGTACTCCACATATATTTGTGTGTTCCAAACAAAATCTTGTCCTAATATGGTACATTCAAGAACATGAATTGGTTTAGGAGAGAATCTCTCATGACAAGAGTCAGTGTGATGCCCATAAAACATCACAGATTTTAGACCACACTTGACCCTTTTGCTTGATAATTGAGTTTCCCCTCTTAAATCTCTCACTAGGTCTTGGAGGTTCAATAGCTATTGTTTTGTGATAACTGATTCAATCATTAATTTAATCGAGAAATATAGAAATTCTTCAGTCTTTTCATTGCTTCTATCTATTCATCCGTTAACAATGATGACTTTTTCAATCTTCACATATTTTATTTAATTGGCTCTCTTTACTTGGTCTTTACCATTTTCTTGAGTAATCTTCTACAACCTCAATATCAAAAAGTTCAAGACTAGAGAATACAGGGTATATTTGTCGATAATAATCATCTATCTTTCTAACGTCTTCATTCTTGAAGTTTGATTTCCTGGGAGTCTTAACTCTTGTATCATCTTGAACATTTTCATTTGAGTAAACTTTCTTTGTTTGGATTATTTAATTTCAAAAAATAGATATTGTCACCTTTAAATCATGTAAGATTCTACGTTGTGAGCTGTAAACAACCAGTTCATGCCCCCACATTTCCGCCTTAGGATGGTGTGCGACACAACCACTGTTCAAAACCAATTTATCTTCACCTGTTTATTATTTATCTTGTTTTCTTTTGAAAACTAAGTGAACGCTATAGAGCCATGATCTAGCCGCTAACCCGATGCATCAACACGATTAACTCGAGATCCAAACTTTAAATAACTTTATTGATAAATGATGATGAATACATTATGGTGTAGATAACTTATGGAGATAATAACTTGGATCTAGATCTCTCTCACTCGATGTACACACTTAATTATGAACGGGAGCTACCTATTCATAGGCCAAAAGCTCCCAATCTTTAAGTTAGTCTAATTCGTTATATTTTAGTAACGAATTAGACACCATTAGTTATGCTTTTATAACGAATGGTAATAACTTAAAAAACTAGTCATCATTCTTTTTATTAGATATCGAATGGGCTTAAAGTTAACTATTTATCTAGTTAAATAACGAATGGGCCTCATTCGCTATACAATCCATAGCGAATGAGCCATTTAACAATAAATAAACATACTAGACTATCTATAACTTATCCGATTTCTACGGACACCAAAACCGTGCACTAACAAAAACTTTTTTTTTGGCTCGTCTTTCTAATTAGATGGTATTGAATCTTCATAGTACATCGTTATTTCTTAATTTTGGGATTTGATTGATGGTTTCTTCTCCAACTTCTTTACAATCACATCTTCTTTCTTCTCAGTTACTTCATCAAACTTCTTCTTACGTTTTTCAAGTACTCCACATATATTTGTGTGTTCCAAACAAAATCTTGTCCTAATATGGTACATTCAAGAACATGAATTGGTTTAGGAGAGAATCTCTCATGACAAGAGTCAGTGTGATGCCCATAAAACATCACAGATTTTAGACCACACTTGACCCTTTTGCTTGATAATTGAGTTTCCCCTCTTAAATCTCTCACTAGGTCTTGGAGGTTCAATAGCTATTGTTTTGTGATAACTGATTCAATCATTAATTTAATCGAGAAATATAGAAATTCTTCAGTCTTTTCATTGCTTCTATCTATTCATCCGTTAACAATGATGACTTTTTCAATCTTCACATATTTTATTTAATTGGCTCTCTTTACTTGGTCTTTACCATTTTCTTGAGTAATCTTCTACAACCTCAATATCAAAAAGTTCAAGACTAGAGAATACAGGGTATATTTGTCGATAATAATCATCTATCTTTCTAACGTCTTCATTCTTGAAGTTTGATTTCCTGGGAGTCTTAACTCTTGTATCATCTTGAACATTTTCATTTGAGTAAACTTTCTTTGTTTGGATTATTTAATTTCAAAAAATAGATATTGTCACCTTTAAATCATGTAAGATTCTACGTTGTGAGCTGTAAACAACCAGTTCATGCCCCCACATTTCCGCCTTAGGATGGTGTGCGACACAACCACTGTTCAAAACCAATTTATCTTCACCTGTTTATTATTTACCTTGTTTTCTTTTGAAAACTAAGTGAACGCTATAGAGCCATGATCTAGCCGCTAACCCGATGCATCAACACGATTAACTCGAGATCCAAACTTTAAATAACTTTATTGATAAATGATGATGAATACATTATGGTGTAGATAACTTATGGAGATAATAACTTGGATCTAGATCTCTCTCACTCGATGTTAAAAACTTAATTATGAACGGGAGCTACCTATTCATAGGCCAAAAGCTCCCAATCGTTAAGTTAGTCTAATTCGTTATATTTTAGTAACGAAATATACACCATTAGTTATGCTTTTATAACGAATGGTAATAACTTAAAAAACTAGTCATCATTCTTTTTATTAGATATCGAATGGGCTTAAAGTCTACTATTTATCTAGTTAAATAACGAATGGGCCTCATTCGCTATACAATCCATAGCGAATGAGCCATTTAACAATAAATAAACATACTAGACTATCTATAACTTATCCGATTTCTACGGACACCAAAACCGTGCACTAACAAAAACTTTTTTTTGGCTCGTCTTTCTAATTAGATGGTATTGAATCTTCATAGTACATCGTTATTTCTTAACTTTGGGATTTGATTGATGGTTTCTTCTCCAACTTCTTTACAATCTCATCTTCTTTCTTCTCAGTTACTTCATCAACCTTCTTCTTACGTTTTTCAAGTACTCCACATATATTTGTGTGTTCCAAACAAAATCTTGTCGTGATATGGTACATTCAAGAACATGAATTGGTTTAGGAGAGAATCTCTCATGACAAGAGTCAGTGTGATGCCCATAAAACATCATAGATTTTAGACCACACTTGACCCTTTTGCTTGATAATTGAGTTTCCCCACTTAAATCTCTCACTAGGTCTTGGAGGTTCAATAGCTATTGTTTTGTGATAACTGATTCAATCATTAATTTAATCGAGAAATATAGAAATTCTTCAGTCTTTTTATTGCTTCTATCTATTCATCCGTTTACAATGATGACTTTTTCAATCTTCACATATTTTATTTAATTGGCTCTCTTTACTTGGTCTTTACCATTTTCTTGAGTAATCTTTTACAACCTCAATATCAAAAAGTTCAAGACTAGAGAATACAGGGTATATTTGTCGATAATAATCATCTATCTTTCTAACGTCTTCATTCTTGAAGTTTGATTTCCTGGGAGTCTTAACTCTTGTATCATCTTGAACATTTTCATTTGAGTAAACTTTCTTTGTTTGGATTATTTAATTTCAAAAAATAGATATTGTCACCTTTAAATCATGTAAGATTCTACGTTGTGAGCTGTAAACAACCAGTTCATGCCCCCACATTTCCGCCTTAGGATGGTGTGCGACACAACCACTGTTCAAAACCAATTTATCTTCACCTGTTTATTATTTACCTTGTTTTCTTTTGAAAACTAAGTGAACGCTATAGAGCCATGATCTAGCCGCTAACCCGATGCATCAACACGATTAACTCGAGATCCAAACTTTAAATAACTTTATTGATAAATGATGATGAATACATTATGGTGTAGATAACTTATGGAGATAATAACTTGGATCTAGATCTCTCTCACTCGATGTTAAAAACTTAATTATGAACGGGAGCTACCTATTCATAGGCCAAAAGCTCCCAATCGTTAAGTTAGTCTAATTCGTTATATTTTAGTAACGAAATATACACCATTAGTTATGCTTTTATAACGAATGGTAATAACTTAAAAAACTAGTCATCATTCTTTTTATTAGATATCGAATGGGCTTAAAGTCTACTATTTATCTAGTTAAATAACGAATGGGCCTCATTCGCTATACAATCCATAGCGAATGAGCCATTTAACAATAAATAAACATACTAGACTATCTATAACTTATCCGATTTCTACGGACACCAAAACCGTGCACTAACAAAAAGTTTTTTTGGCTCGTCTTTCTAATTAGATGGTATTGAATCTTCATAGTACATCGTTATTTCTTAACTTTGGGATTTGATTGATGGTTTCTTCTCCAACTTCTTTACAATCTCATCTTCTTTCTTCTCAGTTACTTCATCAACCTTCTTCTTACGTTTTTCAAGTACTCCACATATATTTGTGTGTTCCAAACAAAATCTTGTCGTGATATGGTACATTCAAGAACATGAATTGGTTTAGGAGAGAATCTCTCATGACAAGAGTCAGTGTGATGCCCATAAAACATCATAGATTTTAGACCACACTTGACCCTTTTGCTTGATAATTGAGTTTCCCCACTTAAATCTCTCACTAGGTCTTGGAGGTTCAATAGCTATTGTTTTGTGATAACTGATTCAATCATTAATTTAATCGAGAAATATAGAAATTCTTCAGTCTTTTTATTGCTTCTATCTATTCATCCGTTTACAATGATGACTTTTTCAATCTTCACATATTTTATTTAATTGGCTCTCTTTACTTGGTCTTTACCATTTTCTTGAGTAATCTTTTACAACCTCAATATCAAAAAGTTCATGACTAGAGTATACAGGGTATATTTGTTGATAATAATCATCTATCTTTCTAACGTCTTCATTCTTGAAGTTTTATTTCCTGGGAGTCTTAACTCTTGTATCATCTTGAACATTTTCATTTGAGTAAACTTTCTTCGTTTGGATTACTTAATTTCAAAAAATAGATATTGCCACCTTTAAATCTTGCATGATTCTACCTTGTGAGCTGTGAACAATCAGTTCCCGCCCCCGCATTTCCGCCATAAGATGACGTGTGACACAATTACTGTTCAAAACCAATTTATCATCAGCTGTTTATTATTTACCTTGTTTTTTTTTTTGAAAACTGAGTGAACGCTATAGAGCCATGATCTAGCCGCTAACCAGAAGCATCAACACGATTAACTCGAGATCCAAACTTTAAATAACTTTATTGATAAATGATGATGAATACATTATGGTGTAGATAACTTATGGAGATAATAACTTGGATCTAGATCTCTCTCACTCGATGTACACACTTAATTATGAACGGGAGCTACCTATTCATAGGCCAAAACCTCCCAATCGTTAAGTTAGTCTAATTCGTTTTATTTTAGTAACGAATTAGACACCATTAGTTATGCTTTTATAACGAATGGTAATAACTTAAAAAACTAGTCATCATTCTTTTTATTAGATATCGAATGGGCTTAAAGTCTACTATTTATCTAGTTAAATAACGAATGGGCCACATTCGCTATACAATCCTTAGCGAATGAGCCATTTAACAATAAATAAACATACTAGACTATCTATAACTTATCCGATTTCTACGGACACCAAAACCGTGCCCTAACAACAACTTTTTTTTGGCTCGTCTTTCTAATTAGATGGTATTGAATCTTCATAGTACATCGTTTTTTCTTAACTTTGGGATTTGATTGATGGTTTCTTCTCCAACTTCTTTACAATCACATCTTCTTTCTTCTCAGTTACTTCATCAACCTTCTTCTTATGTTTTTCAAGTAATCCACATATCTTTGTGTGTTCCAAACAAATTCTTGTCCAAACATGGTACATTCAAGAACATGAATTGGATTAGGAGAGAATCTCTCATGACAAGAGTCAGTGTGATGCCCATAAAACATCACATATTTTAGACCACACTTGACCCTTTTGCTTGATAACTGAGTTTCCCTTCTTAAATCTCTCACTAGGTCTTGGAGGTTCAATACCTATTGTTTTGTGATAACTGATTTAATCATTAATTTAATTAAGAAATATAGAAATTCAACTGTCATTTCATTGGTTCTATCTATTCATCCGTTCACAATGATGAGATTTTCAATCTTCACATATTTTTATTTAATTGGCTCTCTTTACTTGGTCTTTACCATTTTCTTGATTAATCTTTTACAACCTCAGTATCAAAAATTTCAAGTTTAGAGAATACATGGTATATTTGTCGATAATAATCATCTATCTTTCTATCGTCTTCATTCTTGATGTTTGATTTCCTAGGAGTCTTAACTCTTATATCATCTTGAACATTTTAATTTGAGTAAACTTTCTTTGTTTGGATTATTTAATTTCAAAAAATAGATATTGTAACCCTTAAATCTTGTATGATTCTACCTTGTGAGTTGTGAACAATCAGTTCCTGTCGTCGCATTTCCGCCTTAGGATGGCGTGTGACACAACCACTGTTCAAAAGCAATTTTTCATCACCTGTTTATTATTTACCATGTTTTCTTTTGAAAACTGAGTGAACGCTATAGAGCCATGATCTAGCCGCTAACCCGATGCATCAACACGATAAACTCGAAATCCAAACTTTAAATAACTTTATTGATAAATGATGATGAATACATTATGGTGTAGATAACTTATGGAGATAATAACTTGGATCTAGATCTCTCTCACTCGATGTTAAAAACTTAATTATGAACGGGAGCTACCTATTCATAGGCCAAAAGCTCCCAATCGTTAAGTTAGTCTAATTCGTTATATTTTAGTAACGAAATATACACCATTAGTTATGCTTTTATAACGAATGGTAATAACTTAAAAAACTAGTCATCATTCTTTTTATTAGATATCGAAAGGGCTTAAAGTTAACTATTTATCTAGTTAAATAACGTATGGGCCTCATTCGCTATACAATCCATAGCGAATAAGCCATTTAACAATAAATAAACATACTAGACGATATATAACTTATCCGATTTCTACGGACACCAAAACCGTGCACTAACAAAAACTTTTTTTTGGCTCGTCTTTCTAATTAGATGGTATTGAATCTTCATAGTACGTCGTTATTTCTTAACTTTGGGATTTGATTGATGGTTTCTTCTCCAACTTCTTTACAATCACATCTTCTTTCTTCTCAGTTACTTCATCAAACTTCTTCTTACGTTTTTCAAGTACTCCACATATATTTGTGTGTTCCAAACAAAATCTTGTCCTAATATGGTACATTCAAGAACATGAATTGGTTTAGGAGAGAATCTCTCATGACAAGAGTCAGTGTGATGCCCATAAAACATCACAGATTTTAGACCACACTTGACCCTTTTGCTTGATAATTGAGTTTCCCCTCTTAAATCTCTCACTAGGTCTTGGAGGTTCAATAGCTATTGTTTTGTGATAACTGATTCAATCATTAATTTAATCGAGAAATATAGAAATTCTGCAGTCTTTTCATTGCTTCTATCTATTCATCCGTTAACAATGATGACTTTTTCAATCTTCACATATTTTATTTAATTGGCTCTCTTTACTTGGTCTTTACCATTTTCTTGAGTAATCTTCTACAACCTCAATATCAAAAAGTTCAAGACTAGAGAATACAGGGTATATTTGTCGATAATAATCATCTATCTTTCTAACGTCTTCATTCTTGAAGTTTGATTTCCTGGGAGTCTTAACTCTTGTATCATCTTGAACATTTTCATTTGAGTAAACTTTCTTTGTTTGGATTATTTAATTTCAAAAAATAGATATTGTCACCTTTAAATCATGTAAGATTCTACCTTGTGAGCTGTAAACAACCAGTTCATGCCCCCACATTTCCGCCTTAGGATGGTGTGCGACACAACCACAGTTCAAAACCAATTTATCTTCACCTGTTTATTATTTACCTTGTTTTCTTTTGAAAACCGAGAGAACGCTATAGAGCCATGATCTAGCCGCTAACCCGAAGAATCAACACGAGATCCAAACTTTAAATAACTTTATTGATAAATGATGATGAATACATTATGGTGTAGATAACTTATGGAGATAATAACTTGGATCTAGATCTCTCTCACTCGATGTACACACTTAATTATGAACGGGAGCTACCTATTCATTGGCCAAAAGCTCCCAATCTTTAAGTTAGTCTAATTCGTTATATTTTAGTAACGAATTAGACACCATTAGTAAAGTATAACGAATGGTAATAACTTAAAAAACTAGTCATCATTCTTTTTATTAGATATCGAATGGGCTTAAAGTTAACTATTTTTCTAGTTAAATAACGAATGGGCCTCATTCGCTATACAATCCATAGCGAATGAGCCATTTAACAATAAATAAACATACTAGACTATCTATAACTTATCCGATTTCTACGGACACCAAAACCGTGCACTAACAAAAACTTTTTTTTGGCTCGTCTTTCTAATTAAATGGTATTGAATCTTCATAGTACATCGTTATTTCTTAACTTTGGGATTTGATTGATGGTTTCTTCTCCAACTTCTTTACAATCACATCTTCTTTCTTCTCAGTTACTTCATCAACCTTCTTCTTACGTTTTTCAAGTACTCCACATATATTTGTGTGTTCCAAACAAAATCTTGTCCTGATATGGTACATTCAAGAACATGAATTGGTTTAGGAGAGAATCTCTCATGACAAGAGTCAGTATGATGCCCATAAAACATCATAGATTTTAGACCACACTTGACCCTTTTGCTTGATAATTGAGTTTCCCCTCTTAAATCTCTCACTAGGTCTTGGAGGTTCAATAGCTATTGTTTTGTGATAACTGATTCAATCATTAATTTAATCGAGAAATATAGAAATTCTTCGGTCTTTTTATTGCTTCTATCTATTCATCCGTTAACAATGATGACTTTTTCAATCTTCACATATTTTATTTAATTGGCTCTCTTTACTTGGTCTTTACCATTTTCTTGAGTAATCTTCTACAACCTCAATATCAAAAAGTTCAAGACTAGAGAATACAGGGTATATTTGTTGATAATAATCATCTATCTTTCTAACGTCTTCATTCTTGAAGTTTTATTTCCTGGGAGTCTTAACTCTTGTATCATCTTGAACATTTTCATTTGAGTAAACTTTCTTCGTTTGGATTACTTAATTTCAAAAAATAGATATTGCCACCTTTAAATCTTGCATGATTCTACATTGTGAGCTGTGAACAATCAGTTCCCGCCCCCGCATTTCCGCCATAAGATGACGTGTGACACAACCACTGTTCAAAACCAATTTATCATCAGCTGTTTATTATTTACCTTGTTTTTTCTGAAAACTGAGTGAACGCTATAGAGCCATGATCTAGCCGCTAACCCGATGCATCAACACGATAAACTGGAGATCCAAACTTTAAATAACTTTATTGATAAATGCTGATGAATACATTATGGTGTAGATAACTTATGGAGATAATAACTTGGATCTAGATCTCTCTCACTCGATGTACACACTTAATTATGAACGGGAGCTACCTATTCATAGGCCAAAAGCTCCCAATCGTTAAGTTAGTCTAATTCGTTATATTTTAGTAACGAATTAGACACCATTAGTTATGCTTTTATAACGAATGGTAATAACTTTACGAACTAGTCATCATTCTTTATATTAGATATCGAATGGGCTTAAATTTAACTATTAATCTAGTTAAATAACGAATGGGCCACATTCGATATACAATCCACATCGAATGAGCCATTTAACAATAAATAAAAATACTAAACTATCTATAACTTATCCGATTTCTACGGACACCAAAACCGTGCACTAACAAATACTTTTTTTGGCTCGTCTTTCTAATTAGATGGTATTGAATCTTCATAGTACATCGTTTTTTCTTAACTTTGGGATTTGATTGATGGTTTCTTCTCCAACTTCTTTACAATCACATCTTCTTTCTTCTCAGTTACTTCATCAACCTTCTTACGTTTTTCAAGTACTCCACATATCTTTGTGTGTTCCAAACAAAATCTTGTCCAAACATTATACATTCAAGAACATGAATTGGTTTAGGAGAGAATCTCTCATGACAAGAGTCAGTGTGATGCCCATAAAACATCACAGATTTTAGACCACACTTGACCCTTTTGCTTGATAATTGAGTTTCCCCTCTTAAATCTCTCACTGGGTCTTGGAGGTTCAATACCTATTGTTTTTTGATAACCGATTCAATCATTAATTTAATCGAGAAATATTGAAATTCTTCAGTCTTTTCATTGCTTCTATCTATTCATCCGTTAACAATGATGACTTTTTCAATCTTCACATATTTTATTTAATTGGCTCTCTTTACTTGGTCTTTACCATTTTCTTGAGTAATCTTCTACAACCTTAATATCAAAAAGTTCAAGACTAGAGAATACAGGGTATATTTGTCGATAATAATCATCTATCTTTCTAACGTCTTCATTCTTGAAGTTTGATTTCCTGGGAGTCTTAACTCTTGTATCATCTTGAACATTTTCATTTGAGTAAACTTTCTTTGTTTGGATTATTTAATTTCAAAAAATAGATATTGTCACCTTTAAATCAGGTATGATTCTACCTTGTGCGCTGTAAACAATCAGTTCATGCCCCCGCATTTCAGCCTTAGGATGGTATGTGACACAACCACTGTTCAAAACCAATTTATCTTCACCTGTTTATTATTTACCTTGTTTTCTTTTGAAAACTAAGTGAACGCTATAGCGCCATGATCTAGCCGCTAACCCGATGCATCAACACGATTAACTCTAGATCCAAACTTTAAATAACTTTATTGATAAATGATGATGAATACATTATGGTGTAGATAACTTATGGAGATAATAACTTGGATCTAGATCTCTCTCACTCGATGTACATACTTAATTATGAACGGGAGCTACCTTTTCATAGGCTAAAGCTCCCAATCGTTAAGTTAGTCTAATTCGTTATATTTTAGTAACGAATTAGACACCATTAGTTATGCTTTTGAAACGAATGGTAATAACTTTACGAACTAGTCATCATTCTTTATATTAGATATCGAATGGGGTTAAAGTTAACTATTAATCTAGTTAAATAACGAATGGGCCTCATTCGATATACAATCCATAGCGAATGAGCCATTTAACAATAAATAAACATACCAGACTATCTATAACTTATCCGATTTCTACGGACACAAAAACCGGGCACTAACAAAAACTTTTTATTGGCTCGTCTTTCTATTTAGATGGTATTGAATCTGCATAGTACATCGTTTTTTCTTAACTTTGGGATTTGATTGATGGTTTCTTCTCCAACTTCTTTACAATCACATCTTCTTTCTTCTCAGTTACTTCATCAACCTTCTTCTTATGTTTTTCAAGTACTCCACATATCTTTGTGTGTTCAAAACAAAATCTTGTCCAAACATGGTACATTCAAGAACATGAATTGTTTTATGAGAGAATCTCTCATGACAAGAGTCAGTGTGATGCCCATAAAACATCACAGATTTTAGACCACACTTGATTCTTTTGCTTGATAATTGAGTTTCCCTTCTTAAATCTCTCTCTAGGTCTTGGAGGTTCAATCCCTATAGTTTTGTGATAACTGATTCAATCATTAATTTAATCGAGAAATATTGAAATTCATCAGTCTTTTTCATTGCTTAAATCTCTCTCTAGGTCTTGGAGGTTCACAGATTTTTATTTAATTGGCTCTCTTTACTTGGTCTTTACCATTTTCTTGAGTAATCTTCTACAACCTCAATATCAAAAGGTTCAAAATTAGAGAATGCATGGTATATTTGTCAATAATAATCATCTATCTTTCTATCGTCTTCATTCTTGATGTTTGATTTCCTGGGAGTGAACACTTAAATCATCTTGAATATTTTAATTTGAGTAAACTTTCTTTGTTGGATTATTTAATTTCAAAAAATAGATATTGTAACCTTTAAATCTTGTATGATTCTACCTTGTGAGTTGTGAACAATCAGTTCCTGACCCAGCATTTCCGGCTTAGGATGGCGTGTGACACAACCACTGTTCAAAAGCAATTTTTCATCACCTGTTTATTATTTACCTTGTTATCTTTTGAAAACCGAGTGAACGCTATAGAGCCATGATCTAGCCGCTAACCCGAAGCATCAACACGAGATCCAAACTTTAAATAACTTTATTGATAAATGATGATGAATACATTATGGTGTAGATAACTTATGGAGATAATAACTTAGATCAAGATATCTCTCACTCGATGTACATACTTAATTATGAACGGGAGCTACCTATTCATAGGCCAAAGCTCCCAATCGTTAAGTTAGTCTAGTTCGTTATATTTTAGTAACGAACTAGACACCATTAGTTATGCTTTTATAACGAATGGTAATAACTTTACGAACTAGTCATCATTCTTTATATTAGATATCGAACGGGCTTAAAGTTAACTATTAATCTAGTTAAATAACCAATGGGCCTAATTCGATATACAATCCATAGCGAATGAGCCGTTTAACAATAAATAAACATACTAGACTATCTATAACTTATTCGATTTCTACGGACACCAAAACCGTGCACTAACAAAAACATTTTTTTGGCTCGTCTTTCTAGTTAGATGGTATTGAATCTGCATAGTATATCGTTTTTTCTTAACTTTGAGATTTGATTGACTGTTTCTTCTCCAACTTCTTTACAATCAAATCTTCTTTCTTCTCAGTTACTTCATCAACCTTCTTCTTACGTTTTTCAAGTACACCACATATCTTTGTGTGTTGAAAACAAAATCTTGTCCAAGTATGGTACAATCAAGAACATGAAAGGGTTTCGGAGAGAATCTCTCTTGACAAGAGTCAGTGTGATGCCCATAAAACATCACAGATTTTAGACCACTCTTGACCCTTTTACTTGATAATTGAGTTTCCCTTCTTAAATCTCAAACTAGGTCTTGGAGGTTCAATACCTATTGTTTTGTGATAACCGATTCAATCATTAATTTAATCGAGAAATATAGAAATTCATCATTCTTTTCATTGCTTCTATCTATTCAACCGTTCACAATGATGACATTTTCAATCTTCACAGATTTTTGTTTAATTGGCTCTCTTTACTTGGTCTTTGCCATTTTCTTGAGTAATATTCTACAACCTCAATATCAAAAAGTTCAAGATTAGAGAATACAGGGTATATTTGTCGATAATAATCATCTATCTTTCTATCGTCTTCATTCTTGATGTTTGATTTCCTGGGAGTCTTAACTCTTATATCATCTTGAACATTTTAATTTGAGTAAACTTTCTTTGTTTGGATTATTTAATTTCAAAAAATAGATATTGTAACCTTTAAATCTTGTATGATTCTACCTGGTGAGTTGTGAACAATCAGTTCCTGCCCCCGCATTTCCGCCTTAGGATGGCGTGTGATACAACCACTGTTCAAAAGCATTTTTTCATCACCTGTTTATTATTTACCTTGTTTTCATTTGAAAACCGAGAGAACGCTATAGAGCCGTGATCTAGCCGCTAACCCGAAGCATCAACACGAGATCCAAACTTTAAATAACTTTATTGATAAATGATGATGAATACATTATGGTGTAGATAACTTATGGAGATAATAACTTAGATCTAGATATCTCTCACTCGATGTACATACTTAATTATGAACGGGAGCTACCTATTCATAGGCCAAAGCTCCCAATCGTTAAGTTAGTCCAGTTCGTTATATTTTAGTAACGAACTAGACACCATTAGTTATGCTTTTATAACGAATGGTAATAACTTTACGAACAAGTCATCATTCTTTATATTAGATATCGAACGGGCTTAAAGTTAACTATTAATCTAGTTAAATAACCAATGGGCCTCATTCGATATACAATCCATAGCGAATGAGCCGTTTAACAATAAATAAACATACTAGACTATCTATAACTTATTCGATTTCTACGGACACCAAAACCGTGCACTAACAAAAACTTTTTTTTGGCTCGTCTTTCTAGTTAGATGGTATTGAATCTGCATTGTATATCGTTTTTTCTTAACTTTGAGATTTGATTGACGGTTTCTTCTCCAACTTCTTTACAATCAAATCTTCTTTCTTCTCAGTTACTTCATCAACCTTCTTCTTATGTTTTTCAAGTACTCCACATATCTTTGTGTGTTCAAAACAAAATCTTGTCCAAACATGGTACATTCAAGAACATGAATTGTTTTATGAGAGAATCTCTCATGACAAGAGTCAGTGTGATGCCCATAAAACATCACAGATTTTAGACCACACTTGACCCTTTTGCTTGATAATTGAGTTTCCCTTCTTAAATCTCTCTCTAGGTCTTGGAGGTTCAATCCCTATAGTTTTGTGATAACTGATTCAATCATTAATTTAATCGAGAAATATTGAAATTCATCAGTCTTTTCATTGCTTCTATCTATTCAACCGTTCACAATGATGACTTTTTCAATCTTCACAGATTTTTGTTTAATTGGCTCTCTTTACTTGGTCTTTGCCATTTTCTTGAGTAATATTCTACAACCTCAATATCAAAAAGTTCAAGATTAGAGAATACAGGGTATATTTGTCGATAATAATCATCTATCTTTCTATCGTCTTCATTCTTGATGTTTGATTTCCTGGGAGTCTTAACTCTTATATCATCTTGAACATTTTAATTTGAGTAAACTTTCTTTGTAAGGATTATTTAATTTCAAAAAATAGATATTGTAACCTTTAAATCTTGTATGATTCTACCTGGTGAGTTGTGAACAATCAGTTCCTGCCCCCGCATTTCCGCCTTAGGATGGCGTGTGATACAACCACTGTTCAAAAGCATTTTTTCATCACCTGTTTATTATTTACCTTGTTTTCTTCTGAATACCGAGAGAACGCTATAGAGCCATGATCTAGCCGCTAACCCGAAGAATCAACACGAGATCCAAACTTTAAATAACTTTATTGATAAATGATGATGAATACATTATGGTGTAGATAACTTATGGAGATAATAACTTAGATCTAGATATCTCTCACTCGATGTACATACTTAATTATGAACGGGAGCTACCTATTCATAGGCCAAAGCTCCCAATCGTTAAGTTAGTCTAGTTCGTTATAATTTAGTAACGAACTAGACACCATTAGTTATGCTTTTATAACGAATGGTAATAACTTTACGAACTAGTCATCATTCTTTATATTAGATATCGAACGGGCTTAAAGTTAACTATTAATCTAGTTAAATAACCAATGGGCCTCATTCGATATACAATCCATAGCGAGTGAGCCGTTTAACAATAAATAAACATACTAGACTATCTATAACTTATTCGATTTCTGCGGACACCAAAACCGTGCACTAACAAAAACTTTTTTTTGGCTCGTCTTTCTTGTTAGATGGTATTGAATCTGCATAGTATATCGTTTTTTCTTAACTTTGAGATTTGATTGACGGTTTCTTCTCCAACTTCTTTACAATCAAATCTTCTTTCTTCTCAGTTACCTCATCATCCTTCTTCTTACGTTTTTCAAGTACACCACATATCTTTGTGTGTTGAAAACAAAATCTTGTCCAAGTATGGTACAATCAAGAACATGAAAGGGTTTCAGAGAGAATCTCTCTTGACAAGAGTCAGTGTGATGCCCATAAAACATCACAAATTTTAGACCACACTTGACCCTTTTGCTTGATAATTGAGTTTCCCTTCTTAAATCTCAAACTACGTCTTGGAGGTTCAATACCTATTGTTTTGTGATAACCGATTCAATCATTAATTTAATCGAGAAATATAGAAATTCATCAGTCTTTTCATTGCTTCTATCTATTCAACCGTTCACAATGATGAGTTTTTCAATCTTCACAGATTTTTGTTTAATTGGCTCTCTTTACTTGGTCTTTGCCATTTTCTTGAGTAATCTTCTACAACCTCAATATCAAAAAGTTCAAGATTAGAGAATACAGGGTATATTTGTCGATAATAATCATCAATCTTTCTATCGTCTTCATTCTTGATGTTTGATTTCCTGGGAGTCTTAACTCTTATATCATCTTGAACATTTTAATTTGAGTAAACTTTCTTTGTAAGGATTATTTAATTTCAAAAAATAGATATTGTAACCTTTAAATCTTGTATGATTCTACCTGGTGAGTTGTGAACAATCAGTTCCTGCCCCCGCATTTCCGCCTTAGGATGGCGTGTGATACAACCACTGTTCAAAAGCATTTTTTCATCACCTGTTTATTATTTACCTTGTTTTCTTTTGAAAACCGAGAGAACGCTATAGAGCCATGATCTAGCCGCTAACCCGAAGAATCAACACGAGATCCAAACTTTAAATAACTTTATTGATAAATGATGATGAATACATTATGGTGTAGATAACTTATGGAGATAATAACTTAGATCTAGATATCTCTCACTCGATGTACATACTTAATTATGAACGGGAGCTACCTATTCATAGGCCAAAGCTCCCAATCGTTAAGTTAGTCTAGTTCGTTATAATTTAGTAACGAACTAGACACCATTAGTTATGCTTTTATAACGAATGGTAATAACTTTACGAACTAGTCATCATTCTTTATATTAGATATCGAACGGGCTTAAAGTTAACTATTAATCTAGTTAAATAACCAATGGGCCTCATTCGATATACAATCCATAGCGAGTGAGCCGTTTAACAATAAATAAACATACTAGACTATCTATAACTTATTCGATTTCTGCGGACACCAAAACCGTGCACTAACAAAAACTTTTTTTTGGCTCGTCTTTCTTGTTAGATGGTATTGAATCTGCATAGTATATCGTTTTTTCATAACTTTGAGATTTGATTGACGGTTTCTTCTCCAACTTCTTTACAATCAAATCTTCTTTCTTCTCAGTTACCTCATCATCCTTCTTCTTACGTTTTTCAAGTACACCACATATCTTTGTGTGTTGAAAACAAAATCTTGTCCAAGTATGGTACAATCAAGAACATGAAAGGGTTTCGGAGAGAATCTCTCTTGACAAGAGTCAGTGTGATGCCCATAAAACATCACAAATTTTAGACCACACTTGACCCTTTTGCTTGATAATTGAGTTTCCCTTCTTAAATCTCAAACTACGTCTTGGAGGTTCAATACCTATTGTTTTGTGATAACCGATTCAATCATTAATTTAATCGAGAAATATAGAAATTCATCAGTCTTTTCATTGCTTCTATCTATTCAACCGTTCACAATGATGAGTTTTTCAATCTTCACAGATTTTTGTTTAATTGGCTCTCTTTACTTGGTCTTTGCCATTTTCTTGAGTAATCTTCTACAACCTCAATATCAAAAAGTTCAAGATTAGAGAATACAGGGTATATTTGTCGATAATAATCATCAATCTTTCTATCGTCTTCATTCTTGATGTTTGATTTCCTGGGAGTCTTAACTCTTATATCATCTTGAACATTTTAATTTGAGTAAACTTTCTTTGTAAGGATTATTTAATTTCAAAAAATAGATATTGTAACCTTTAAATCTTGTATGATTCTACCTGGTGAGTTGTGAACAATCAGTTCCTGCCCCCGCATTTCCGCCTTAGGATGGCGTGTGATACAACCACTGTTCAAAAGCATTTTTTCATCACCTGTTTATTATTTACCTTGTTTTCTTTTGAAAACCGAGAGAACGCTATAGAGCCATGATCTAGCCGCTAACCCGAAGAATCAACACGAGATCCAAACTTTAAATAACTTTATTGATAAATGATGATGAATACATTATGGTGTAGATAACTTATGGAGATAATAACTTAGATCTAGATATCTCTCACTCGATGTACATACTTAATTATGAACGGGAGCTACCTATTCATAGGCCAAAGCTCCCAATCGTTAAGTTAGTCTAGTTCGTTATAATTTAGTAACGAACTAGACACCATTAGTTATGCTTTTATAACGAATGGTAATAACTTTACGAACTAGTCATCATTCTTTATATTAGATATCGAACGGGCTTAAAGTTAACCATTAATCTAGTTAAATAACCAATGGGCCTCATTCGATATACAATCCATAGCGAGTGAGCCGTTTAACAATAAATAAACATACTAGACTATCTATAACTTATTCGATTTCTGCGGACACCAAAACCGTGCACTAACAAAAACTTTTTTTTGGCTCGCCTTTCTTGTTAGATGGTATTGAATCTGCATAGTATATCGTTTTTTCTTAACTTTGAGATTTGATTGACGGTTTCTTCTCCAACTTCTTTACAATCAAATCTTCTTTCTTCTCAGTTACTTCATCATCCTTCTTCTTACGTTTTTCAAGTACACCACATATCTTTGTGTGTTGAAAACAAAATCTTGTCCAAGTATGGTACAATCAAGAACATGAAAGGGTTTCGGAGAGAATCTCTCTTGACAAGAGTCAGTGTGATGCCCATAAAACATCACAAATTTTAGACCACACTTGACCCTTTTGCTTGATAATTGAGTTTCCCTTCTTAAATCTCAAACTACGTCTTGGAGGTTCAATACCTATTGTTTTGTGATAACCGATTCAATCATTAATTTAATCGAGAAATAAAGAAATTCATCAGTCTTTTCATTGCTTCTATCTATTCAACCGTTCACAATGATGAGTTTTTCAATCTTCACAGATTTTTGTTTAATTGGCTCTCTTTACTTGGTCTTTGCCATTTTCTTGAGTAGTCTTCTACAACCTCAATATCAAAAAGTTCAAGATTAGAGAATACAGGGTATATTTGTCGATAATAATCATCAATCTTTCTATCGTCTTCATTCTTGATGTTTGATTTCCTGGGAGTCTTAACTCTTATATCATCTTGAACATTTTAATTTGAGTAAACTTTCTTTGTAAGGATTATTTAATTTCAAAAAATAGATATTGTAACCTTTAAATCTTGTATGATTCTACCTGGTGAGTTGTGAACAATCAGTTCCTGCCCCCGCATTTCCGCCTTAGGATGGCGTGTGATACAATCACTGTTCAAAAGCATTTTTTCATCACCTGTTTATTATTTACCTTGTTTTCTTTTGAAAACCGAGAGAACGCTATAGAGCCATGATCTAGCCGCTAACCCGAAGAATCAACACGAGATCCAAACTTTAAATAACTTTATTGATAAATGATGATGAATACATTATGGTGTAGATAACTTATGGAGATAATAACTTAGATCTAGATATCTCTCACTCGATGTACATACTTAATTATGAACGGGAGCTACCTATTCATAGGCCAAAGCTCCCAATCGTTAAGTTAGTCTAGTTCGTTATATTTTAGTAACGAACTAGACACCATTAGTTATGCTTTTATAACGAATGGTAATAACTTTACGAACTAGTCATCATTCTTTATATTAGATATCGAACGGGCTTAAAGTTAACTATTAATCTAGTTAAATAACCAATGGGCCTCATTCGATATACAATCCATAGCGAATGAGCCGTTTAACAATAAATAAACATACTAGACTATCTATAACTTATTCGATTTCTACGGACACCAAAACCGTGCACTAACAAAAACTTTTTTTTGGCTCGTCTTTCTAGTTAGATGGTATTGAATCTGCATAGTATATCGTTTTTTCTTAACTTTGAGATTTGATTGACTGTTTCTTCTCCAACTTCTTTACAATCAAATCTTCTTTCTTCTCAGTTACTTCATCATCCTTCTTCTTACGTTTTTCAAGTACACCACATATCTTTGTGTGTTGAAAACAAAATCTTGTCCAAGTATGGTACAATTAAGAACATGAAAGGGTTTCGGAGAGAATCTCTCTTTACAAGAGTCAGTGTGATGCCCATAAAACATCACAGATTTTAGACCACTCTTGACCCTTTTCCTTGATAATTGAGTTTCCCTTCTTAAATCTCAAACTAGGTCTTGGAGGTTCAATACCTATTGTTTTGTGATAACCGATTCAATCATTAATTTAATCGAGAAATATAGAAATTCATCAGTCTTTTCATTGCTTCTATCTATTCAACCGTTCACAATGATGATTTTTCAATCTTCACAGATTTTTGTTTAATTGGCTCTCTTTACTTGGTCTTTGCCATTTTCTTGAGTAATCTTCTACAACCTCAATATCAAAAAGTTCAAGATTAGAGAATACAGGGTATATTTGTCGATAATAATCATCTATCTTTCTATCGTCATTCATTCTTGATATTTGATTTCCTGGGAGTCTTAACTCTTATATCATCTTGAACATTTTAATTTGAGTAAACTTTCTTTGTAAGGATTATTTAATTTCAAAAAATAGATATTGTAACCTTTAAATCTTGTATGATTCTACCTGGTGAGTTGTGAACAATCAGTTCCTGCCCCCGCTTTTCCGCCTTAGGATGGCGTGTGATACAACCACTGTTCAAAAGCATTTTTTCATCACCTGTTTATTATTTACCTTGATTTCTTTTGAATACCGAGAGAACGCTATAGAGCCATGATCTAGCCGCTAACCCGAAGAATCAACACGAGATCCAAACTTTAAATAACTTTATTGATAAATGATGATGAATACATTATGGTGTAGATAACTTATGGAGATAATAACTTAGATCTAGATATCTCTCACTCTATGTACATACTTAATTATGAACGGGAGCTACCTATTCATAGGCCAAAGCTCCCAATCGTTAAGTTAGTCTAGTTCGTTATATTTTAGTAACGAACTAGACACCATTAGTTATGCTTTTATAACGAATGGTAATAACTTTACGAACTAGTCATCATTCTTTATATTAGATATCGAACGGGCTTAAAGTTAACTATTAATCTAGTTAAATAACCAATGGGCCTCATTCGATATACAATCCATAGCGAATGAGCCGTTTAACAATAAATAAACATACTAGACTATCTGTAACTTATTCGATTTCTACGGACACCAAAACCGTGCACTAACAAAAACTTTTTTTTGGCTCGTCTTTCTAGTTAGATGGTATTGAATCTGCATAGTATATCGTTTTTTCTTAACTTTGAGATTTGATTGACGGTTTCTTCTCCAACCTCTTTACAATCAAATCTTCTTTCTTCTCAGTTACTTCATCAACCTTCTTCTTACGTTTTTCAAGTACACCACATATCTTTGTGTGTTGAAAACAAAATCTTGTCCAAGTATGGTACAATCAAGAACATGAAAGGGTTTCGGAGAGAATCTCTCTTGACAAGAGTCAGTGTGATGCCCAAAACATCACAGATTTTAGACCACACTTGACCCTTTTGCTTGATAATTGAGTTTCCCTTCTTAAATCTCAAATTAGGTCTTGGAGGTTCAATATCTATTGTTTTGTGATAACCGCTTCAATCATTAATTTAATCGAGAAATATAGAAATTCATCAGTCTTTTCATTGCTTCTATCTATTCAACCGTTCACAATGATGAGTTTTTCAATCTTCACAGATTTTTGTTTAATTGGCTCTCTTTGCTTGGTCTTTTGCCATTTTCTTGAGTAATCTTCTACAACCTCAATATCAAAAAGTTCAAGATTAGAGAATACAGGGTATATTTGTCGATAATAATCATCTATCTTTCTATCGTCTTCATTTTTGATGTTTGATTTCCTGGGAGTCTTAACTCTTATATCATCTTGAACATTTTAATTTGAGTAAACTTTCTTTGTTTGGATTATTTAATTTCAAAAAATAGATATTGTAACCTTTAAATCTTGTATGATTCTACCTGGTGAGTTGTGAACAATCAGTTCCTGCCCCCGCATTTCCGCCTTAGGATGGCGTGTGACACAACCACTGTTCAAAAGCAATTTTTCATCACCTGTTTATTATTTACCTTGTTTTCTTTTGAAAACCGAGTGAACGCTATAGAGCCATGATCTAGCCGCTAACCCGAAGCATCAACACGAGATCCAAACTTTAAATAACTTTATTGATAAATGATGATGAATACATTATGGTGTAGATAACTTATGGAGATAATAACTTAGATCTAGATATCTCTCACTCGATGTACATACTTAATTATGAACGGGAGCTACCTATTCATAGGCCAAAGCTCCCAATCGTTAAGTTAGTCTAGTTCGTTATATTTTAGTAACGAACTAGACATCATTCGTTATGCTTTTATAACGAATGGTAATAACTTTACGAACTAGTCATCATTCTTTATATTAGGTATCGAATGGGCTTAAAGTTAACTATTAATCTAGTTAAATAACGAATGGGCCTCATTCGCTATACAATCCATAGCGAATGAGCCGTTTAACAATAAATAAACATACTAGACTATATACAACTTATTCGATTTCTACGGACACCAAAACCGTGCACTAACAAAAACTTTTTTTTGTTAGTCTATTGATAATGTTATTAATCGGCTGTTACTTGGGGCTTCGGTTTACGTAATTTGGAAGGAACGAAATAACCGGCTTTTCTGGAACTCTTTGAAGACTCCAATGATTGTTGCTGACGAAATCATTAAGGGTACTCGCTTAAAGCTAATGACTCTAAAGTTAAAGAATTCTGAACGGGTCAATCGGGTTCTCGATGATTGGCACTTTCCGAGAGGGGTTTCCCACCAAATTGATGATAATGGTTGATTTGTTTTTGTTATGTTTGTTTCTTTGGCTCTTGTGTAGGCTTTAGTAGTGTTTACCATTGTTTGGTGGTTTTGGTTTTGTTTACTCTTGTATGGCATGTCATACTTGAGAACTAATATGGCACTTTGTCATATTACTTGTACTTTGTTGGTTGTGTGGAATGAATTTAACCGGGTAAAACCCTTTACCCAAAAAAAAATGTCATACTTGAGAACTAATATGGCACTTTGTCATATTACTTGTACTTTGTTGGTTGTGTGGAATGAATTTAACCGGGTAAAACCCTTTACCCAAAAAAAAAACAAAAACTTTTTTTTGGCTCGTCTATCAAGTTAGTTGGTATTGAATCTGCATAGTATATCGTTTTTTCTTAACTTTGAGATTTGATTGATGGTTTCTTCTCCAACTTCTTTACAATCACATCTTCTTTCTTCTCATTTATTTCATCAACCTTCTTCTTACGTTTTTCTAGTACACCACATATCTTTGTGTGTTCAAAACAAAATCTTGTCCAAGTATGGTACAATCAAGAACATGAAATGGTTTAGGAGAGAATCTCTCATGACAAGAGTCAATGTGATGCCCATAAAACATCACAGATTTTAGACAACACTTGACCCTTTTGCTTGATAATTGAGTTTCCCATCTTAAATCTCAAACTAGGTCTTGGAGGTTCAATATCTATTGTTTTGTGATAACCGATTCAATCATTAATTTAATCGAGAAATATAGAAATTCATCAGTCTTTTCATTGCTTCTATCTATTCAACCGTTCACAATGATGACTTTTTCAATCTTCACAGATTTTTGTTTAATTGTCTCTCTTTACTTGGTCTTTACCATTTTCTTGAGTAATCTTCTACAACCTCAATATCAAAAAGTTCAAGATTAGAGAATACAGGGTATATTTGTCGATAATAATCATCTATCTTTCCATCGTCTTCATTCTTGATGTTTGATTTCCTGGGAGTCTTAACTCTTATATAATCTTGACATTTTAATTTGAGTAAACTTTCTTTGTTTGGATTATTTAATTTCAAAAAATAGATATTGTAAACCTTAAATCTTGTATGATTCTACCTTGTGAGTTGTGAACAATCAGTTCCTGCCCCCACATTTCCGCCTTAGGATGGCGTGTGACACAACCACTGTTCAAAAGCAATTTATCATCACCTGTTTATTATTTACCTTGTTTTCTTTTGAAAACTGAGTGAACGCTATAGAGCCATGATCTAGCAGCTAACCCGAAGCATCAACACGAGAAACACGAGATCCAAACTTTAAATAACTTTATTGATAAATGATGATGAATACATTATGGTGTAGATAACTTATGGAGATAATAACTTAGATCTAGATATCTCTCACTTAATTATGAACGGGAGCTACCTATTCATAGGCCAAAGCTCCCAATCGTTAGGTTAGTCTAATTCGTTATATTTTAGTAACGAATTAGACACCATTAGTTATGCTTTTATAACGAATAGTAATAACTTTACGAACTAGTCATCATTCTTTATATTAGATATCGAATGGGATTAAAGTTCACTATTAATCTAGTTAAATAACCAATGGGCCTCATTCACTATACAATCCATAGCGAATGAAACATTTAACAATAAATGAACATACTGGAATATCTATAACTTATTCGATTTCTACGGACACCAAAACCGTGCACTAACAAAAACCTTTTTTTTGGCTCGTCTTTCTAATTAGATGGTATTGAATCTGCATAGTATATCGTTTTTTCTTAACTGAGATTTTATTGATGGTTTCTTCTCCAACTTCTTTACAATCACATCTTCTTTCTTCTCAGTTACTTCATCAACCTTCTTCTTACGTTTTCAAGTACTCCACATATCTTTGTGTTTTCAAATCATAATCTTGTCCAAACATGGTACATTCAAGAACATGAATTGGTTTAGGAGAGAATCTCTCATGACAAGAGTCAGTGTGATGCCCATAAAACATCACAGATTTAAGACCACACTTGAGCCTTTTGCTTGATAATTGAGTTTCCCTTCTTAAATCTCTCACTTGTCTTGGATGTTCAATACCTATTATTTTGTGATAACTGATTCAATCATTAATTTAATCGAGAAATATAGAAATTCATCAGTCTTTTCATTGCGTCTATCTATTCATCCGTTCACAATGATGAGTTTTTCAATCTTCACAAATTTTTATTTAATTGGCTCTCTTTACTTGGTCTTTACCATTTTCTTGATTAATCTTTTACAACCTCAGTATCAAAAAGTTCAAGATTAGAGAATACATGGTATATTTGTCGATAATAATCATCTATCTTTCTATCGTCTTCATTCTTGATGATTTCCTGGGAGTCTTAACTCTTATATCATCTTGAACATTTTCATTTGAGTAAACTATCTTCGTTTGGATTACTTAATTTCAAAAAATAGATATTGCCACCTTTAAATCTTGCATGATTCTACCTTGTGAGCTGTGAACAATCAGTTCCCGCCCCCGCATTTCCACCTTAAGATTACGTGTGACACAACCACTGTTCAAAACCAATTTATCATCAGCTGTTTATTATTTACCCTGTTTTCTTTTGAAAACTGAGTGAACGCTATAGAGCCATGATCTAGCCGCTAACCCGATGCATCAACACGATAAACTCGAGATCCAAACTTTAAATAACTTTATTGATAAATGACGATGAATACATTATGGTGTAGATAACTTATGGAGATAATTACTTGGATCTAGATCTCTCTCACTCGATGTACACATTTAATTATGAACAGGAGCTATCTATTCATAGGCCAAAAGCTCCCAATCGTTAAGTTAGTCTAATTCGTTATATTTTAGTAACGAATTAGACACCATTAATTATGCTTTTATAACGATGGTAATAACTTTACGAACTAGTCATCATTCTTTATATTAGATATCGAATGGGATTAAAGTTCACTATTAATCTAGTTAAATAACCAATGGGCCTCATTCACTATACAATCCATAGCGAATGAGCCATTTAACAATAAATGAACATACTGGAATATCTATAACTTATTCGATTTCTACGGACACCAAAACCGTGCACTAACAAAAACCTTTTTTGGCTCGTCTTTCTAATTAGATGGTATTGAATCTGCATAGTATATCGTTTTTTCTTAACTTTGAGATTTTATTGATGGTTTCTTCTCCAACTTCTTTACAATCACATCTTCTTTCTTCTCAGTTACTTCATCAACCTTCTTCTTACGTTTACAAGTACTCCACATATCTTTGTGTGTTCAAAACAAAATCTTGTCCAAACATGGTACATTCAAGAACATGAATTGGTTTAGGAGAGAATCTCTCATGACAAGAGTCAGTGTGATGCCCATAAAACATCACAGATTTAAGACCACACTTGAGCCTTTTGCTTGATAATTGAGTTTCCCTTCTTAAATCTCTCACTTGTCTTGGATGTTCAATACCTATTATTTTGTGATAACTGATTCAATCATTAATTTAATCGAGAAATATAGAAATTCATCAGTCTTTTCATTGCGTCTATCTATTTATCCGTTCACAATGATGAGTTATTCAATCTTCACAAATTTTTATTTAATTGGCTCTCTTTACTTGGTCTTTACCATTTTCTTGATTAATCTTTTACAACCTCAGTATCAAAAAGTTCAAGATTAGAGAATACATGGTATATTTGTCGATAATAATCATCTATCTTTCTATCGTCTTCATTCTTGATGTTTGATTTCCTGGGAGTCTTAACTCTTATATCATCTTGAACATTTTCATTTGAGTAAACTATCTTCGTTTGGATTACTTAATTTCAAAAAATAGATATTGCCACCTTTAAATCTTGCATGATTCTACCTTGTGAGCTGTGAACAATCAGTTCCCGCCCCCGCATTTCCACCTTAAGATTACGTGTGACACAACCACTGTTCAAAACCAATTTATCATCAGCTGTTTATTATTTACCTTGTTTTCTTTTGAAAACTGAGTGAACGCTATAGAGCCATGATCTAGCCGCTAACCCGATGCATCAACACGATAAACTCGAGATCCAAACTTTAAATAACTTTATTGATAAATGACGATGAATACATTATGGTGTAGATAACTTATGGAGATAATAACTTGGATCTAGATCTCTCTCACTCGATGTACACATTTAATTATGAACAGGAGCTATCTATTCATAGGCCAAAAGCTCCCAATCGTTAAGTTAGTCTAATTCGTTATATTTTAGTAACGAATTAGACACCATTAATTATGCTTTTATAACGATGGTAATAACTTTACGAACTAGTCATCATTCTTTATATTAGATATCGAATGGGATTAAAGTTCACTATTAATCTAGTTAAATAACCAATGGGCCTCATTCACTATACAATCCATATCGAATGAGCCTTTTAACAATAAATGAACATACTGGAATATCTATAACTTATTCGATTTCTACGGACACCAAAACCGTGCACTAACAAAAACCTTTTTTGGCTCGTCTTTCTAATTAGATGGTATTGAATCTGCATAGTATATCGTTTTTTCTTAACTTTGAGATTTTATTGATGGTTTCTTCTCCAACTTCTTTACAATCACATCTTCTTTCTTCTCAGTTACTTCATCAACCTTCTTCTTACGTTTTCAAGTACTCCACATATCTTTGTGTGTTCCAAACAAAATCTTGTCCAAACATGGTACATTCAAGAACATGAATTGGTTTAGGAGAGAATCTCTCATGACAAGAGTCAGTGTGATGCCCATAAAACATCACAGATTTAAGACCACACTTGAGCCTTTTGCTTGATAATTGAGTTTCCCTTCTTAAATCTCTCACTTGTCTTGGATGTTCAATACCTATTATTTTGTGATAACTGATTCAATCATTAATTTAATCGAGAAATATAGAAATTCATCAGTCTTTTCATTGCGTCTATCTATTCATCCGTTCACAATGATGAGTTTTTCAATCTTCACAAATTTTTATTTAATTGGCTCTCTTTACTTGGTCTTTACCATTTTCTTGATTAATCTTTTACAACCTCAGTATCAAAAAGTTCAAGATTAGAGAATACATGGTATATTTGTCGATAATAATCATCTATCTTTCTATCGTCTTCATTCTTGATGATTTCCTGGGAGTCTTAACTCTTATATCATCTTGAACATTTTCATTTGAGTAAACTATCTTCGTTTGGATTACTTAATTTCAAAAAATAGATATTGCCACCTTTAAATCTTGCATGATTCTACCTTGTGAGCTGTGAACAATCAGTTCCCGCCCCCGCATTTCCACCTTAAGATTACGTGTGACACAACCACTGTTCAAAACCAATTTATCATCAGCTGTTTATTATTTACCTTGTTTTCTTTTGAAAACTGAGTGAACGCTATAGAGCCATGATCTAGCCGCTAACCCGATGCATCAACACGATAAACTCGAGATCCAAACTTTAAATAACTTTATTGATAAATGACGATGAATACATTATGGTGTAGATAACTTATGGAGATAATAACTTGGATCTAGATCTCTCTCACTCGATGTACACATTTAATTATGAACAGGAGCTATCTATTCATAGGCCAAAAGCTCCCAATCGTTAAGTTAGTCTAATTCGTTATATTTTAGTAACGAATTAGACACCATTAATTATGCTTTTATAACGATGGTAATAACTTTACGAACTAGTCATCATTCTTTATATTAGATATCGAATGGGATTAAAGTTCACTATTAATCTAGTTAAATAACCAATGGGCCTCATTAACTATACAATCCATACCGAATGAGCCATTTAACAATAAATGAACATACTGGAATATCTATAACTTATTCGATTTCTACGGACACCAAAACCGTGCACTAACAAAAACCTTTTTTGGCTCGTCTTTCTAATTAGATGGTATTGAATCTGCATAGTATATCGTTTTTTCTTAACTTTGAGATTTTATTGATGGTTTCTTCTCCAACTTCTTTACAATCACATCTTCTTTCTTCTCAGTTACTTCATCAACCTTCTTCTTACGTTTTCAAGTACTCCACATATCTTTGTGTGTTCAAAACAAAATCTTGTCCAAACATGGTACATTCAAGAACATGAATTGGTTTAGGAGAGAATCTCTCATGACAAGAGTCAGTGTGATGCCCATAAAACATCACAGATTTAAGACCACACTTGAGCCTTTTGCTTGATAATTGAGTTTCCCTTCTTAAATCTCTCACTTGTCTTGGATGTTCAATACCTATTATTTTGTGATAACTGATTCAATCATTAATTTAATCGAGAAATATAGAAATTCATCAGTCTTTTCATTGCGTCTATCTATTTATCCGTTCACAATGATGAGTTATTCAATCTTCACAAATTTTTATTTAATTGGCTCTCTTTACTTGGTCTTTACCATTTTCTTGATCAATCTTTTACAACCTTCGGTATCAAAAAGTTCAAGATTAGAGAATACATTGTATATTTGTCGATAATAATCATCTATCTTTCTATCGTCTTCATTCTTGATGTTTGATTTCCTGGGAGTCTTAACTCTTATATCATCTTGAACATTTTTATTTGAGTAAACTATCTTCGTTTGGATTACTTAATTTCAAAAAATAGATATTGCCACCTTTAAATCTTGCATGATTCTACCTTGTGAGCTGTGAACAATCAGTTCCCGCCCCCGCATTTCCACCTTAAGATTACGTGTGACACAACCACTGTTCAAAACCAATTTATCATCAGCTGTTTATTATTTACCTTGTTTTCTTTTAAAAACTGAGTGAACGCTATAGAGCCATGATCTAGCCGCTAACCCGATGCATCAACACGATAAACTCGAGATCCAAACTTTAAATAACTTTATTGATAAATGACGATGAATACATTATGGTGTAGATAACTTATGGAGATAATAACTTGGATCTAGATCTCTCTCACTCGATGTACACATTTAATTATGAACGGGAGCTACCTATTCATAGGCCAAAAGCTCCCAATCGTTAAGTTAGTCTAATTCGTTATATTTTAGTAACGAATTAGACACCATTAATTATGCTTTTATAACGAATGGTAAAAACTTTACGAACTAGTCATCATTCTTTATATTAGATATCGAATGGGATTAAAGTTCACTATTAATCTAGTTAAATAACCAATGGGCCTCATTCACTATACAATCCATAGCGAATGAGCCATTTAACAATAAATGAACATACTGGAATATCTATAACTTATTCGATTTCTACGGACACCAAAACCGTGCACTAACAAAAACCTTTTTTGGCTCGTCTTTCTAATTATATGGTATTGAATCTGCATAGTATATCGTTTTTTCTTAACTTTGAGATTTTATTGATGGTTTCTTCTCCAACTTCTTTACAATCACATCTTCTTTCTTCTCAGTTACTTCATCAACCTTCTTCTTACGTTTTCAAGTACTCCACATATCTTTGTGTGTTCAAAACAAAATCTTGTCCAAACATGGTACATTCAAGAACATGAATTGGTTTAGGAG
Organism: Bidens hawaiensis; assembly: GCF_021521415.1. Classification (NCBI taxonomy): domain Eukaryota; kingdom Viridiplantae; phylum Streptophyta; class Magnoliopsida; order Asterales; family Asteraceae; genus Bidens; species Bidens hawaiensis. The sequence continues at coordinate 287,413 of NW_027493824.1, forward strand.
AGAATCTCTCATGACAAGAGTCAGTGTGATGCCCATAAAACATCACAGATTTAAGACCACACTTGAGCCTTTTGCTTGATAATTGAGTTTCCCTTCTTAAATCTCTCACTTGTCTTGGATGTTCAATACCTATTATTTTGTGATAACTGATTCAATCATTAATTTAATCGAGAAATATAGAAATTCATCAGTCTTTTCAATGCGTCTATCTATTTATCCGTTCACAATGATGAGTTATTCAATCTTCACAAATTTTTATTTAATTGGCTCTCTTTACTTGGTCTTTACCATTTTCTTGATTAATCTTTTACAACCTCAGTATCAAAAAGTTCAAGATTAGAGAATACATGGTATATTTGTCGATAATAATCATCTATCTTTCTATCGTCTTCATTCTTGATGTTTGATTTCCTGGGAGTCTTAACTCTTATATCATCTTGAACATTTTCATTTGAGTAAACTATCTTCGTTTGGATTACTTAATTTCAAAAAATAGATATTGCCACCTTTAAATCTTGCATGATTCTACCTTGTGAGCTGTGAACAATCAGTTCCCGCCCCCGCATTTCCACCTTAAGATTACGTGTGACACAACCACTGTTCAAAACCAATTTATCATCAGCTGTTTATTATTTACCTTGTTTTCTTTTAAAAACTGAGTGAACGCTATAGAGCCATGATCTAGCCGCTAACCCGATGCATCAACACGATAAACTCGAGATCCAAACTTTAAATAACTTTATTGATAAATGATGATGAATACATTATGGTGTAGATAACTTACGGAGATAATAACTTGGATCTAGATCTCTCTCACTCGATGTACACATTTAATTATGAACGGGAGCTACCTATTCATAGGCCAAAAGCTCCCAATCGTTAAGTTAGTCAAATTCGTTATATTTTAGTAACGAATTAGACACCATTACTTATGCTTTTATAACGAATGGTAATAACTTTAAGAACTAGTCATCATTCTTTATATTAGATATCGAATGGGATTAAAGTTCACTATTAATCTAGTTAAATAACCAATGGGCCTCATTCACTATACAATCCATAGCGAATGAGCCATTTAACAATAAATGAACATACTGGAATATCTATAACTTATTCGATTTCTACGGACACCAAAACCGTGCACTAACAAAAACCTTTTTTTGGCTCGTCTTTCTAATTAGATGGTATTGAATCTGTATAGTATAACGTTTTTTCTTAACTTTGAGATTTTATTGATGGTTTCTTCTCCAACTTCTTTACAATCACATCTTCTTTCTTCTCAGTTACTTCATCAACCTTCTTCTTACGTTTTTCAAGTACTCCACATATCTTTTTGTGTTCCAAAAAAAATCTTGTCCAAACATGGTACATTCAAGAACATGAATTGGTTTAGGAGAGAATCTCTCATGACAAGAGTCAGTGTGTTGCCCATAAAACATCACAGATTTTAGACCACACTTGACCCTTTTGCTTGATTTTGAGTTTCCCCTCTTAAATCTCTCACTAGGTCTTGGAGGTTCAATTCCTATTGTTTTGTGATAACCGATTCAATCATTAATTTAATCGAGAAATATAGAAATTCTTCAGTCTTTTCATTGCTTCTATCTATTCATCCGTTAACAATGATGACTTTTTCAATCTTCACAGATTTTATTTAATTGGCTCTCTTTACTTGGTCTTTACCATTTTCTTGAGTAATCTTCTACAACCTCAATATCAAAAAGTTCAAGAATTGAGAATACGGGGTATATTTGTCGATAATAATCATCTATTTTTCTAACGTCTTCATTCTTGAAGTTTGATTTCCTGGGAGTCTTAACTCTTGTATCATCTTAAACATTTTCATTTGAGTAAACTTTCTTTGTTTGGATTATTTAATTTCAAAAAATAGATATTGTCACCTTTAAATCATGTAAGATTCTACCTTGTGAGCTGTTAACAATCAGTTCATGCCCCCGCATTTCCGCCTTAGGATGGTGTGTGACACAACCACTGTTCAAAACCAATTTATCATCACCTGTTTATTATTTACCTTGTTTTCTTTTGAAAACTAAGTGAACGCTGTAGAGCCATGATCTAGCCGCAAACCCGAAGCATCAACCCGAGAAACACAAGATCCAAACTTTAAATAACTTTATTGATAAATGATGATGAATACATTATGGTGTAGATAACTTATGGAGATAATAACTTAGATCTAGATCGTTTTCACTCGATGTACAAACTTAATTATGAACAGGAGCTACCTATTCATAGGCCAAAGCTCGATGAATTAGACACCATTAGTTATGCTTTTATAACATTTAGACACCATTAGTTATGCTTTTATAACGAATGGTAATAACTTTACAAACTAGTCATCATTCTTTTTATTAGATATCGAATGGGCTTAAAGTTAACTATTTATCTAGTTAAATAACGAATGGGCCTCATTCGCTATACAATCCATAGCGAATGAGCCATTTAACAATAAATAAACATACCAGACTATCTATAACTTATCCGATTTCTACGGACACCAAAACCGTGCACTAACAAAAACTTTTTTTGGCTCATCTTTCTATTTAGATGGTATTGAATCTGCATAGTATATCGCTTTTTCTTAACTTTGGGATTTGATTGATGGTTTCTTCTCCAACTTCTTTACAATCACATCTTCTTTCTTCTCAGTTACTTCATCAACCTTCTTCTTACGTTTTTCAAGTACTCCACTTATCTTTGTGTGTTCAAACAAAATCTTGTCCAAACATGGTACATTCAATAACATGAATTGGTTTAGGAAAGAATCTCTCAAGACAAGAGTCAGTGTGATGCCCATAACACATCACAGATTTTAGACCACACTTGACCCTTTTGCTTGATAATTGAGTTTCCCTTCTTAAATCTCTCACTAGGTCTGGGAGGTTCAATACCTATTGTTTTGTGAATACTGATTTAATCATTAATTTAATCGAGAAATATAGAAATTCATCAGTCATTTCATTGGTTCTATCTATTCATCCGTTCACAATGATGAGATTTTCAATCTTCACAGATTTTTATTTAATTGGCTCTCTTTACTTGGTCTTTACCATTTTCTTGATTAATCTTTTACTACCTCAGTATCAAAAAGTTCAAGATTAGAGAATACATGGTATATTTGTCGATAATAATCATCTATATTTCTATCGTCTTCATTCTTGATGTTTGATTTCCTGGGAGTCGTAACTCTTATATCATCTTGAACATTTTCATTTGAGTAAACTTTCTTCGTTTGGATTACTTAATTTAAAAAAATAGATATTGCCACCTTTAAATCTTGCATGATTCTACCTTGTGAGCTGTGAACAATCAGTTCCAGCCCCCGCATTTCCACCTTAAGATGACGTGTGACACAACCACTGTTCAAAACCAATTTATCATCAGATGTTTATTATTTACCTTGTTTTTTTTGAAAACTGAGTGAACGCTATAGAGCCATGATCTAGCCGCTAACCCGATGCATCAACACGATAAACTCGAGATCCAAACTTTAAATAACTTTATTGATAAATGCTGATGAATACATTATGGTGTAGATAACTTATGGAGATAATAACTTGGATCTAGATCTCTCTCACTCGATGTACACACTTAATTATGAACGGGAGCTACCTATTCATAGGCCAAAAGCTCCCAATCGGTAAGTTAGTCTAATTCGTTATATTTTAGTAACGAATTAGACACCATTAGTTATGCTTTTATAACGAATGGTAATAACTTAAAAAACTAGTCATCATTCTTTTTATTAGATATCGAATGGGCTTAAAGTTAACTATTTATCTACTTAAATAACGAATGGGCCTCATTCGCTATACAATCCATAGCGAATGAGCCATTTAACAATAAATAAACATACTAGACTATCTATAACTTATCCGATTTCTACGGACACCAAAACCGTGCACTAACAAAAACTTTTTTTTGGCTCGTCTTTCTAATTAGATGGTATTGAATCTTCATAGTATAACGTTTTTTCTTAACTTTGGGATTTGATTGATGGTTTCTTCTCCAACTTCTTTACAATCACATCTTCTTTCTTCTCAGTTACTTCATCAACCTTCTTCTTACTTTTTTCAAGTACTCCACATATCTTTGTGTGCTCCAAACAAAATCTTGTCCAAACAAGGTACATTCAAGAACATGAATTGGTTTAGGAGAGAATCTCTCATGACAAGAGTCAGTGTGATGCCCATAAAACATCACAGATTTTAGACCACACTTGACCCTTTTGCTTGATAATTGAGTTTCCCCTCTTAAATCTCTCACTAGGTCTTGGAGGTTCAATACCTATTGTTTTGTGATAACTGATTTAATCATTAATTTAATCAAGAAATATAGAAATTCATCAGTCATTTCATTGGTTCTATCTATTCATCCGTTCACAATGATGAGATTTTCAATCTTCACATATTTTTATTTAATTGGCTTTCTTTACTTGGTCTTTACCTTTTTCTTGATTAATCTTTTACAACCTCAGTATCAAAAAGTTCAAGTTTAGAGAATACATGGTATATTTGTCGATAATAATCATCTATCTTTCTATCGTCTTCATTCTTGATGTTTGATTTTCTAGGAGTCTTAACTCTTATATCATCTTGAACATTTTAATTTGAGTAAACTTTCTTTGTTTGGATTATTTAATTTCAAAAAATAGATATTGTAACCCTTAAATCTTGTATGATTCTACCTTGTGAGTTGTGAACAATCAGTTCCTGTCCCCGCATTTCCGCCTTACGTGTGACACAACCACTGTTCAAAAGCAATTTTTCATCACCTGTTTATTATTTACCATGTTTTCTTTTGAAAACTGAGTGAACGCTATAGAGCCATGATCTAGCCGCTAACCCGATGCATCAACACGATAAACTCGAGATCCAAACTTTAAATAACTTTATTGATAAATGATGATGAATACATTATGGTGTAGATAACTTATGGAGATAATAACTTGGATCTAGATCTCTCTCACTCGATGTACACACTTAATTATGAACGGGAGCTACCTATTCATAGGCCAAAAGCTCCCAATCGTTAAGTTAGTCTAATTCGTTATATTTTAGTAACGAATTAGACACCATTAGTTATGCTTTTATAACGAATGGTAATAACTTTACGAACTAGTCATCATTCTTTATAATAGATATCGAATGGGCTTAAATTTAACTATTAATCTAGTTAAATAACGAATGGGCCTCATTCGATATACAATCCATAGCGAATGAGCCATTTAACAATAAATAAACATACTAGACTATCTATAACTTATCCGATTTCTACGGACACCAAAACCGTGCACTAACAAAAACTTTTTTTTGGCTCGTCTTTCTAATTAGATGGTATTGAATCTTCATAGTACATCGTTATTTCTTAACTTTGGGATTTGATTGATGGTTTCTTCTCCAACTTCTTTACAATCACATCTTCTTTCTTCTCAGTTACTTCATCAACCTTCTTCTTACGTTTTTCAAGTTCTCCACATATATTTGTGTGTTCCAAACAAAATCTTGTCCTAATATGGTACATTCAAGAACATGAATTGGTTTAGGAGAGAATCTATCATGACAAGAGTCAGTGTGATGCCCATAAAACATCACAGATTTTAGACCACACTTGACCCTTTTGTCACACCCCGAAAACCTTAACTTAACACAGCGAAAGTCTTAACTTTAATTCATTCGGCTTATGACAGATGCCGATAGTCAACAATAATAACCATTTAATAATAAAAGCATCATCTTTTATTATAAGAAATATTTTACAAAATCAGAGTTTTCTACACGTGCTATGCACGGTTTACAACACATCACTTTTGTTCAAACACCCCACGCTCTCGTTTCCATGCCACCTCGAAACCTTCACTTTCCTGCAAGGCATATTTAAATAATATTTGGGTCAACACGAATGTTGGTGAGTTATTCCTGAGAAGAAAAACTTATTATATAAATATAAACAATTTATATATAAACAACACATGAATATAATGGTGTACGGCCATTATACTCCCAATAAAACCGATCATAACACGATATAACACAATAACGAAACCCGCATTTTACCTTTAAGCACAAAAAGCGTTAGTTGTAAACTAGCTAAGAATACAACGCGTGTATGACTACCAATTTGATAACTCGAAACGTACCATACTCGAAATATTCCCACTTTTAACCCAACGCGAATGGAAGTTGGGGGCGTCACCCCGATAGATCTACCAACATTTCTGTGCCCTCAATTCGGTTAACAGTTATTTAACCAAATTGATTCATCCCACAATAACGACAATTTGTAGTATAATGCGTTTTCAAAACATATATATATATAAATACGAATATAGATATACAATATGCTTTTCGGAGGAAGAACTCAACTTTGATTTCAGTGTTCGAATAAATGCTCGTTCCTATATTAGTACACGTTCGTTAATTTTAGGTTTGACTAAAATATATATATTCTTATTCTAAAAATCCACACAAGCATATAACACATAAAGTTTACTACTTATAATCTTATAATTCTATACTTAAAAATATAAACAAGTAATAATCAACTAATAATTGTTTTATTTAATAATTTAATTTAATTATTAAAATTTATAAAAATTATTACCTTTAGTTGCTGGAGTGTTTTGGAAAAATTCAAGTTATTATTTTATTTAAAATTTTGACTCTATTATAATCGGTTTTGTCGGTTTTGTCGGTTTCGTTGATTTTGATCAAAATCAAATTTTTGTATTACTTGCATGGGTAAGTAACTTTCCAACAAAGTCAAATCCCTACACTTTTGTCAACCCTTTTCCAAGATCCTTTCAAAACCATTATTATTATTACTTACAACTTTTTCAAGTAATCAAGTATGTGGGTTTTCAAAATTATCATTCTTTCTTTAACCATTTTACCATTTAACAAGCTTACAACTTCAATCCAATACCAAAATCAAAACTCACGGCCTAACATGGGTATTTTTACTCATTATCCATCGTTGATCTTTTGGCCATTTACACATTTACTTCCAATATTAAAACAATACCTAAACCCATTTGTTAAACAAACTCAAGTAACATCAATATGGACAATCTATACAAGCTAAAATGCAACCATAACAAGTCCTATAATCCACAAAACCCATCTTATACATTCCTATGTAAACTCACGGTTCACACATATGCATGTATATATCCATATTATACCTACATGTACACTACCAAGCATACTAAAATCAAGCTTTAAACATCAAATAGCAACTAATATACACAAATCTTGAAGTGGGTTACCTTGGGTTTCGGATTTGGTGTCTAAGGAGGTGATAATGTGACCTTGTGTTGGCTATAATCCTTCCTTTGGCTTCCTACTTCTTGTTATTAGCTTAACCTTCCACCAAAGATCTCCTAATCAAGTGTTGTGTGTATAAAAATTTGAAAATGTGAGATGGTAAGGTGGTGGTGGGGTGGCCGGTTATATGAAGGGAGAAAGAGAGGTATAGGGTTGTGAGTTGGATGGTATAGGGTGTGCATGTGTCCAAGTGTGTAGCTTCCAAGTAATCTATCAATCATTGCATACCTATATGTAAGCTTTTCATTGGTGGGTTTGGGAGGTGGGTTGGGTTGTGTGTAAGTGGCGGCCGAGAGAGATGGGGGAGGGAGAGGGAGAGGTGGTTTTGAATAATGACATGTGATAATACCTAGGTGTTAAAGTTTAACGTATCTCGTAATTTATCTAGCCAAACGACTTCCGTTTCTAATAATTTTTATCAGACTTTGAGCGAAATTAGATTACAGTCAATGTCTGCCTAAAAACAAAATTTTCTGATAAACTTAATGTCGGGCTCTTACGGTGTCCTCTACTGGCTTTCGGTTACTTATTTTCTAATTTTTGCGATTCGAACCTTCTAAAATTAAGTTTATACACTATCTCTAATATCCTAACATAAAATTTTATTTTTCGAGTTCATCTTGACACGTTTATGAATTTATCCGTTTTAAGATATTACTCGGTGTCAATCTGTACAGTGTCAGCTACACGACAAAATTGAACTTTTTCGGGTTCCATATTTTAAAATTCAACTAAAGTCAAAAACTTTGACTAAAAATATTATTCCTATGTATTTATTTTACTAATTAATACACGATTACGGTTAAGATAATTACCAGATTAGTCTAATTTTTGGCGGTTGTCACACCTTTTGCTTGATAATTGAGTTTCCCCTCTTAAATCTCTCACTAGGTCTTGGAGGTTCAATAGCTATTGTTTTGTGATAACTGATTCAATCATTAATTTAATCGAGAAATATAGAAATTCTTCAGTCTTTTCATTGCTTCTATCTATTCATCCGTTAACAATGATGACTTTTTCAATCTTCACATATTTTATTTAATTGGCTCTCTTTACTTGGTCTTTACCATTTTCTTGAGTAATCTTCTACAACCTCAATATCAAAAAGTTCAAGACTAAAGAATACAGGGTATATTTGTCGATAATAATCATCTATCTTTCTAACGTCTTCATTCTTGAAGTTTGATTTTCTGGGAGTCTTAACTCTTATATCATCTTGAACATTTTCATTTGAGTAAACTTTCTTCGTTTGAATTACTTAATTTCAAAAAATAGATATTGCCACCTTTAAATCTTGCATGATTCTACCTTGTGAGCTGTGAACAATCAGTTCCCGCCCCCGCATTTCCGCCATAAGATGACGTGTGACACAACCACTGTTCAAAACCAATTTATCATCAGCTGTTTATTATTTACCTTGTTTTCTTTTGAAAACTGAGTGAACGCTATAGAGCCATGATCTAGCGGCTAACCCGATGCATCAGCACGAGAAACATGAGATCTAAACTTTAAATAACTTTATTGATAAATGATGATGAATACATTATGGTGTAGATAACTTATGGTGATAATAACTTGGATCTAGATCTCTCTCAATCGATGTACACACTTAATTATGATCGGGAGCTACCTATTCATAGGCAAAGCTCCCAATCGTTAAGTTAGTCTAATTCGTTATATTTTAGTAACGAATTAGACACCATTAGTTATGCTTTTATAACGAATGGTAATAACTTTACGAACTAGTCATCATTCTTTATAATAGATATCGAATGGGCTTAAATTTAACTATTAATCTAGTTAAATAACGAATGGGCCTCATTCGATATACAATCCATAGCGAATGAGCCATTTAACAATAAATAAACATACTAAACTATCTATAACTTATCCGATTTCTACGGACACCAAAACCGTGCACTAACAAAAACTTTTTTTTGGCTCGTCTTTCTAATTAGATGGTATTGAATCTTCATAGTACATCGTTTTTTCTTAACTTTGGGATTTGATTGATGGTTTCTTCTCAAACTTCTTTACAATCACATCTTCTTTCTTCTCAGTTACTTCATCAACCTTCTTCTTACGTTTTTCAAGTACTCCACATATCTTTGTGTGTTCCAAACAAAATCTTGTCCAAACATGGTACATTCAAGAACATGAATTGGTTTAGGAGAGAATCTCTCATGACAAAAGTCAGTGTGATGCCCATAAAACATCACAGATTTTAGACCACACTTGACCCTTTTGCTTGATAATTGAGTTTCCCCTCTTAAATCTCTCACTAGGTCTTGGAGGTTCAATACCTATTGTTTTGTGATAACTGATTCAATCATTAATTTAATCGAGAAATATAGAAATTCTTCAATCTTTTCATTGCTTCAATCTATTCATCCGTTAACAATGATGACTTTTTCAATCTTCACTAATTTTATTTATTTGGCTCTCTTTACTTGGTCTTTACCATTTTCTTGAGTAATCTTCTACAACCTCAATATCAAAAAGTTCAAGACTAGAGAATACAGGGTATATTTGTCGATAATAATCATCTATCTTTCTAACGTCTTCATTCTTAAAGTTTGATTTCCTGAGGGTCTTAACTCTTGTATCATCTTGAACATTTTCATTTGAGTAAACTTTCTTTGTTTGGATTATTTAATTTCAAAAAATAGATATTGTCACCTTTAAATCATGTAAGATTCTACCTTGTGAGCTGTAAACAATCAGTTCATGCCCCCGCATTTCCGCCTTAGGATGGTGTGTGACACAACCACTGTTCAAAATAAATTTATCATCACCTGTTTATTATTTACCTTGTTTTCTTTTGAAAACTAAGTGAACGCTATAGAGCCATGATCTAGCCGCTAACTCGTTGCATCAACACGATTAACTCGAGATCCAAACTTTAAATAACTTTATTGATAAATGATGATGAATACATTATGGTGTAGATAACTTATGGAGATAATAACTTGGATCTAGATCTCTCTCACTCGATGTACACACTTAATTATGAACGGGAGCTACCTATTCATAGGCCAAAAGCTCCCAATCGGTAAGTTAGTCTAATTCGTTATATTTTGGTAACGAATTAGACACCATTAGTTATGCTTTTATAACGAATGGTAATAACTTAAAATACTAGTCATCATTCTTTTTATTAGATATCGAATGGGCTTAAAGTTAACTATTTATCTACTTAAATAACGAATGGGCCTCATTCGCTATACAATCCATAGCGAATGAGCCATTTAACAATAAATAAACATACTAGACTATCTATAACTTATCCGATTTCTACGGACACCAAAACCGTGCACTAACAAAAACTTTTTTTTGGCTCGTCTTTCTAATTAGATGGTATTGAATCTTCATAGTATACGTTTTTTCTTAACTTTGGGATTTGATTGATGGTTTCTTCTCCAACTTCTTTACAATCACATCTTCTTTCTTCTCAGTTACTTCATCAACCTTCTTCTTACGTTTTTCAAGTACTCCACATATCTCTGTGTGCTCCAAACAAAATGTTGTCCAAACATGGTACATTCAAGAACATGAATTGGTTAAGGAGAGAATCTCTCATGACAAGAGTCAGTGTGATGCCCATAAAACATCACAGATTTTAGACCACACTTGACCCTTTTGCTTGATAATTGAGTTTCCCCTCTTAAATCTCTCACTAGGTCTTGGAGGTTCAATACCTATTGTTTTTTGATAACCGATTCAATCATTAATTTAATCGAGAAATATAGAAATTCTTCAGTCTTTTCATTGCTTCTATCTATTCATCCGTTAACAATGATGACTTTTTCAATCTTCACATATTTTATTTAATTGGCTCTCTTTACTTGGTCTTTACCATTTTCTTGAGTAATCTTCTACAACCTCAATATCAAAAAGTTCAAGACTAGAGAATACAGGGTATATTTGTCGATAATAATCATCTATCTTTCTAACGTCTTCATTCTTGAAGTTTGATTTCCTGGGAGTCTTAACTCTTGTTTCATCTTGAACATTTTCATTTGAGTAAACTTTCTTTGTTTGGATTATTTAATTTCAAAAAATAGATATTGTCGCCTTTAAATCATGTAAGATTCTACCTTGTGAGCTGTAAACAATCAGTTCATGCCACCGCATTTCCGCCTTAGGATGGTGTGTGACACAACCACTGTTCAAAACCAATTTATCTTCACCTGTTTATTATTTACCTTGTTTTCTTTTGAAAACTAAGTGAACGCTATAGAGCCATGATCTAGCCGCTAACCCGATGCATCAACACGATTAACTCGAGATCCAAACTTTAAATAACTTTATTGATAAATGATGATGAATACATTATGGTGTAGATAACTTATGGAGATAATAACTTGGATCTAGATCTCTCTCACTCGATGTACATACTTAATTATGAACGGGAGCTACCTATTCATAGGCTAAAGCTCCCAATCGTTAAGTTAGTCTAATTCGTTATATTTTAGTAACGAATTAGACACCATTAGTTATGCTATTGTAACGAATGGTAATAACTATACGAACTAGTCATCATTCTTCATATTAGATATCGAATGGGCTTAAAGTTAACTATTAATCTAGTTAAATAACGAATGGGCCTCATTCGATATACAATCCATAGCGAATGAGCCATTTAACAATAAATAAACATACTAGACTATCTATAACTTATCCGATTTCTACGGACACCAAAACCGTGCACTAACAAAAACTTTTTTTGGCTCGTCTTTCTAATTAGATGGTATTGAATCTGCATAGTATATCGTTTTTTCTTAACTTTGGGATTTTATTGATGGTTTCTTCACCAACTTCTTTAAAATCACATCTTCTTTCTTCTCAGTTACTTCATCAACCTTCTTCTTATGTTTTTCAAGTACTCCACATATCTTTGTGTGTTCAAAACAAAATCTTGTCCAAACATGGTACATTCAAGAACATGAATTTTTTTATGAGAGAATCTCTCGTGACAAGAGTCAGTGTGATGCCCATAAAACATCACAGATTTTAGACCACACTTGACCCTTTTGCTTGATAATTGAGTTTCCCTTCTTAAATCTCTCTCTAGGTCTTGGAGGTTCAATCCCTATAGTTTTGTGATAACTGATTCAATCATTAATTTAATCGAGAAATATTGAAATTCATCAGTCTTTTCATTGCTTCTATCTATTCATCCGTTCACAATGATGACTTTTTCAATCTTCACAGATTTTTATTTAATTGGCTCTCTTTACTTGGTCTTTACCATTTTCTTGAGTAATCTTCTACAACCTCAATATCAAAAAGTTCAAAATTAGAGAATACAGGGTATATTTGTCAATAATAATCATCTATCTTTCTATCGTCTTCATTCTTGATGTTTGATTTCCTGGGAGTCTTATTGAACATTTTTGTTTGAGCAAACTCTCTTTGTTTGGATTTTTTAATTTCAACAAATAGATATTTTCACCTTTAAATCTTGCATGATTCTACCTTGTGAGCTGTGAACAATCAGTTCGTGCCATCGCATTTTCTCCTTAGGATGGCATGTGACACAACCACTGTTCAAAAGCAATGTATCATTACCTGTTTATTGTTTACCTTGCTTTCTTTTGAAAACTGAGTGAATGTTGTTGAGCCATGATCTAGCCGCTAACCCGAAGCATCAGCACGAGAAACATGAGATCTAAACTTTAAATACTTTTATTGATAAATGATGATGAATACATTATGGTGTAGATAACTTATGGTGATAATAACTTAGATCTAGATCGTTCTCACTCGATGTACAAACTTATTTATGAACGGGAGCTACCTATTCATAGGCCAAAGCAATCGTCAAGTTAGTTTAATTCGTTATATTTTAGTAACGAATTAGACACCATTAGTTTGAAAGATTGAAAAAGATGATCAAAAAATTGGAAAGAAATATACAAGGAAAAGGTGCAGATATGATGGACGTGATCATAGTGATGATGAAGTGGAGAAGAAAATGGCTAAGAAGGATGGTGATCCTGATTATTTTATTGAATGCCCCAAGGAACATGAAAGCCCTGTGATGGTTGTTCATATACAGATGGTTATGCCTGATGCTGAACCAGACATAAATGAACCCATAATAGAAGCACTTGATGACTAAACTGAACATGATGATGGTACAGAAGCTGATGAATGTGCTAAAGATGATTCTGATGATGACAACAATGGTGATGACAATGATGATGGTTAAGGTGATAAGGTTGAAAAAGTTAATATTGTGTCCCCTTAAGTTGAAATGACTGATGAACAGAGGGAAAATATACAACAAAGTCTGGATGAGGCAAGAAGGAATAATCCTTTGGTGATAAAATTGATAAGATTTGGATATGGATTTGAAAGATTAGCTCCTCTATCTGATGAGGAGTTGCCAAAATTGACTGATAAGGAAAATTATGAAATCAGGAAGAGAGTTGAAAAGAGAAATAAAGATTCCATAAGGTATAGAGAGTATTTGAGAAAACAAGGACTTAATGAGAAATATCTGAGCAGAATGAGTTTCGATGATTTGGAAAGACATTACAATTTGAATCGAGAAACTATAGAAAGAGAGGAGAGGAGAGATTGGCCAGGGAGGTCAAACAAACTGAGAAGAATAATGAGTTATCAAAAAGATTTGGTGGTAAATGTAAATATTTGTTTGATAGTGGAATGGCTCCTGAGTTAGTTGACAGTTTGACAAACGAAAAGGTTGAGTCTCACTTTAGAAGATTATCCATGAAAGATCAACCATAAACCTCTGCAAAAAGACCAAGACTTGTAACTTTGGCTGAGAAACGTAAAATTGAAAAGAAGAAAAAGTGGGAAAATGAACAATTTTATATAATTTACTATAAAATGGTTACAATAAAGTGGCAGGCAAACGGGCAACAAGCTGCGCCGCAACCCCCTTTTGAACAGCAAAGCCAATCTTGCAAAAAACGAAGCTTTGGGACCTAGAAGCTGAAGAGGTTCCGTGTACGACGCGCTGAACCCTACTCAAAAATTTCACAGCCTCTGGAGCCAGAAACCCAAATGTATCAAAGGCAAATGGTAGAAAGACATGTTGATTATCTAAACAAGCTTTCTCGTGTTTAACAACTTTGCCCGATTCAGCATTCAACGCAGCCTGACCCACAACAAACCCACGGTCCCTGAGCCCAACAAGAGGAGACACTCCTGTAAGATCCACACAGGCGTGTTTCCCCCCTGCCCACCCGAACACAAGAATATCAGCTGAACAATTGGTTTTGTTGGAGAGTTTGATGGAGGCTAGAAGGAGATTAAGTGAGCAATTTGAAATAGTGGGTGCCACTAAACATATGAAGTTTATTCCAACAAGACCCTCAGCGTCAAGGGGACATAGCTCAACAACCAGAAATGAGCCAAGAAGAGCTGAAAGACAAGAAAGGGCGCCAACTGATGTGGACATACCAATAAAGCTCTTCTATGACTCTGTCTCTAGCACATTGAAAGTGATTATGAAAAGCAGAGAATTGAGAGAGATTATTTTTAAAGATGATTTTTAGACTACAAAAATGAACAACTTGAAAAGATGGCAACTCTGGAGTTGTATGACTACCATAACAAGAACAAACCTACAAGTAGACAACAAAATGAGCTATCCAAGTATTTGAGAAGTGAAGTAGGGATGGGATTCTCTTTGTTGAATAAAAAGAAGAAGTGGAAATTGACTGAGTATGAAAAGACATGAGAGCCAAAAAACTCAGTGACATAAAACATGAAGAATTTGGCTACATCTCAAGAGTCAAGAACAGGAACCCACTGTCAAATTTGAATACTTGCATCAGTATGAGAAGTGTCACACCCCGACTAGGTAGTTGCGGAAGCGTAATACGGGAATGTAACAGATAACACTGGTATCAACCACATTGTTTATAAAGAAATTCAACAGCTAGATTACATCATATTACATTGGTAGGTACTAAGTTTACAAACTAGGTGAAAAACACATAACCGGTTTACGAGCTTCTTATACAGTATTATATCAGCGTCTATTCACAGCTATTCAACTTTCTTCCTAACACCAAGCATGTAAGCAAATCATTCCACTTTTGCTTTACCTGAAAAGCATGTTAAAACGGGTCAACTACGTCTAGTTGGTGAGTTTCAAGTTTCACGAGTATCAATGAAATCAGTACACGAGTTCGTAAAGTTTACAGTGTGTATGTATATATGTCTGTGTATGATGTATTATACTAAGCCACAAGTGAAACCGAAACGAGCTAAAACACATGGCCTCCACTGCCCATGCACTCCCGTTGGCATTTAACAGCCACTTTGCCCCAAGTATGTACTATGTCTAACACCACATAGCAGTATGTAAAAATATAATGACAATGTGCAACTGGGTTTACATATGTTCTGGCATACCCCTCCGGCTCTGTCAGTTGGGTTTGTCAAACCGATAGTACTATCCACACGTCACCGGCACGAAGTTAATCACTTGTGTTTGTGGGGACTTGTCAAGTGTTAGTACTTAGATAATCCACATCATCACACGTTTTCAAGTATATCAGTTTATGTAAACATGCTTTTCACCCCAAAGTTCGTAAAACAGTTTAGAAAGTGGGGGTCGTGAAACTCACCTTATCGTTGTTCGCACAGAAATTACGTATCAATAAGTCAGATGCCTCGTTTATAGCCTGATTCCTATAAACGGTATCGTATCGTTAATACTAGTACAGTGTTCAAGCTAAGTCGGGCTGTATAGATAATCTGGGTATAGCTGTTAGGCCCAGAACATGACCATAGTCTTAGATTGTGACGTTGTATACTATGAAATGTTTAAAACTGGATTTGGCTCAGTTTCACCGTTTTCCGAGCCTAGCTCAGTTGATCATTTATACGTTTCGGGATTAGGTAAGATCACATAAAACTTAAGTAAATATATTGATTGATAAAATGATTTGATTTATGAAAGAATTTTAAGGTTTCGGTGTCTGGTTTGATCGCAGGGTTCGTTTCCGTTTTCACACGGGTTTGATTATACAAAACGCGCATAATCCACCCGATTTGTCCGGAATTCTCGTAAAAAGTTCGTTTTTATCAATATCATTCAAAAATATGATATTTGACCACTTTTGACATTTTGACATACCAGTCAGTCCGTTAAACACAAAACTGCCGGTTTCGTTAAAACAATTATAATTTAAATCTTTGATTAATCATAACTAAATATGTACTTATATATAAATTATGTAAATTTTTGTAAAAATACATTAAGGCATGGAGAATTTTATAAAAATATTTTCAGAAATTTTATGATTAATTATTTATTTATAAAAATTCATTTAATAGGTTATAATCGTGTAATAAATGGCTCGTTTATATCAAACGACCTCCGAAAAATCCGATAATTTTTAAAAATGGCCTCAATGTTTTTACATAGCCCCTGCAAAATTTCCAGAACCTAACTCTTTTGACAAAATGCCTTTTTGTGCGTTTTTCGGCTGTTAAAATTCGGTTAAGCCATGATTGCACAAACCATACTTAGACATTTCCAATGATTCCCAAACTTTACCATTGATCTTACCATCACATATTAAACTCTAAAACCAAGTTTCATAATTTTTCAATATGTTTAGCTATTTTTCCCAAATAAACGCTCATAAACGGGAATAAATTCACCAAATATTCTCCGTTTATCGAAAAATTACCAAATTTGAACAGGGACTCATTTATATGATCCCTAATGTCCCTGCAAGTTTTCACAAGCTAACAACAAGCAAATCACAACCTAATACTAAACAGCCCATAAACGAGTGTTACGGGTTTACCTTGTCGGTTTTCGATGAATTTTGCTAGCTTAAACGACTTTCCGGGTCTCGGGTTGCAAACTCAGTATATCTACATATCATATAACATCAAACCAAGCATAAATCATCCATGTAACAGCCTTGATAATTAGGGTTTCGGTTTTGGGTTCAAACCGAACTTTCTAACCGTAAAAACGCCGTTTCAACCCCTTAATCCGTGTTTATGGACAAAAAAAAGTATGATTCTGATTCCCAACCGTGTGTATGATCAAAAAATATTTTTGGACCATTTTTAGAATTTTTGCATTGTTAGGAATGATTTTTGATAATCAAACTAAGTGTATACGTTATTAAACATGCCTAAACATGCAATTATTGGATCAAAATAATCAAAATACCTTAAGTTTTTGTTGGGTTTGTGTAAGAACAGCAGATCACCCTTGTTCACTTTCTGGAAAAGTGGTTGACAATTATCTAAAGTTACTTTCTTATTAAGTTTCTAATAATAATATTAATAATAAAAATGACGGCCGCAATTGATTTGGGCCTCCCCTTGGGCCCATTTGGCCCAATTTATGTGTCTGTACATGAAATGCCAATCCAAATTTATTTCGGGTTCGGTTTTTGAAGCGAAAAATATATCGGGTACGACAAATATTGCGAAAACGAGTGTTTTTCGGCCATTTTTGTGTAAATTTATAAAAATATAGTATACATTTGTAAAATTCGAAAATATATTCATGGATCGCTTAAAACATTTCAAATAAGTGTTTGATAAGTCTTTTTTGGCTTAACGGATGATACAATGCTTGTTTTGATATTAACGATTGCGTTTAAGCTTATAGCGTATCGATAAACGAAACCTTTTTCGTTTAAAGAGTTTTAAACGTACTGGGGCCTAAATATCAATATGTTAGCCTCTATAACATATATATAACTCGTATATGACCCCTCAGTATGTATACGGTCATAATTAGTATCGGTCGGTTACTCGTTTAAGCACTACGAATTAACCGATTTATCGTTTACTTGTTACGTAATAAATATAGTGTACCTCGTTTTGTCATGAATGTCACATTCTCCCCCCGTTAAGAAATTTCGTCCTCGAAATTTAATGTTTCATCGGTTTTCTTTTTAGGGAACAGGTGTGGGTATTTCTTTCGGAATTCGTCCTTTCGTTCCCAAGTATATTCGGGTCCTTGTTTTGAATTCCACCGAACTTTTACCAATGAAATTTTGTTATGTCGTAACTTTTTGGTTTTCCCGTCTACAATTTCTACCGGTTCCTCTACGAAGTTGAGCTTTTCGTTGATCTGAACATCTTCCAGTGGTACTATTGTCGTTTCATCAGTCAAACACTTTTTCAGATTCGATACATGAAATACGTCGTGAATAGTGCTCAGTTCTAAGGGTAGTTTTAATCGGTAAGCTACGGGACCAATTTTTGCGACAATCTCAAAAGGTCCGATGTATCTCGGGGCTAGTTTACCAGTCTTTCCAAATCTTATAACACCCTTCCATGGCGATACTTTTAAAAATACCTTATCACTTATTTCAAAAGATAACGGTTTTCTGCGTACATTGGCATAACTCTTTTGTCGGTCACGGGCAGCTTTCAATTTTTGCTTAATCTGGTGAATTTTATCGGTGGTTTCCTGAATTAAATCGGATCTTGAAATTTGAGTATCAACCACTTCTGTCCAACATAGTGGTGATCTACATTTTCGCCCGTATAGAGCTTCATAAGGTGCTGCTTGTATACTACTGTGATAACTGTTATTGTAAGAGAATTCAATGAGCGGGAGGTGTTGATCCCAATTCCCTTTGAAGTCCAGTACACAAGCACGAAGTAAATCTTCTAAGGTTTGGATGGTTCGTTCGGATTGACCATCAGTTTGGGGATGGTAAGCTGTACTTAGGTCGATTCGGGTTCCCAAGGCTTCTTGTACTGCTTGCCAGAAATGTGAAGTAAAGTGACTGTCTCGATCGGAAATAATCGAAAGAGGTACTCCGTGTCGAGATACTATTTCATCGATGTAAATTTGAGCAAGTTTTTCGGTGGTGTAGTTGTTACGGATGGGAATAAAGTGTGCGGATTTGGTTAATCGATCCACAATTACCCAAATTGCGTTGTGTCCTCGGGAGGTTTTAGGAAGATGTGTCACAAAGTCCATGGTAATTTGTTCCCATTTCCGTTGTGGGATTTTGGGTTGTTGTAACATTCCCGAAGGTTTTTGGTATTCCGCCTTTACCCTTGCACATGTTGCACATTTACTTACATACACGGCTATATCCTTTTTCATACCAGGCCACCAGTAAAATTCTTTAACATCCTTATACATCTTATCAGCACCTGGATGAATAGAATATTTGGATTTGTGTGCTTCATCAAGTATCAACTTTCGGAGTTTATGAAGTGTTGGAATCCAGACCCGGTTTTTGTAATAATATACTTCATCAATTTTCTTCTCAAAATTCCTTTCATTTCCATGTAGTTCTTCTTTTTCTAGCTGATCTGCCTTCAAGGCCTCATCTTGTGCAACGCGAACTTGTTCGGTTAGGCTACTTTGAACAATCATTCCGAGTGCTCGTACCCTTAATGGTTTGATTCTGTCTTTTCGGCTTAAAGCATCGGCTACTACGTTGGCTTTACCCGGATGGTATTTAATCTCACAATCATAATCATTTAACAGTTCTACCCATCTCCTTTGTCTCATGTTTAGCTCTTTTTGATCGAATATGTGTTGTAGGCTTTTGTGATCATTATAGATGGTACATTTAGTGCCATACAAGTAATGTCTCCAAATCTTCAATGCAAAGATAACTGCTCCCAATTCCAAATCATGGGTCGTATAATTCTTTTCATGTACTTTTAATTGTCGGGAAGCATATGCTATTACTTTCTTTCTTTGCATCAGTACGCATCCTAAACCTTTACGAGATGCGTCACAATATACCACCAATTCATCAGTTCCATCTGGAAGGCTTAATATTGGAGCCTCACATAATTTATGTTTTAACGTTTGGAAGGCCATTTCTTGTTCTTCTCCCCATTCATATGCTCGATCCTTTTGAGTTAGGAGGGTTAGAGGTTGTGCAATACTTGAAAAGTTTTCAATGAATCTTCTATAATACCCGGCTAGTCCTAAGAATTGTCGAATTTCTCTTGGTGACTTAGGCACTTGCCAATTCTTAATGGCTTCAATTTTACTTGGGTCTACTTGGATCCCTTGATGGTTCACAATGTGTCCCAAAAACTGCACTTCTTGTAGCCAAAACTCACATTTGGACAACTTTGCGTATAACTTCTCTTGCCTCAATAATTTTAAGATTTCCCGCAAATGTTGTTCGTGTTCCTCCTTACTTCTCGAATATATCAAAATGTCATCGATAAACACTATCACGAACTTGTCAAGGTAAGGTTTGCAAATTCGGTTCATGAGGTCCATAAACACTGCGGGTGCATTTGTCAACCCAAACGGCATAACCAAAAATTCATAGTGACCATACCGAGTTCGGAAAGCTGTTTTTGGTATGTCTTCTTCCTGAATTCTTACTTGATGATAACCAGATCTAAGATCAATTTTTTAAAATACTTCGCACCTTGGAGCTGATCGAACAAGTCATCAATTCGAGGTAAGGGGTATCTATTCTTTATAGTCACTTTATTCAATTCCCGATAATCAATACACATTCGAAAACTCCCATCTTTCTTCTTTACAAACAACACTGGTGCTCCCCACGGTGAGTAACTAGGGCGAATAAAACCCCTGTCCAGTAATTCTTGTAACTGGTTGGACAGTTCTTGCATTTCAGAAGGTGCAAGTCGATAAGGTGCCTTAGCAATGGGTGCTGCTCCTGGTATCAAGTCAATACGGAATTCTACTTGTCGGATCGGTGGTAAACCAGGCAACTCATCGGGGAATACATCTGAATACTCGTGTACCACTGGGATGTCTTCCATTCGTTTTTCCTCAGGTTCCTTAACTGTTACGCTCGCCAAGTATAAAGTACAACCTTGGCGTAAATATCTCAATGCCTTAAGTTGAGATATGAGAGGCAGTACCGTACCAGATTTCTCACCTTGAACAATCATAGCTTCATCATTCGAAAGAGGTATCCTAACGGTCTTATCCTTACAGACAATTTCAGCTTTATACTTAGATAGCCAGTCCATACCGACTATAACATCGAAACTTCCCAATTCCACTGGAAGTAAATCACTAAGGAATGGGTGGTCGTTTAGGATAAGGGAACAGTCTCGGACTATTCGGTTAACAAGTATAGACTTACCGTTAGCGAGTTCTATAGTATATGGTTTTGTTAGTTCACTAACCGGCATATTTTCTAAAGGTAAGAAATTAACAGATACGAAACTTCTATCGGCGCCCGTATCAAACAAAACTTAAGCATACTGACCCGAAATTAAGAATGTACCCGTCACCACATTCGGATCATGACGCGCTTCACCCGGTCCTAATACAAACGCGCGTCCTCTAGCTGCATTGGAGGTTGATGCTTGTGCTTGGTTCTGTCTTCTCACTGCACCCGGGTTCAAATTGGGGCAGTATCTCCGAAAGTGTTCCGTACTGCCACATTCATAGCAGGCACGGAGGTTCGTGGTAGGTGGGGTTTGTTGGTTGAGTTGTGGGCGGGTTGGTTGAGGTCGAGGGAGTTGAGTTGATTGCGGTGGACGGTTAACAGTGTTGGTGGGGGTTCTACAGTTGGGGGCATAGTGTCCCGTTCTTCCACACTTTTGACAAATGATCGGTTTGCAATCACCCACATGATGAAAGTTACATCTTCTACACTTCGGTAACGTCCCTTTATAGGTCTCTTGTTTTACATTAGAACTGGTCATGGCATAACTTCGGGTATTCGGACGAGCCCGCTTGTTTTGAGGGTTTCCTTGCATTCTTGTCCCATAATCAGTTCGTTTTAAACTTGTTGTTTCACCTGGCATCCTTATCACTCCACTTCTCATCAGATCAAAAGTAACGACACCCGTTTGAGATACAGCACTTTCTAATGTCGAGTGGGCAACTGAATTCACTATACTTCTCACAGCAGGGGTCAGTCCCCAGATATAACGTTCAATTCGCTTCGCTTCCGGTGTAACTAACCATGGCACTAAGCGGGACAGTTCGTTAAAATGATTCGTGTATCCCACATGGTCCGCTCCTTTCATTTCCAGATTCCATAACTCGTGTTCCAACCTCTGAATCTCACTTTTAGGACAAAAATGCTCTAGCATGAGGGTTTTTAATTCAGTCCATGACATACGATTAATAGCATCTTGTCCCCTTATTTGGACTACCGTGTTCCACCACATCAGCGCTTGGTCTAGAAACATACTGGTAGCGAATTTGACCACGCGGTTCGGTGGACACTCACTGATATTAATTACTGATTCGGTCTTTTCTATCCATTTGACCAGCCCGTTAGGTCCTTCAATACCCTTAAACTCAATCGGTTTACATGATGTAAATTGTTTGTATGAGTACTCCTGACGCGGGGGTTCTCGGTTATTATTATTATTATTATTATCGGTATTGGTCCGAGTATTATCATTATTAGTTGTGTTAACAACCGGTACAGGGTTCGGGATATTATCAGGGTGCACAACAGGTTCTGGGTTCCCAGTGACATTCATAGTTGGGAGAGTGTTATTATTATTTATGACATTATCAGTATTCACCGGGGTAGTCACACCCGGGGCTACATTAGTGTCCGGCGGAGGTGTATTAACAGTGGCCGTGGTGGTGCTCGTAGGTTGATTAACAGTATTGTTAGCACGTATGCCTGCAGTGACTTGTGTTACAATTGTTGGTATCACTGCTTGTAGTTGACGAGCAATCATTGCGGCCACTTCCGCCTCAGACAAAGGGTTTACTTTCTTCGGGGCCATTCTATAGAATAATCAATTATATAATAATCAATATCGTTTCACTATGATCAACACAACTTTACGATATTACACCTTCACAACACATAACTATGCCAAAGAAAACACGTTTGTATTAATTATAATCATTACTGTACATATGCATCCAAAATTAGCGCATAGGCTTAACTTGGTATAGGCCAGCGCTTGTATATGCGTATCAAAATTTGTCACTAAGTGACATGTAGACTTAACCCGATAAGGGCCTGTGCTTGAAATAGTACTAAACCACAAACAACTCCCAGGTCAGCCCAACACGCTGTAACAAAATGCTGCTTGGGATATCAAAAGACTATATACATAAGACTAGACTATTATGTCCTATCCATTCTTGGTAACATGAAGCCACAACCAAACAACAGCAGCCACTAGGGCCGTATTAACTGCTAAGCATACCCCCAGTAGTATCATCGCTCGATCCTGACGCCCGTGGCTGTGAGCACTGGATCTTTGCACAATTCTGATTTCTTGCTGCATGTACCGCATGTGATCTTGCATATCATGTCTATGCAGGTTTAGGTTATTTATAGAATGTGATTGTTCTAAAAGCTGATCAGTTGCTAAACCAAACCATGCTGAATTAGAATAACGAGGTGGCTCGGGTACCGGGGCGGGTAAACCCCAAGTAGGAATAGGTATCTCAGTGACCTGGACACGTGATGTTTCTCCCCTATGGTACGTAGATCGAGGTGGGAAAGAGGTGTGCTCAGGTGGACGCACTGAAATGCGAGCGGTCTGACCGTTTCTAATAGTGGGTGGGGGTACTGGTGTATGTTGTACAGGTGGAGTAGGGGATCTGGGTGCTCTAACAGGTGAACGATAAGCACTAGTAGCTCCCTGTCCTGCAACATTCCTAGGGGATTCCCTAGGGGGGTAGGTGTCACAACGGTAACCCGATAAGTCGGGTTGATCTGAGGGTACCTCGCGTGGAATTACCGCATCTGCACCTTCTTCTATATTAATCATAGTAAAATACATGTAAGTATTTATACACATAAGCACAAATAATCGTTTATATACACAGATATTTATCAATTATTATATTTTATACACATATGTTGCTGTTTTTACCTATTCGATTGTTTATCGACTTCTTCTCGAATTTCCTCGTACAAACAAGTTTGTTATTACGTTCCGGACCATAATAACCCACTTGTCCATTCGCGTTCATCACGAGAATCATTCGTGTATCTTATTTAATATTATTTTATTCCCAGAGATAATCGAGCCTACGGTTATCTTAGGGTATCCTAAGGGACATCCTAATTCTTTATAACCAATGGCTCTGATACCAACTTCTGTCACACCCCGACTAGGTAGTTGCGGAAGCGTAATACGGGAATGTAACAGATAACACTGGTATCAACCACATTGTTTATAAAGAAATTCAACAGCTAGATTACATCATATTACATTGGTAGGTACTAAGTTTACAAACTAGGTGAAAAACACATAACCGGTTTACGAGCTTCTTATACAGTATTATATCAGCGTCTATTCACAGCTATTCAACTTTCTTCCTAACACCAAGCATGTAAGCAAATCATTCCACTTTTGCTTTACCTGAAAAGCATGTTAAAACGGGTCAACTACGTCTAGTTGGTGAGTTTCAAGTTTCACGAGTATCAATGAAATCAGTACACGAGTTCGTAAAGTTTACAGTGTGTATGTATATATGTCTGTGTATGATGTATTATACTAAGCCACAAGTGAAACCGAAACGAGCTAAAACACATGGCCTCCACTGCCCATGCACTCCCGTTGGCATTTAACAGCCACTTTGCCCCAAGTATGTACTATGTCTAACACCACATAGCAGTATGTAAAAATATAATGACAATGTGCAACTGGGTTTACATATGTTCCGGCATACCCCTCCGGCTCTGTCAGTTGGGTTTGTCAAACCGATAGTACTATCCACACGTCACCGGCACGAAGTTAATCACTTGTGTTTGTGGGGACTTGTCAAGTGTTAGTACTTAGATAATCCACATCATCACACGTTTTCAAGTATATCAGTTTATGTAAACATGCTTTTCACCCCAAAGTTCGTAAAACAGTTTAGAAAGTGGGGGTCGTGAAACTCACCTTATCGTTGTTCGCACAGAAATTACGTATCAATAAGTCAGATGCCTCGTTTATAGCCTGATTCCTATAAACGGTATCGTATCGTTAATACTAGTACAGTGTTCAAGCTAAGTCGGGCTGTATAGATAATCTGGGTATAGCTGTTAGGCCCAGAACATGACCATAGTCTTAGATTGTGACGTTGTATACTATGAAATGTTTAAAACTGGATTTGGCTCAGTTTCACCGTTTTCCGAGCCTAGCTCAGTTGATCGTTTATACGTTTCGGGATTAGATAAGATCACATAAAACTTAAGTAAATATATTGATTGATAAAATGATTTGATTTATGAAAGAATTTTAAGGTTTCGGTGTCTGGTTTGATCGCAGGGTTCGTTTCCGTTTTCACACGGGTTTGATTATACAAAACGCGCATAATCCACCTGATTTGTCCGGAATTCTCGTAAAAAGTTCGTTTTTATCAATATCATTCAAAAATATGATATTTGACCACTTTTGACATTTTGACATACCAGTCAGTCCGTTAAACACAAAACTGCCGGATTCGTTAAAACAATTATAATTTAAATCTTTGATTAATCATAACTAAATATGTACTTATATATAAATTATGTAAATTTTTGTAAAAATACATTAAGGCATGGAGAATTTTATAAAAATATTTTCAGAAATTTTATGATTAATTATTTATTTATAAAAATTCATTTAATAGGTTATAATCGTGTAATAAATGGCTCGTTTATATCAAACGACCTCCGAAAAATCCGATAATTTTTACAAATGGCCTCAATGTTTTTACATAGCCCCTGCAAAATTTCCAGAACCTAACTCTTTTGACAAAATGCCTTTTTGTGCGTTTTTCGGCTGTTAAAATTCGGTTAAGCCATGATTGCACAAACCATACTTAGACATTTCCAATGATTCCCAAACTTTACCAGTGATCTTACCATCACATATTAAACTCGAAAACCAAGTTTCATAATTTTTCAATATGTTTAGCTATTTTTCCCAAATAAACGCTCATAAACGGGAATAAATTCACCAAATATTCTCCGTTTATCGAAAAATTACCAAATTTGAACAGGACTCATTTATATGATCCCTAATGTCCCTGCAAGTTTTCACAAGCTAACAACAAGCACGTCACAACCTAATACTAAACAGCCCCTAAACGAGTGTTACGGGTTTACCTTGTCGGTTTTCGATGAATTTTGCTAGCTTAAACGACTTTCCGGGTCTCGGGTTGCAAACTCAGTATATCTACATATCATATAACATCAAACCAAGCATAAATCATCCATGTAACAGCCTTGATAATTAGGGTTTCGGTTTTGGGTTCAAACCGAACTTTCTAACCGTAAAAACGCCGTTTCAACCCCTTAATCCGTGTTTATGGACAAAAAAAAGTATGATTCTGATTCCCAACCGTGTGTATGATCAAAAAATATTTTTGGACCATTTTTAGAATTTTTGCATTGTTAGGAATGATTTTTGATAATCAAACTAAGTGTATACGTTATTAAACATGCCTAAACATGCAATTATTGGATCAAAATAATCAAAATACCTTAAGTTTTTGTTGGGTTTGTGTAAGAACAGCAGATCACCCTTGTTCACTTTCTGGAAAAGTGGTTGACAATTATCTAAAGTTACTTTCTTATTAAGTTTCTAATAATAATATTAATAATAAAAATGACGGCCGCAATTGATTTGGGCCTCCCCTTGGGCCCATTTGGCCCAATTTATGTGTCTGTACATGAAATGCCAATCCAAATTTATTTCGGGTTCGGTTTTTGAAGCGAAAAATATATCGGGTACGACAAATATTGCGAAAACGAGTGTTTTTCGGCCATTTTTGTGTAAATTTATAAAAATATAGTATACATTTGTAAAATTCGAAAATATATTCATGGATCGCTTAAAACATTTCAAATAAGTGTTTGATAAGTCTTTTTTGGCTTAACGGATGATACAATGCTTGTTTTGATATTAACGATTGCGTTTAAGCTTATAGCGTATCGATAAACGAAACCTTTTTCGTTTAAAGAGTTTTAAACGTACTGGGGCCTAAATATCAATATGTTAGCCTCTATAACATATATATAACTCGTATATGACCCCTCAGTATGTATACGGTCATAATTAGTATCGGTCGGTTACTCGTTTAAGCACTACGAATTAACCGATTTATCGTTTACTTGTTACGTAATAAATATAGTGTACCTCGTTTTGTCATGAATGTCACAAGAAGACAAATGACAATGCCCAATCATGAAGTCCAAAAGAATGGTAGGATTACACAAATTGACTGCAACAAAAATGAAGATTCCTACATTCTACGTAACTCTGATTGACTTATCTTGGGTATTATCAAGACTGATGAAGATCTTACTTTCTTGCATGATGAGGATTTGAGAGACATAATGAACTGGACAATTCCTGTGAATCATCCTCATCAACATCAACTGTTTATTTGCAAAAATGAGGCAGGAGGAGTGAGACTGGATCGAAGACAAGCAACTTCAAGCTCTAGAAGGTGATGAAGACTATTTTAGCTTAGGATTTGCTTTGTAATGTCCACCGGACAGAATTCTCAACTATTTAATCTTTTGATTTTGTAATGTAATTTGATTTTGATTTGATGTGTATTTTTAACTAAGTGTATGTAACCTTCGAGGTGTTTTGGGACAACTGAGGTGTTCCAATCTAGGGGGGAGATTGTTGGGTTAAAGATTTGACATGATATGACTTAAGAGAGATTGGAATCTTCTAAACACTCCTCAAATATGGCTAAGTATGGAAACCGAGCACACTTGGACCTCCTAGCAAGGTTTTACTTGTCCTAGCAAGGTATTTTGCTCTCCGAGCAAAGTTATCTTCTTGAAGTCTTCTTAAGTATCAATCCGAGCAGGGTTCACTTTGTCTATCAAAGGTGTTCTTCAAGTCAAGCATAGTTTGCTAACCAACAAACCCTTGACTAAACCAAGCTTATGAAGCAAAGTATTTTGAAGATCTAGCAGCGTTCATTAATAAAAAGTAGTCCGAGCATGCTTGAATAAAGTTGATCATAAAATAATCTAAGTACTTTCTCTAGCAAGGTTTAGCCCCGAGCAAGCTACAGTGCTACCAACACAAGTCAAACAGTGTTACCAGCACGCTTGAGTTTGCTTAATAAGTTAAGTTATCTTTTAACAAAAGGTTGAAGGGATTCATGAAGAACAATTTGCTCGTAGGACCATATTGAGCAAAGTTTGCTATGATCAAGAAGATTGAAGTTTGCTAGGTGAGTATTATCCAAGGAAAATACTCTATTTTCTAAGGAAAATACTCTAAGTAAAGTGTCCCAAAGAACTGTTTACGAGCACACTTCAAGGTTATCAGGTCTTGTGTGTTAGTGATTCCGCCGATAAGATACTTTTATTCTTACTCTAAATAGCAAGTCGTGAACGTTCTTATCGACACATCATTGTCTGGGTTGCGACATTAATAGTGAGTGACTGAGTGATCATACGGGACCGACATATTAGAAACATATCCTTAGTCCTTCTAAGGTATTTCAATATACTCTTGACCGCCATCCAACCCTACTTCTCGGATTTTGTCGGTATCTACTTGTCATGCTCAAAGCACATGACACGTCCGGTTTAGTGCATATCATGGAATACGTGATGGATCTTATAGCCGAAGCGAATGGGATTCCTTTCATTTTCTCTTACTCATCCTTTGAGTTTGTTTTTGAGATGCACTCAATAACGTTCCTCTTTGAATAAGTATCAAACCTTTCTTAGTGTTCTCCATCTTGAACCTTTTCAAGATTTTATTGACGTATGCATTTTGGTTTAAACCTCTCAACCGCCTTAATCTATCCCTAACCTCTCAACCGCCTTGATCTATCGCTATAGATCTTTATTCCTAAAATATAGGCGGCTTCACCAAGATTTCAGATGGAAAAACAACTCCCAAGCCAGGCTTTTACACCTTCCAAGGTTGAAATGTCATTTCCAAATAGTAGTATGTCGTCAACATACACTAACAAAGTAATGATGCTCCCACTAGTTTTCTTATACACACGAGTCTCATTAGCGTTCTTGATAAATCCAAATTTGTTAACCTCTTCATCAAAACGGTGATTCCAACTTCTAGATACTTGTTTCAATCCATAGATTGATTTCTTTAACTTGCATACTTTATCAAGATGTTGTGGATCAACAAAACCTTCGGGCTGAACCATATAGACATCTTCCTCAAGTTGTCCATTTAGAAAAGCGGTTTTGACATCCATTTGTCAAATCTCATAGTCATAATATGCGTCTATGACAAATAGTATCCTAATAGACAAGCATTGCCACCAGCGACAAGGTCTCATCATAATCAACCACTTGTTTTTGAGTAAAACCATTTGCTACAAGCCTTGATTTAAAAGTATCCAAGTTTCCATGCATATCGGTTTTCTTCTTGAAACCCACTTGCTTCCAACCGGTTTGGAGATAAGAGGTGGTACAACAAAATCCCATACTTGGTTGTCATGCATGGATTGCATCTCAACGTTCATGGCTTCAAGCCATTTTTCACAATCGGATTGTGACATTGCATCATGGTATGTGGTGGGTTCATCCATATCTACCACATAGCACCCATCCATGAAAAATCCATATCTTTTGGGTGGAATACTAATTCTACCAGATTTTCAAACGTTTTGTGTGTCTTGTTCAACCATTTGATCATTCTCAACAACCTCTTATTGATTACAAGTATTAATCAAACGTGTATCGTCTTGTGGTTCTCGATCCTCGTCGAGTTCCACAGTTCTACTAGTTCCTTCCATAAGGAACTTAGTTTCCAAGAACTCGGCCTTTCGAGCAATAAACACCTTTTTCTTGGTTGGGTTGTAGAAATATCCATTGAGTCTTTGGGATATCCTACAAAGATACACTTAGTGGATCGGCTTTCAAGTTTGTTTTGGGTGTTGTGCATAACATAAGCATCACAACCCCATACCTTTAAATATGATAACGATGGAACCCTTCCATGCCATATTTCAAAGGGTGTCTTGTCCACTTTCTTGGTTAGGGCCATATTTAGAATACGGGCTGTCGAAGGCCATGTGAAACCCTAAAATGATAGAGGCAATGTGCTTTTAGCCATCATAGATCGAATCATATCCAATAGAGTTCTATTCCTCCTTTCAGACACACCATTATGTTGTGGTGTTCCGGGTGGAGTAAGTTGTGAGATGATTCCACAACTCCTAATATGATCTTGAAAAGCATCAATAAGGTATTCACCTCCTCTATCTGAATGAAGTACTTTTATAGTTTAGTTGAGTTGATTTTCTACTTCATTTTGGAAGACTTTGAACATTTTAAAGGCTTCATCTTTGTGTCTTAACTAGTACACATACCCATAATGACTATAATCATTGATAAAGGTAATGAAGTATCTTTCACCATTCCTTGTCATAACCACATACATCCGAATGTATGATACCTAATAAGTATTTTGCCCTTTCGTTTGTTCCACTAAAGGGTTCCTTGGTCATCATTCCTTGTAAACAAGATACACACTTATCAAATAAATCATCATTTGATTCCAAAAGACCATTCTTTTGAATTGTATGTATGCGACCCTTGTTTATGTGACCAACGCGACAATGCCAAAGATATGTCTTACTCAAATCCATTTTGAGTTTCTTGGTGCTTGATTGGTACAACGTGGTATTAAAGGATGTGTTATCATGAACTAATTCATAAATGCCATTAGACGGTATTGCTTTAAAATAAAAGACATTATTCATGAAAATACAAATACCATTGTCCACATACTTTAAATCATAACCATATTGTCCTAAAAGAGAAACAGAGATAATGTTCCTAGTCAAACTAGGAACATACAAAATATTTTTTCAAAACAACTTTCAAACCATTTGGAAGCTTCAAAGCATAGTCTCCTTGGGCTTCGACATCAACCTTTGCTACGTTGCCCATGAAGATACTTGTATCTTCTTTTTTTGAAATGCTTATTTCTTTTGAACTTCTGCAACAAATTGCAATATGAGTCCCACATCCGGTATCCAATACCCATGTGTTAGAAGAAATAACATTAAGATTAATATGGATCATGAAAGTTGTACCCGAGGTTCTCCCCGCATTCCTCTTTGCTTTCAACTCTTTGAGATAGGTTGGACAATTCCTCATCCAATGCCCTTTCACACCACAACCAAAGCACGGGTAGCTCCGCCGGCGCGAGCCGATACGGGGCTCGTGCTATGGGTGCAGAACCGGGGCTAAATCGATTTGGAACTCGACTTGTCGAATAGGTGGGAGTCCAGGCAAATCCTCCGGGAAGACTTCCGGAAAATCTCGCACAATCGGTATGTCTTCGATTCGCTTCTCCTCCGCGGGTTTCTCGACAATATAAGTTAAAATCGTCGGATGAACCTTTCGTAAATATTTCTGCACCTTTTTGAGGGTGATGAAGCTTGTAGTCATGCCACTCTTCTCGCCCTGTATCAAGATGATTTCTCCGGAAGAGATAGTGATATGGACTATCTTGTCGTGACATATAATCTCAGCTCTATTCTCGGATAGCCAATCCATGCCAACAACGACGTCGAAACTACCAAGCGTAAAGGGTATGAGGTCGATATCGAAGGTATGACCTGACAGTTTCAACTTACATCTCGCTAGTACATGGGTTGTTTCAATAGACTTACCGTCAGCTAATTCAACAGGAAACTTAGCATCTAACGGGGTTGGAGTTAAGTTTAAGAGTTTACTAAAGGCTTTCAATACAAAAATCCTATCAGCTCCAGTGTCAAACAAAACAGAAGCAAAACAGTCGTTCACAGGGAACTTACCGGTAACCACATTCGGATCGCTGCGGGCCTGGCCCGACCCAATGACGAAAGCTCTACCTTTACCACTGCTCCCGCCACTGTTATTGCCTCCATTGTTCTCATTCTGCTTCAGTTTGGGACAATCCTTCCTGAAGTGACCCTCTTGACCACACTCAAAGCACCCTTTCATTGTTATAGGCTGTTTAGGAGCACCCTTAGCCGCTAGGTCTCCCCTACAGTCCTTGGCCTGATGACCCAATTTACCGCATCGCAAACACTTGATACGGTCGCAGGGGCCAGTATGGTGATAGTTGCACTTGTTGCACTTCGGGTACTTTCCAGCATAGCCACTCAAACCCTGTCTGCCATCGTTGTTGTTATTGTTGGAACCCTGATTATTGAAGTTCCAAGCAAGTTTGGGTTTACGGTGGTGTTGCTGATATGGGGGGGTTCGATGATGAGGACCTGGTGTTGTCAAATTTCCTCTTTCCATTCCCAAAATTGTTGTTGTTGTTGTTGTTGTTGTCAGTGCTTGAGTTGTCACGGGTTTTAGAGGTGGAACCTCTAGGTGGTAACGCACCTTGTGCTACTGCTTGATCCGTCAGCTTGTGGGCTATTCGGATCGCTTGTTGAATAGTGGTTGGTTTAGAAGACGTCACCATACCCTGAATCTGAGGTACCAAACCATCGATATACATCTTGATTCTCTTACTTGGCGAATCTACCATCCGCGGGCACATCACTGCTAGCTCATGGGAACGGGTGGTGTAGGCTTCAATCTCAGAACCCATCATCTTTAGCGCCCAAAATTCCGACTCCAACTTCGCGATTTCCTCTCTAGGACAATACTCTTCCCGCATCATGTTCTTGAATTCCTCCCAGTTGATAGCATTTGCCAATTCCAACCCAAGAATTTGCACATTAGAGTTCCACCAGGTGAGGGCGGAATCTTGCAGTGTTCCAGCAGCAAACTTGACCCTGCTGGCTGGTGGACAGTTAAACATCTCAAAAGCTGACTCTGCCTTCTCGGCCCAACGCAGGAAACCTATGGATCCCTCAGTACCGTCAAACGAATTGGGCTTGCAGTCCAGGTAGTTCTTGAAAGTACAGACTCCGGCTGGACCTTCGGTCCTCCTGCGTTCGGGTCAATTTGTGCCTCTAGTGTCTCGCAACGAGCTAGAGCTACTGCTGCATGGCCTCTTGCGTCTCTAACTTCATCCTGCAAGTCTATCATCTCTGATTGCATCTTGATCACTAGCTTCATTAGCTGAACATGAGCATCCTGAACTTCCTTCATGGTTTTAGTCAGGTAGGAAATTCTCTTCCTAGCCTCAGCTCCATCCCCTATCAATCTAGTAACATTCGCTCTCGTCGAGCGCATAAATCCCACTTCACGCTCTAAACAGGAGGCGATAGCTGCGAAAGCACGCTCCATTGGTTCGGTTATGGGTGGTAGCGTGTTGAAGGACATAGGACAGCCCGGGAGAGGTAGTTGTGGAACTTACTCACGGTAGACAAGCCGCTCGATCAGACTTAGGCACCAACTCCAGTTACCGTTGTCTTCGTACATGTCTCAAGATGGGCGATGTCTCTTCGGTGCAGGGGCTGCTAGTGCCGGGACCACTCGGGGTGGTGATGAGTCGGGTAGCTGCGGTTCCTTTCCAAGGGCATGAGACAACGGGTTGGATGATGATGATGATGGCGTCGACATCCCTACAGGATA
This sequence comes from Bidens hawaiensis, assembly GCF_021521415.1. NCBI lineage: Eukaryota > Viridiplantae > Streptophyta > Magnoliopsida > Asterales > Asteraceae > Bidens > Bidens hawaiensis. Next base: position 321,128 of record NW_027493824.1, read on the forward strand.
AGTCGTGTATGTAGGAATCGGTCTGTCCAAGACACATATTAGAGTTGATGTGGCTAGTACGTTATGATCCAAGTCGGGTCATACCCAATAACAAGCTAGACAAACACCATAATATTTATTGTAGATATGATCTAACAAGTAAATATTAGCACTCATGATATTTAGAAAATGGGTTTCTAAATATTTGCACTTGAGAAATCGATAAATTATAAGGATACATTATTAAGAGAGATTATCTTATGATATTATTTAAGTTGGTTAAATAATAAATATATGATAATGGTTGTGGTATGTTGCATGAAACTTATGGCATATTAAAAGTATTAAATGTCACAAAGTTTCAATAGACCTCCGACTAATACATGGAGTATTAATCCTGTGAACTAACACATGGAGTATTAGTCCTGAGACTAGTACATGGAGTATTAGTCTGTTCCAGGAAGAAAGAGAAAATAATATCTGGTAGGACCAACCCACTTTTGGGGGGAAATTTCCCACCCATCTGTTTGAAATATTTTATCTTATTTATTATCTATCTTGGGACACAACAAACACACACCAACCACATTACATGCAATTGGTAATCTCTCTCCTCTCTCTGTTCTCTCCAAAATCGGTTCAAGGAAGAAGAACACAAGAGGGTTAATCTTTCAAGTGCAAGAGTCATCAAATCCTAGCAAGCAAGGTGTTTGTTGAAGGCTTGGAGGGTATACAAGCTTGAGGCTCTTCTCCATTGAAGGCTAGCCATTCAAACCGTCATCTCCTTCATCTTCTTGCCTCTTGAAAGGTTGTATTACATAAACCCCCTATGGTTGATAGTTTTTGGTATGCATGTAATTCGTATATGGATCTGGGGCTTGGGTTTTACATATAAAACGGGTTTTATATTTATCAATATAACAAGATTTAAAACAAATTAATCCGCTGCGTTTTTCATATAAATTGGTTTATATGGCTTTGATAATCTTGTTAAAACCCAACAATGGCATCAAGAGCCGATTATACGGATACATGCATCAATAGATCAAAAAAATTTTGGGTTTTATGGTGTGGTTCACCATATGGCCGAAATTTTGGGGCTTTTGGTTACCCCTTGGTTCTTCAAGGTTATACTTTACATGCATGTGATAATCTTGAAGAATTAAGTCATTTGGATGATTGGTTGTTTTGTTTGGACAAAACCCGAAACATTCGGTTTTTCTTATCCTTGGCCGAAAGTTTGAGGTTCACAAGGGGAACCATTTAGAGATGTAATACTTGCATATTTGGATGTGCATTTGGATGTTCATAACCTAGCCATGACCTTGTGTTTGGATGTGTGTTTGTGTTGTGATTTATTCAATATTCAATTTGGTTGTAATATTATTTTATTTGGGTTTGTAATATATTTATTCATTCATATTGGTTTGTAATAATAAGTAGATTAGTTGTATTTCTTTTACTAGAGAAAATGTATTAGGATATATTTTGTAAAAGGAGATGCAACAAGGTTACGGTTTTGGTTTTGGGCCTTAATGGACCTTATAGTCCAAGATGAGATTTTAGCCCAAAGGAAAAAGTCCAAACGTATAGGCCCAAGGAAGCAAGGAGCTGAAGTTGGAGCCCAATTGGAAGCCCAAATAAATTGGAAAGGTCACAACACAAGGTGGACGCTTAAAGCATTTGGATGCGGGATCAAGTGGGAGTTCACCGACACATACCTTGTGTCATTTCTCGTCCTTTAGGAGAGACCTTTTGGCACACTATGTTTCGGTCAACAAGTGTGGCCAAGATTAGGTGGCTAAGGTTATGAACTTATGGTTGTTTATTTATGCTTGCATGGTTGATTTATATATTTTGTTTTATCTTATTTGGATAAGGATAAATAACAAAATTAATATCAACAACTTGCATAAAATTGGTTCCTTAGAAATCATTAGGTAATAAAATTGGTTTTATTAAAAGATAATGATTTCACAATAAAATGGGTTTTATTAAAAGGAACTTTGAAAATGGGTTTTCAAATAAAGTACCATACAATTGAATGCATGCAAATGCAAGGTACATAGTTTTCCAATCTAGAATTTAAAAAACTTAAATCCCTTTTAAAAACAAGTTAAACATCATCCTTTTATACAACACTTAAGTCACTTGTAGACTTGATGTGGGGTAAGGGTCACCTAACCACATTTAAGAAAACTTGTGATCTTAATACCTTTGGGATGAGGGTCACCTAACCACTTGTATATGTAAACTCACACGTGTGTGTAAGTAGGACGACTTGATTTGGAAACCATGTGAATAGGGTCACCGACACATGGAGTTCAAAGGTGTTGATGGGAGTAAACATGCCAACAAAACATATGATGTTTAACCGATCCCATAAAACTAGAAGTTGCAAAGGGTTGCAATCGTCAAACGTTGACTACCTTGTTAATTCAATAGTAGGATAAGGGTCACCTAACTACTATGTGAATGTAACGTTGGGTTCTAGATTTTAATCATTAATTGTCTTGAAGACATAGAGGGTATTAAAGATTAAAATTTATTGATATCGAAAATACTAAAAGCGAACTTTGTTAAATTGTCCGCAATCTACAATCCACCTAACGCAATTATCCCACCCGTGCATAACCTATCACTAAGAGCTATACTTGATAAGGATCGTCTTAACCATAATAATTTTATGGATTGGTATCAAAACTTGAGAATTGTTCTCAAACAAGAAAAAAGGTCCTACATTTTGGACAATCCTATTCCCGATGAACCAAACATTGACGATTTAGATGCCTATGAAAATTGGTTAAAATACACCGAGGATTCGGTGCAACTTTCTTGTCTCATGTTGGGAACTATGATTCCCGAGATTCAAAAGGATTTTGAACATCATTGGGCATATGACATGATCACCCAACTTAAGGAAATGTTCCTTACTCAAGTTAGGGTGGAACGCTTTGAAAGGGTTCAAGCGCTTCATGCATGTCATATGGAAGAAACACAATCGGTGAGGAGGCATCACCCGGAACCTAAAGCAAAGGTTTCTAGAGGTAAGGGACACGCCAAGGGTAAGGTCAAAGAGAAAGCTAAAGCGGAACCACCCAAACCAAAGGAAAAGAAGCTAAAGGTTAGCTTAAACGATCTGTGTTTTGGTTGTGGTGAGATAGGACATTGGAAGAGGGATTTTCCAACCTATCTCAAAGAGTTGAAAGCAAAGAGGGATGCGGCCTCGGGTACGACTTTCATGATTCATATTGATCTTAATGTTATTTCTTCTAACACATGGGTATTTGATACCGGATGTGGAACTCATATTTGCAATTTGTTGCAGGAGTTCAAAAGAAATAAGCATTTCAAAAAAGGAGATACAAGTCTCTTCATGGGCAACGGAGCAAAGGTTGATGTCGAAGCCCAAGGAGACTATGTTTTGAAGCTTCCAAATGGTTCGGAAGTTGTATTGAGAAACATTTTGTATGCTCCTAGTTTGACTAGGAACATTATCTCCGTTTCTCTTTTAAGACAATGTGGTTATGATTTCAAGTTTGTAGACAATGGGTTTTATGTTTTCATGAATGATGTCTTTTATTTTAAAGCAATGTCGTTTAATGGCATTTATGAATTGGTTCATGATAATACATCCACTGATAACTCGTTGTACGAAGCTAGCACCAAAAGACTCAAATGGGATTTGAGTAAAACCTTTCTTTGGCATTGTCGCCTTGGTCACATAAACAAGGATCGCATTCATACACTTCAAAAGAATGGTCTTTTGAAATCAAGTGATGATTCATTTGATGAATGTGAATCTTGTTTATTGGGAAAGATGACCAAGGATCCATGATGGCTAGAAGCACATTACCTCTATCATTTTGGGGTTTCGCACTGATCTCTGCTGCCCGTATTTTAAATATGGCACCAACCAAGAAAGTGGAAAGGACACCTTTTGAAATATGGCATGGAAAGGTTCCGTCATTATCATATTTAAGGGTATGGGGCTGTGAGGCTTATGTTAAGATCTACACCCCTGATAAGCTTGAAAGCCATTCCACTAAGTGTATCTTTGTAGGATATCCCGAAGATTCGATGGGATATTGATTCTAAAATCCAAATGAGCATAAAGTGTTTATAGCTCGCTAGGCTAAGTTCTTGGAAAGAAGGTTCCTTATGGAAGGAACTGATAGAACTATGGAACTCGAGGAGGATCGAGAACCACAAGCCGATACACGTTTGGTTGACACTAGCAATCAACAAGAGGTTGTTGATGATGATCAAATGGTTGATCGAAACACATAAAGCGTTCGCAAGACTGGTAGAATTAGCACCCCACCTGAAAGATATGGATTTTTCATGGATAGATGCTACGTGGTAGATTCGAATGAACCCACCACATACCGAGATGCAATGTCGCAATCTGATTGTGATAAATGGCTGGAAGCCATGAACTTTGAGATGCAATCCATGCATGACAACCAAGTATGGGACTTGGTTGCTCCACCTCTTAACTCCAAACTGGTAGGAAGCAAGTGGGTTTTCAAGAAGAAAACTGATATGCATGGAAACTTGGACACTTATAAAGCTAGACTCGTAGCAAAGGGTTTCACTCAAACTCAAGGGGTTGATTAAGATGAAACTTTCTCGCACGTGGCGATGCTAAAGTCTATTAGGATATTATTTGCCATAGTCGCATATTATGACTATGTGATTTGGCAAATGGATGTCAAAACCGTTATTCTAAATGGGCATATTGAAGAAGATGTGTATATGGTTCAGCCCGAAGGTTTTGTCGATCCACAACATCCTAATAAAGTATGCAAGTTAAAGAAATCAATCTATGGATTGAAACAAGCATCTAGAAGTTGGAATCACCGTTTTGATGAAGAAGTCAAGAAATTTGGATTCATCAAGAACGCTGATGAGGCTTGTGTGTATAAGAAAGCTAGTGGGAGCATCATTACTATCCTAGTATTGTATGTTGATGACATACTTTTGTTTGGGAATGACATTCCAACCATGGAAGGTGTAAAAGCCTGGCTTGGGATTTGTTTTTCCATCAAAGATCTTGGTGAAGCCACCTATATTTGGGAATAAGGATCTATAAGGATAGATCAAGGCGGTTGATAGGTTTGAATCAAAGTGCATACATTGACAAAATCTTGAAAAGGTTCAAGATGGACAACTCTAAGAAAGGTTTCGTACCCATTCAAAGAGGAACAATATTGAGTGCTTCTCAATGTCCAAGCTCAAAGGATGAGCAAGACAAAATGAATGGAATCCCATATCATAGGACCCATAATGTATGCCATGATATGCACTAGACCGGATGTGTCAGGCGCTTTGAGCATGACAAGTCAATACCAACAAAATCAGGGAAGTAGCCATTGGATGGCGGTTAAGAGCATATTGAAATACCTTAGAAGGACTAAGGATATGTTTCTAATATATGGCTCTGGTGAGGAGGAACTTTTTGTAAAGGGTTACACGGATGTGAGTTTCCAAACTGATCGAGATGATTCTCGATCACAATCGGGATATGTTTTCGTTATGAATGGTGGTGTTGTCTCTTGGAAGAGCGCAAAACAAGACGTGGTAGCCTTGTCCACCACTGAATCTGAATACATCGCCGCCTCATTGGCAGCTCAAGAAGCTGCATGGATTAGAAAGTTCGTGGCCGATCTAGGGGTAGTCCATTCCATTCGGGACCCTCTAGAGATCTTTTGTGACAACGAAGGTGTGATTGCTCAAATCAAGGAACCTCGTGCACATCAAAAGACTAGGAACATTGAGCGGAGGTTCAACTACATAAGGGATGAAGTTGAAAAGGGAAAGATATGTATTCGCAAAGTTCACACTGATCAAAACATTGCGGATCCACTCACGAAGCTCCTTGAAAGGCCGAAGCATGAGGGTCATACTTGTGCCTTAGGACTTTGATATTCTAGTGATTGGATTTGATCTATTTTGTATTTGGATATCGAAACACTTGTTATTTTGACTCATTCATATGATTATGGTTTATGATTATGACATTTGAGTTATTTTCCATTTTAGCATGTTTAAATCCGTGAATAAGTTAATTATTCTAAATGTCCGTATTAGTTCATATTTGTGGGAACAAGTATGAAGGTAAGACTATTATGAACTTGGATTGGTAGATATTCATAGGGTATGAATGCTGCGAAGGTTCATAGATATTTATGGGATAAATATTGGACTGACCCGCCCTCAATTTTACTGCATGGAATCCTTGTGATTTGTGATCATAAGTAATTTTGAGTAAAGGCGAACATCATAGTATCCCCCGACCTGAGATACATATTGAGTCTTGATATTCATCGACTATTATACTTTGACTTAGTTCTTCGCTGCTCTGAAACATGTCAGTACATAAGACTGAGCTCAAGTGTAGTACAAGGTGATAGTGAGAGACGTATGTAGTCAATAGGGGATTTGTCCCTCTTATTCGTTGAGAGTGAGATGTCTAAGGCCTGCTAAGTTAAATCAACAAAGAATGATCATTCTGTGTCTTTGGATTTGACATGACATCCGTGACAAAAGGATAAATGATAGATTCTAAATCATTTCAAGTAAGGGACTTGAAGGGGATGATGTTATTGATTGGCACTTCGTCATACGTATTAGGGGTAGTAAACCGTTGTTAGGCGGTTTTTGCTATTTGCATCAATCTTCTATGTATCTTGTGCAAGTGGGAGATTGTAGGAATCGGTCTGCCCAAGACACATATTAGAGTTGATGTGGCTAGTACGTTATGATCCAAGTCGGGTCATACCCAATAACAAGCTAGACAAACACCATAATATTTATTGTAGATATGATCTAACAAGTAAATATTAGCACTCATGATACTTAGAAAATGGGTTTCTAAATATTTGCACTTGAGAAATCGATAAATTATAAGGATAAATTATTAAGAGAGATTATCTTATGATATTATTTAAGTTGGTTAAATAATATATATATATATATATATATATATATATATATATATATATATATATATATATATATATATATATATATGATAATGGTTGTGGTATGTTGCATGAAACTTATGGCACATTAAAAGTGTTAAATGACACAAAATTTCAATAGACCTGCCACTAATACATGGAGTATAAGTCCTGAGACTAGTACATGGAGTATTAGTCTGTTCCAGGAAGAAAGAGAAAATAATATCTGGTAGGACCAGCCCACTTTTGGGGGAAAATTTCCCACCCATCTGTTTGAAATATTTTCTTTTATTTATTATCTATCTTGGGACACAACAAACACACACCAACCACATTACATGCAATTGGTAATCTCTCTCCTCTCTCTCTCTCTTCTCTCCAAAATCGGTTCAAGGAAGAAGAACACAAGAGGGTTAATCTTTCAAGTGCAAGAGTCATCAAATCCTAGCAAGCAAGGTGTTTGTTGAAGGCTAGGAGGGTACACAAGCTTGAGGCTCTTCTCCATTGAAGGCTAGCCATTCAAACCGTCATCTCCTTCATCTTCTTGCCTCTTGAAAGGTTGTATTAAAACCCCCCTATAGTTGATAGTTTTTGGTATGCATGTAATTCGTATATGGATCCGGGGCTTGGGTTTTACATATAAAACAGGTTTTATATTTATCAATATAACAAGATTTAAAACAAATTAATCCACTGCGTTTTTCATATAAATGGGTTTATATGGCTTTGATAATCTTGCTAAAACCCAACAGTGTATGCGCGCGTATGAGTGAATGAAGTAAAGAGATAAAGAAAAGGACTAAATATAATATATATATATATATATATATATATATATATATATATATATATATATATATATATATATATATTTATATATGTTGTGCTTCGGTCGAACAAGGGATGGGAGGGGGCTACCGTCGCAAGAAGGAGAGGGAGAGGGTTATGGTTTGTTATTAATTTGTTTATATAATAATTAAATACATCACATGTAACAACTTGCACCCTCAACTTCTATTTAGTTTAATTCTAGCACAAACTAGTCTTTTTCATCCCTAATATGATGTTATACATGCAAGCACCAAATTACAAATAAACATAACACGTATTTATACCAAGTACTTGTTTATAATATTTATTGTTTGTTCACCAACCATGTTTGAGTCGAATTAATGGAGTTTGGGTTATCGGAGTTAACTTGAAATCGACGAGTGTCACATATATTGTAAACCGAGATCTCTTGGATCTCGGTGGGCTTTTGGGTTGTTTTGGGCTTGAATGTAGTGCCTATATATACAATGTATCTAGGTTATTATTAGGTTGGTCGTTCATAAAAAAGTAAGAGAGATATCGATGTATGTTTGTAACCGGTTGTGCTTAAGCAGCACAAGTCTAATATACGTGTGTTTTGAAGCATCTTCGTTGTGTTATTAGTGTGTTTGTTCATATAATCTTGAATCACCTTATGTTAGGCCTTCGCAAATCACAAGGTTGTGTGATATCACATTGAAAGATCCCTTTCAAAGGACTTACAATTGGTATCAGAGCCTATTGACATATTCTATGCTCGGTTGTGATATCCTAGATTCAAGTACTATGTTACTTTGGTTGTTCTTGTGGCTGCCGTGGTAGTTTCCCAGTGATATTTTCGTTGGAGAAGGATAGAGACTATTTTTTGGCTTGGAGACTGATTTAAATTTGGTTAAAATTTGAATCCCATTGATTTCGGGATTTAGTTTGTTACCAAAGTTACATGGTCAAAGATTTTTGGGCTTTTTGAGAGTTCTCGGGCAATCTTCTTTGCTTTCAGTCATCACGTGTTCGTTCTCGGCAATATTCAAACGTTCTCGGCAACATTTAGGTGTTTTCGGCAATATTAAAGTGTTCTCGGTCATTGCTTAGTGTTCTCTGTTGACTTTTTACTGTTCTCGGTCAACTAAGAGAGTTTTCGGTTGATTTTCTTGGTTTTCGGTAAACATAAGTTCTCGGCTGTGATTATACACTTGGGCCTATTCTTAGTGGGCCTTAAGAAAACTGATAAATTCTTTGGACTTAAGAACTACCTTTTATTCAAAATGGACCAAATAATCAAAAGCTCAACAAATGTTGCACTGCTTCAAGAACTGGACACCATAATGGGAACTACTACTCGTGTACCCCGTCTTCTGTCTCATGAGGGGTTTGCCGAGTGGAAGTTTCGGTTTAAAAAGTATGTGAAAATGAAAGATGCCAAGATCTGGAAAAGTATTGTTAGAGGCCCTCAAGCTATCAATTATCAACTTGAAAACTCTGAAGAAGTAGTTGTGAAGCCCGTTGAACTGTATGATGATGCAAACTTTGAAAAGGTTGAAGAGGACGACAAGGCGCTTGCTACTTTAACCATGGCACTTCCACCCGAAATTGCTTTGGGATTTTGAGAATTACATTCTGCTAAGTGATTTTGGGAAGCCCTAATTGAAGTGTATGAGGGTAATGAGGACATGAGGAGAAGCCGTCAAGATCTTTTACGACAGAATATCAATATGTTCAATCATGTTCTGGGAGAATATTTGGATGCACGGCTGCAGAGATTTTTTTATCTCTAGTGACATAAATGAGATATGCTATTATTAATCTGACCACTGCTGAGAGAAACAATAAGCTGGTTAATTCCCTGCCTCAGAGCGGGGATATGAATGTTAGAGTGATTAAGAAGACGAAGGATCTCAACAGGTTAACTATGTCTGAAGTCATGGCAATCATTAAGGCTTGTGACATGGATAATAAGCAGCGTGCATAAATCATGCAAACTCCTACAACGCAGCCGGCTATAGCGTTGCTTCTAACAATGACCTCATCTCGCAAGACAACTTTTCAGTGTTTAAGTCTTCTCAAGGGCAGTACACTTCGCAGTAGCAGCCTCAGAATAATTTCTCAATGTTTAAGTCTGCTCATGGTCAATTCTCACATGCACCACCACAACCAACTCCCGTTCTTTCCTCAACCTGCTCAACCAACTGTTTCAGCTGCAAAGTCCTAGCCATATGCTGCATCTTCCTATCAGATTCCTTCTATCTCAAAGGAGACTCAATAAAACATCACCCTAATGGCAGGATTCATGAATTGCTACAACGCATTTCTTGCTGGAGATCTGGTTCAACTAGTTGTAGCTACTGAGTTAGATCAAATCCATCCTGATGATGTGGAGGAAATGGATATCTCTAGGCAAATCGGCATAGCAGTATTTTCGTGCGAAGAAATTTACAAAGAAAACAGGCAGAAACAACTGGAATGTGACAGCTAATCAGAAGGTGGGATTCAACAACGATACTCTAAGATGCTACATCTGTCACGAGCCGGGTCATTTTGCTCGCGAGTGCACTAACCCAGCTAAGGAAGGAAATCGAGAAAGGGCACTGGTCCCAGTTGGAAATGCTAGAAGAGAAAATGTAGCAGGTACGGGTGAAGGTGAGCGAGGTTTGGTAGCTAAACAATTATCTTGGAACGATCAGATGGCCGCTCCCAGCATCAATAATCAGACTGCAAATTTCACCCAAGTTGAAGTTGCTGAAGAAGAGAATGTTGCTGAAGAACAAGTTAAGGAACTATAGTTTGCTTTCATGGCTTACAATCCTTCCAGCTCAACCGAGGTAAGTTCATAATTATGTTCTCAATCTTGTATAAATAAGGTAGACTTATATAAATCTCACAACAATAACTTGATTAGAGAAATGGAAGGAATAAAACGTGAGAACCTTACTCTTACGAAAATGGAAAAGGCGTTAAAAGAAAAACTAGAGGCTCAACTAAAGAATTTTTCTAAACTTCAATATGATTTTAGCATAAAATGATGTCACCACTTAGATGCTAAACAGAAAATTGCGGATTTAACAGACGAATTAGAAGCTTCTAAGTTGGAGATTGCCAAGTTGAATACAAAATTTGAAAATGTTGAATTCAATTTTAAAAAATTAAATGTCTCTAGTAATGTTGTTGAATCCATGATCGAAAAACAATTAAGATGGAAAGAAACCGAGGGTAGGGGTATTGGGTACACTGTGGTTCCTCCTCCTTATAATGATAACTACATCGGTCTTCCTCTTATCAAAGAAGAGGAAGAGATGGAAAAGTTTATGCAGTATGGTAAGCCAACTATAAATGTCAAAAGTGCAACTGACTCAGTACATGTTGCTGAATCAACCTCATGGGTGAATGATGCTAATGTGTTTGATTCACGTGCAGATGAAGTAATTGTTGAGGATTGGACTGATGAGGATGATGATTTACCTATTCTAAATAATAAAGACATTAACTCTAATGTTGAATTTACCTGTTTTGAATTATGTTGCTACAAATATTTGTGTGGGCTCTGTTTTTAAGAGCAAAGACTCTTGTGTGGTTGATTCTTCTAAAACTTTGAAATCTGGTGGTGTGTTTTTGAATAAATTTGATAAAATTAAGAATTCTTATAAACATCCATCACCTAAGTTTGTTAAAGAAGGAAGTTCAAATGGTCAAAATTGTGATAAATCAATAAATAAGTCTGGTGGTAAATGCCTAGTAAAGCAAACTAGCTCACACAACAGATCCAGACCAGGAGTATACCATAATGAATTTTACGTAAAACGTCAAACATGTTTCAACTGTGGCATTCCTGGTCACATTACTAGAAACTATCCACACCGTCCATATGTCCCATATATATGCCACAAAATACCCCTCAAAAGGGATCAAGGTATCATAGGGCTAATCCCTCTAACGATGATTGGAAAAGGAACAAGGCTGACAAGTTTAGTTCTCATCAGACGAAGCCTAACACCTTTCAAAAAAATGATAGAAACCATACTTCGGTCCCAAGAACTAAGTCGGTTGCTGGACCGATACAAGGTCAGAAGTCAAAGCTATCTGTGTCTCCCATTCACAAACCATAGATTAAGTCATCCATTCATACAAATGACAAAACTTCTAAAACAAGATATGAGTGGTTGCCTAAATCTCCGAAAATCGAGCTATCAAGTTCCATCTTAGATAATCGGGAAGACATGTGGCAACCCGTGACAAGTTTGGATAAATCAGGTTTACCCAGTGTTACTATGGATAGGGTACCAAAAACTAACTGATCTTGCACATCATGCAGGAACAACTATGGAGGAATATCTTCAGACCTTGGTATGTTGATAGTGGTTGTTCCAGGCACATGAACGAAGACATCTCCCAACTACACGGCATTCAAATCTTTAACGGTGGGTATGTTTCCTTTGAGGGAGGAGAGAAAGGGAAGATTACACAGAAGGGTACTGTAATTAATGGTGTTCTTAAGTTTGAGAATGTTAATATTGTTCCTGAGTTGAAACACAGTCTGCTCAGCGTCTCGCAGATTTGTGATAAGGGTTTTTCAACACATTTTTCTAACAAGCAAATGCTTGATTTTAAACCTAGTATCATCATACTAGAAGATTGGGTTCTTGTTCGATCACAGAGAAAAGATAATGCCTATGTGATCGATATGAACAAAAATGTTTTTGATGAAATCACCTGTTTGTTTACAAAAGTGTCAGAACATAATGCCATGCTTTGGCATCGTCGTCTTGGTCATGCAAACACTAAAATCTAAACCGTCTTGCTAAAAATGACTTGGTGCGTGGTTTAGATGTCAAGGATTTTGTTATTATTGAAAAATGTGTGATTTGTGCCTCGGGTAAACACAATCGTAAATCTCACAAACCAAAACTTGTTAATACCATTTCATCAGTTTTTCAATTGCTTCATATGGATCTGTTCGGTCCTGTTCATGTTTTGAGTCTCTCTCGCAGTTCTTATTGTCTTATTATAACTGATGATTACTCACGTTTTACTTGTGTGTTTTTCTTGTCATATAAGAGTGAAACTGTAAAATAGATAAAATGCTTCGTGGTGCTTATGGAGAATCAGCTCAACTTGAAGCTGAAGGGTATTCATTGTGACAATGGCACGGAATTCAAGAATTCAACACTAGATTATTTTTATGCCGAAAAGGGGTGCTTCGACTGTCACACCCTCAAAATCCACTAACGGAGTTTTACCGTCAGAGGGTGTGAACTAACAGTATCGGAATCATTAGTTATAATCAAACCATAAAAACGTTTAAATGAAAATAAGTGCGGAAGCGTAAAAACCAAAAGACAAAAGTTACGTCACGCAGGACGACTTAAAAACCCAAGTAATAATAGTTAAAAACATGTTTGCATATCAGAATGTTCAAAAACCATGCATGATCCTATACCGCGCGCCCCGCCTCGGCTACCTGAGAATAACATACTAAAAGTGTCAACACAAGGTTGGTGAGTTCACAAGTTTATATAAAATAAAGCGTTTAGCGTTTTGCGTTCAGCATTTCCAGATAATGTTAAGTCAATTATATATCTATAGGTAGCTAGCCTATAAAACAAGTATTACTAAGTGTTCGACACCGAAGCTGACTGTTTATCAAGTGCCTTGTCACCAGGTCATCCAGACCATGGTATGTGTTAGCCAAAATTACACCCACTCGACCTCCAGTCGAGTTTAGCGTTGGGTGGGGTTTGTCAAACCCAGTAGTACTACTCAACAGTGACTCGCTATTATCCAAATATTAACCTGTTCGATGTGTAGGACTTCAATTGTTTCGTTTGCCACTTAGCCTTTACAAGTGATATATAATTTACTAACAAAATCTTAAATGCGTTTTCGGAGTATGTTATTTCCCCCAAGTGAAAAGCGTTTAGAACAGTTTAAAGGGGTAAGTGAAACTCACTGTTTGCGAAGAATTCCCAAAATAAATCACCAAAGGATGCGCGTCACAGAAAAACTCACTCTAGCGTTCTAAAACAACAAAGAGATTTTTTTCTAAGTGTCGGAACTATTATCAGTCTCTAGACTCGGCACATAATACCTATGCACACAATATGTTTCGTGTTTCGTTTGTGAATCGTGTGTGACTTTAACAAGTACATTTGTGATACATTACATGTGTGAGCAATTATTTACGTGTCATGTATTAATAATGTACATCACTAGCAAATTACTCCCCGTGAGGGCAATTTGGTCACACATAACAATTAACTAGCAATTATTCCCCGCAAGGGCAATTTGGTCAAAACACCACAATTATATAGCAAGTATTTCCCCGCAGGGGCAATTTGGTCAAAACATAACAATTAACTAGCAATTATCATGTTTCATGCATTTTCACAAAATTCAGCAGCTAGTTTCACCGAGACAGAAATTCTACTTGAAAGATTGTACTATTCCACCGATCATAGCATCTCAATTAATTTACCAAAAATCATCACAAAAGCATGAATGTACTAGGTTTCCAGAACATATTTTATTTTAATTTTATTCCACATAGGTTTCTCACAATGATCAAAACATTACAGCAAACTCATAACAGTCAAATTTATGCGCAACAGAATGTTATTTGAAATTCCCGTTAAATGAAAAATCTAACAAATTCAAGACCACTTAGGTTAGGTTCCTAACTCAACAAGTCAACTTCCAGAAGTGGAATCAACCCAATTGGTCTCGTGGTTCATGAGATATAACATTTACAAAACAACCTAACAGCAGGTCTAACAACTCAGCTTTGCACAACGTTTTTGTAAAATCATAAAAGTTAACTTTTACACGTCCAAAAATTGCAAATTTATATTCTTTAGAAACTAGACTCAACCTAGTTTACTGTAGTATCAATAATCTCAACCGATTTTCACATTTACACCCAGATACAGTCAATTGAACTTCAACAACACAATCTGTCCAGAAACTGTTTGCAACAAAATTCAACATATTAATCATCTATAGACCATAATCCGTTCATATGACACTCTAGACACCATAACCACTATCCATGCACATCAATTACACCATACATTCATGGTTAGGGTTTTATTTGATCTCAAAATAAAAGACACAACAATTAACATGTAACAATATCAATTCTAGTTATCAAATCATCATCAATACATCATCAAATCAAACAAAAATCATATGAACACAATATATGAAATTTTCGGAATCTAGGGTTTGTAATTAACCCATTAAAAAATCGAAATTAAGTATAAAGGATGCATAGGATAGTCGTTTATACCTTCCTAGCACCTTAATCTTCAATCAAATTTGAACAATCTTGATTGTATGTGTGTGTATGAGGACCGATTGCAAGGAGGGGGGTGGGCAAGGGGGCTGCCGATCGGGTTTTGGGAATGGGGTAGAGGCTAGGGTTTGGTGATTATTATTAATAATAATAATATAATACACTTTGGTCCCTTAACTTTCAAATGTTACTTTTCTAGCTTAATTAACTAGTTCTAGCACATTAAGTTAATGTTTATAAGAATGTTATCACATAACACATAAGTCTAACACATAATTATCACATAATTATTGTTTTGACGTTTTTCGTTTATTCACCAATTGTTTGCGTCAACTCGTTTGCGTTTCGGTGCAATTCCCGAAAGACTACACATGTAGTAAGTGTTAAGCGTCATTTAAACCCTAGTTTAAATGTAATGAGGTGTGCGTTATAGATTCAATGATTTTAAGTTTGAATTGACGGAGTTGAGTTAACGGAGTTAACCTGAAATTGACGATTGTCACATAATTCCCATGTTAAAGAATTTTCGTCCCGAAAATTTGAGTAAAGTCGTGATGAGTGTCTGAAAAAGTAAGAAAAAATTTTCAGTTTGTCATATCATCCCCTAGTAGAAAGAAATTTTGTCCCGAAATTTAATTCATACCTCCAGTGATTTCTGACGGTTTGTCGGGTTTCGCGGTTTTCTGTGTTTGGTCAGCCCTTCAAAAAGGTGAGGATACTTTTTCATCAATTGATCCTCGCGTTCCCAAGTGAACTCCGGTCCACGTCTCGAGTTCCAACGAACCTTAACGATTGGAATTTTGCTGTGCTTGAGTGTTTTGGTTTCCCAATCCAAAACTTCGACTGGTTCTTCAATGAAGCGTAGCTGTTCGTCAACTTGCAGTTCGTCCAAAGGGACTACTTGGGTTTCAACGGATAGGCATTTCTTCAAATTGGATACGTGGAATACATTGTGTACGCCACTGAGTTCCGTTGGTAGGTCCAGTCGGTACGCCACCGGACCAATGCGCTCAGTTATCCGGTAAGGACCAACGTATCGTGGGTTGAGTTTGTTTCGCTTCCCAAAGCGAACCACACCTTTCCAAGGTGAGACTTTGAGTAATACTTGGTCGTTCGCTTGAAATTCGAGAGGCTTTCGGCGCTTGTCGGCGTAACTCTTTTGACGATCTCGTGCTGCTGCCATGCGGTTTCGGATTTGAACAATCTTTTCCGAAGTTTCGAGTACCAGTTCTGGACCAGTGATTTGGCTGTCACCCACCTCTGCCCAGCAGAGAGGTGATCGACACTTCCGTCCGTACAGTGCTTCAAACGGCGCTGCTTTAATACTTGCGTGGTAGCTGTTATTATACGAAAACTCTACCAAAGGCAAGTGAGGTTCCCAACTTTTTTCCGAAATCCAACACACATGCACGCAGCATGTCCTCTAAGGTATGAATAGTTCGTTCACTTTGCCCATCCGTCTGAGGATGGTATGCTGTGCTCATATCAAGACGGGTGCCTAGTGCGCTTTGTAGTGACTTCCAAAAGTGCGAGGTGAAACGGGAATCTCGATCGGAAATGATTGAGACAGGCACTCCGTGTCTAGACACCACTTCTTTCATGTAGACGCGAGTCAATCTTTCCATTTTGTCCGATTCCTTAATCGCTAAGAAGTGTGCCGACTTAGTCAACCGGTCAACGATCACCCAGATGGTATCGCATCCCGTCGGTGTCTTAGGTAAACCCGTGATGAAGTCCATTGAAATGTGTTCCCATTTCCACATTGGAAGTTCCGGTTGTTGTAGTAGGCCAGATGGTTTCTGGTATTCTATTTTGACTCTGGCATAAGTCAAACATTTGCTCACGTATGTGGCAATGTCGGCTTTCATGTTCAGCCACCAGTAAAGTGTCTTTAAGTCATGGTACATTTTATCTGAGCCAGGGTGGATAGAATATCGGGACTTGTGTGCTTCGTCCATCACTAGAGTTCTCAACTCTCCGTATCGTGGAACCCAAATCCGGTTCTCAAAGTATCGGACCCTGTCCGATTTGGTTTCAAGTTGCTTGTTCATGCCCCCCATGAGTTCCGATGGAAGGTTTTCATCCTTCAAAGCTTCGAGTTGCGCATCGCGAATCTGATCGGGTAAGCTGGCATGAATCGTGAGTTGCAATGCTCGCACTCGCCTGGGTTTATCGGTTTCTTTTCTACTGAGGGCGTCGGCCACTACATTGGCCTTTCCAGGGTGGTACTTGATGGCACAATCATAATCCTTAAGCAGCTCGACCCAACGACGCTGTTGCATGTTCAGCTCCTTCTAATCGTAGATATGTTGGAGACTCTTGTGGTCGGTGTAAATGGTAAACTTGGTACCGTAAAAGTAATGCCTCCATATCTTAAGGGCAAACACCACAGCTCCGAGTTCCAAATCATGGGTCGTGTAGTTCTTCTCGTGAATCCGTAGTTGTCGAGAGGCATAGGCTATAACCTTCTCGAGTTGCATCAGCACACAACCGAGGCCTTGTATCGATGCGTCACAATGTACCTCGAAATTCTCTGTTCCCTCGGGTAGGGCTAGAATAGGGGCGCTACATAGTTTGGTTTTTAACAGTTGAAAAGCGGATTCTTGTGCGTCACCCCAATTGTACTTAGTGCCTTTGTGAGTCAAAGCGGTGAGGGGTTGGGCAATACTTGAAAATCCTTCGATGAAACGCCGGTAGTAGCCGGCCAGCCCTAGGAATTGCCGCACCTCAGTCGGAGTCTTAGGTGCTTCCCAGTTTTTGATGGCCTCTACCTTACCGGGATCGACATGGATACCGTTCCCGTTGATCACATGTCCTAAAAAGTGAACCTCGCGAAGCCAAAACTCGCATTTCGAGAGTTTTGCGTACAGTTGTTCCTTCTTCAATAAATCCAGAATTAACATTAAGTGTTCCTCGTGGTCAGCCTTGTCCTTGGAGTAAACGAGAATATCATCAATGAACACAATCACAAACTTGTCGAGGTACGCCCTGCATACTCGATTCATGAGGTCCATAAATACGGCTGGTGCATTGGTTAGACCAAAAGGCATAACCGAAAACTCATAGTGACCATACCTTGTTCTGAAAGCCGTCTTTGAAATATCTTCTTCGCGCACTCTTAATTGATGGTAACCAGACCGCAGATCGATCTTCGAGTAGTAACTCGATCCTTGGAGCTGGTCAAACAGATCATCAATTCGGGGTAAAGGATAATGGTTCTTGACCGTCACCTTGTTCAACTCCCGGGAGTCGATGCACATGCGGAAAGTCCCGTCCTTCTTTCTGACAAATAAGACAGGGGCTCCCCAAGGCGATGAGCTAGGTCGGATAAAACCCTTATCCAACAAATCTTGCAACTGAGTGGACAGTTCCTGAAGCTCCGCCGGTGCGAGTCGATACGGGGCTCATGCAATGGGTGCTGCACCGGGTGTCAACTCGATTTGGAATTCGACTTGTCGTATAGGAGGGAGTCCAGGCAAATCCTCCGAGAAAACTTCCGGATAATCTCGCACAATCGGTATATCTTCAATTCGCTTCTCCCCGCGGGTTTCTCAACAACCTGCGCCAAAACTGTCGGATGACCCTTTCGTAGATACTTCTGCGCCTTCATGAGGGTAATGACGCTGGTGGTCATGCCGCTTCTCTCACCTCGGATCGAAATGATCTCGCCGGAAGGGGTAGTAATGTGGACTATCTTGTCGTGACATATAATCTCCGCTCGGTTCTCGGATAACCAGTCCATGCCGACAACGACATCGAAACTACCAAGCGTAAAAGGTATGAGGTCGATATCAAAAATATGACCTGACAGTTTTTACTTACATCCCGCAAGTACATGAGTCGTTTCTACTGACTTTCCGTCGGCTAATTCTACTGGAAACTTAGCATCTAACGGGGTTGGAGTTAAGTCTAAGAGTTGACTAAAGGCTTTCGACACAAAACTCGTATCAGCTCCAGTGTCAAACAATACAGAAGCAAAACAATCGTTCACAGGGAACTTACCAGTCACCACGTACGGATCATTGCGGGCTTGACCCGACCCAATAACAAAAGCTCTTCCTTTACCATTGTTTCCACCACTACTGCCACTTCCATTACCTCCATTGTTGTCATTCTGTTTCAGCTTGGGACAATCTTTCCTGAAATGACCCTCCTGCCCACATTCGAAACATCCCTTCGTCGTCATAGGTGGTTTAGGAGCACCCTTTGCAGCCAGGTCTCCTCTACAATCCTTTGCCTGGTGATCCATCTTTCCGCATCTCAGACACTTGACACGGTCACACGGCCCAGCATGATGATAATTGCACCTGTTGCACTTCGGATATTTCCCAGCATATCCGTTCGAACCCTGCCCACCACCATTGTTATTGTTATTGTGACCCTGATTGTTGAAGCCCCGAGTGAATTCGGGCTTGCGGTAATGTTGTTGCTGTGGGGGGTTCGAGGATGAGGATCTGGTGTTGTCAAACTTTCTCTTTCCGCTGCTCGGGTTGCTGTTGCTGTTGTTGTCAGTACTCGGGTTGTCACGGGCTTTAGTGGTTGAACCCCTAGGTGGTAGTGCACCTTGGGTCACTGCTTGATCCGTCAATTTGTGAGCTAACCGGATCGCTTGTTGAATCGTGGCTGGTCTGGAAGACGTTACCATGCCCTGAATTTGCGGTGCCAACCCATCAATATACATTTCAATCCTTTTACTCGGCGGGTCTACCATCCGTGGACACATCACAGCTAACTCGTGAGAACGGGTAGTGTAGGCTTCGATTTCTGAACCCACCATCTTCAATGACCAAAACTCTGACTCCAACTTTGCAATCTCCTCTCTCGGACAGTACTCTTCTCGCATCATGTTCTTGAACTCCTCCCAGTTCATAGCGTTAGCCAGTTCCAATCCAAGGATCTGCACGTTTGAATTCCACCAAGTGAGGGCAGAATCTTCAAGTGTTCCAGCAGCAAATTTGACCCTACTGGCAGGGGGCAATTACACATTTCAAACGCCGATTCGGCCTTCTTAGCCCAACGCAGGAAGCCTATAGCTCCCTCAGTGCCCTTAGACGTACTGGGCCTGCAGTCAAGGTAATTCTTGAAGGTACACGTTCCAATTGGACCTCCAGCTTGGTTCTGAACATGTGTGGCTATAGCGGCCGCCGCGTGGTCATTCAGCAGAGTTTGGAGTTCTGCTGCAGTCAGGTTGATATTACCACGTCCGTGTCCAGCGTTTCTTCCTGCCATTTCCGAGAATCACAGCATAAAATGTTAAACATGAATTTTTCTTTCATATGTAACACGCCATACATGTAATAAAAAGATAGGTAAGAAAGAAATAAGAAACAAACATCACATCACAACCATATATTAATCAAATAATAATTCATGATTAAAACCATTGTATCCGCTACAAAGTATTTAAAACCAATCCTTAAAATCATAGAAAATAATAGTTTAGATGGAGACAACCCCTCCATCTAGGTGTTATCATCATTAGATGTCATCATCTGAGGACACCTCTGAGTGTGCCTCCTCCTCAGCCGGTTCTTCCTCCGGTTCTTCTTCAGGTTCCTCCTCGGGATCCTCCTCAGGCTCCTCTTCGGGATCTTCTTTGGGTTCCTCTTCGGGATCTGCCTCAGGTTCTGCCTCAGGTTCGGCTGCGTTCTGAGCAATTTGCATTTGTAAGACATCGCAACGCTCTAAAGCTATCTCGGTTCGAGTCCTTGCTACTTGGAGTTGTTCTTGCAAGTCTATCATCTCGGCTTGCATCTTTCTCATGATCTTCATCTGTTGATCACTAGCCCCTTGCATTTCCTTCATGGCCGCTGTCATGCGAGAAATTTCCTCCTTAGTCTCGGTTCCATCTTTTAACGGTCCGGAAACGTTCGCTCTCGTATAGCGCATGTAACTCACGTCACGCTCCAAGCAAGAAACAACAGCTACAAGCACATGCTCTACAGGTTCGGTTATGGGTGGTAGGGTGTTGGGGTAAGCAGGATGGTTCGGGTGAGGTAATGGGGGAACTTGTTGTCACACCCTCAAAATCCACTAACGGAGTTTTACCGTCAGAGGGTGTGAACTAACAGGATCGGAATCATTAGTTATAATCAAACCATAAAACAAAGTTTCAAAACCATGAAAACGTTTACGAGTAATTAAATGCGGAAGCGTAAAAACCATAGCAGACAATGTTACGTCACGCAGGACGACTTAAAACCCAATGATAATAGTTTAAAATAAATTTTTCATAATTAGAATGTTTCAAGCAATGCATGTTCCTAAACCGCGCGCCCGCGCTCGGCTACCTGAGAATAACATACTAAAAGTGTCAACACAAGGTTGGTGAGTTCACAAGTTTATATAAAAATAAAGCGTTTAGCGTTTGCGTTCAGCGTTTTGCGTTACAGCGTTTTGCGTTACAGCGTTTTGCGTTACCAGATAGTGTTATGTCAATTATATATCTATAGGTAGCTAGCCTATAAAACAAGTATCACTAAGTGTTCGACACCGAAGCTGACTGTTTATCATTTGCCTTGCCACCAGGTCATCCAGACCATGGTATGTGTTTAGCCAAGATTACACCCACTCGACCTCCAGTCGAGTTTAGCGTTGGGTGGGGTTTGTCAAACCCAGTAGTACTACTCAACAATGACTCGCTATTATCCAATATTAAACGGTTCGATGTGAATGAAGGACTTTAGTTAACGCGTTTGCCACTTAGTCTTTACAAGTGATATATAATCTATATTAACAAAATCTTAATTGCGTTTCGGAGTATGTTATCTCCCCCAAGTGAAAAGCGTTTAAAAAGTTTAAAAGGGGAAAGTGAAACTCACTGTTTGCGAAGTATTCCCAAAATAATTCACCAAGATGCGCGTCACAGAAAAACGCTCTCTAGCGTTCTAAAATAACAAAGAGATTTTTTTAAGTGTCGGAATATTATCGAGTCTCTAGACCCGGCACATAATACCTATGCACATAACATGTTTCGTGTTTCGTTTGTGAATCGTGTGTGACTCTAACCAATGTATTTGTGATACGTTACATGTGTAAGCAATTACATACATGTCATGTATTTATAAAGTACATCACTAACAATTACTCCCCGTAAGGGCAATTTGGTCAACACATAACAATTATATAGCAATTATTCCCCACGAGGGCAATTTGGTCAAATTATGACAATCAATTAGCAATTATTCCCCGCAGGGCAATTTGGTCAAAACATAACAATTATATAGCAAGTATCATGTTTCATGTATTTTTACAACATTCAGCAGCTAGTTTCACCGAGACAGAAATTCTACTTGAAAGATTGTACTATCTCACCGATCATAGCATCACAATTAATTTACCAAAAATCATCACAAAAGCATATATGTCTTAGGTTTCCAGAACATATTTTATTATATTTTTATTCCACATAGGTTTCTCACAATCATCAAATCATTACAGCAAACTCATAACAGTCAAATTCATGCGCAACAGAATGTTATTTGAAATTCCCGTTAAACGAAAAATCCAATAAATGCAAGACCACTTGGGTTAGGTTCCTAACTCAATAAGTCAACTTCCAGAAGTGTAATCAACCCAATTGGTCTCGTAGTTCATGAGATATAACATTTACAAAACAACCTAACAGCAGGTCTAACACAACGTTTTTGTAAAATCATAAAAGTTAACCTTTACTTTTCCAAAAATTACAAGTTTGGACTTTATGAAAACTAGACTCAACAAAGTACCCTTTAGTGTTAACAACCTCAACCAATTTCCAAATTAACATTTATTTACAGTCGTCTAAACATAACTTACAATCTGTCCAGTACCAGTTTTGACCTTTAATCACAATTAAATCGTTTGACCAACCAAAACACCTCCAAATTTGGCGTGGTTGGACTTTCTGAAAACTAGACTCAGAGTACTACCTTGTAGACTCATAATTTGCTCAGTTTGCTTTTATATTCAACAAGTTACACATCATTCAATCTTAACAATCACTGCTGTCAAAAACTCAGCAAGCCTAAACAATCATCCAACATGCATCCTAAGCATACGACATAACCCAAAACATGTAATACACATAATTAATCATAGAAAATCAGTAGCAACCCTCTAGGGTTTACAAACAATCAACGATTCATCAATCTTTCACCGTTCAAAATCACATATGATCCTCAATATCAACAACCAATACATAATCAATCATAAGAACACTTAATATGATATTCAATAGTTAGGGTTTCATATTTATACCTTAAAACGCAGAAATAAACCAAGGGAAACGTGAGGGGTGCTTAGAAACGAGTGTAGGATTCTCCGATTATAACGAACAATATCAAAACGAGGTGATATGTGGGTGTGTGTGAGCTGCCGATCGCAAAGATGAGGGGTAAAGGGGCTGCCGGTCGCGATCGGGGTAGAGGAAAAGGAAAAGAAAAGTGAGTTAGGGTTTATGTTTAGTATTATTTATAATAATAATATGTTACACTCAAGTCCCTCAACTTTCGATTGTTGCTTTTCTAGCTTAACTAACTAGTTCTAGTACATTGAGTTAACGTTTATAACGATGTTATCACATAACACATAAATCTAACACATAATTATCACATAATTATTGTTTTGACGTTTTTCGTTTATTCACAATCATTTGAGTCAACTCGTTTGCGTTTCGGTGCAATTCCCGTAAGACTACACATGTAGTAAGTGTTAAGCGTCATTTAAACCCTAGTTTAAATGTAATGAAGTGTGCGTTATAGATTCAATGATCTTAAGTTTGAATTGACGGAGTTGAGTTAACGGAGTTAACCTGAAATTGACGATTGTCACACTTGTTCACGATAAACCATACGCCTGATCATATTAGGTTACCAATCCCAGCTAACTTCGTTTTCGTACATGCCTCCGGATAAGTGATACCTCTTCGGCGCAGGAGCTTCGAGTTCCGGGACTACACGGGGTGGCGATGTGGTAGGTAACTGCGGTTCCTTCCAATGCGCATGAGTCATTTAATCGGATGATGATGATGATGGTGGCGTCGACATCCCTACAGGTAAGCCGTGTATGCGCGAGTATGAGTGAAAGAGGTAAAGAGATAAGATAACAAAGACTACACAAACATATGCAGTGCGTATCATTATAACTAATGGGTCGGCGCGGTTATAGTCTAGTATGCATGCAGCTTCTAGTTCGCTATAACCAATGGCTCTGATACCAATCTGTCACACCCTCAAAATCCACTAACGGAGTTTTACCGTCAGAGGGTGTGAACTAACAGGATCGGAATCATTAGTTATAATCAAACCATAAAAACGTTTAAATGAAATAAGTGCGGAAGCGTAAAAAACCAAAAGACAAAAGTTACGTCACGCAGGACGACTTAAAAACCCAAGTAATAATAGTTAAAAACTTGTTTGCATATTAGAATGTTCAAAAACCATGCATGATCCTATAACCGCGCACCCGCCTCGGCTACCTGAGAATAACATACTAAAAGTGTCAACACAAGTTGGTGAGTTCACAAGTTTATATAAAATAAAGCGTTTAGCGTTTTGCTTTCAGTGTTTCCAGATAATGTTAAGTCAATTATATATCTATAGGTAGCTAGCCTATAAAACAAGTATTACTAAGTGTTCGACACCGAAGCTGACTGTTTATCAAGTGCCTTGTCACCAGGTCATCCAGACCATAGTATGTGTTAGCCAAAATTACACCCACTCGACCTCCAGTCGAGTTTAGCGTTGGGTGGGGTTTGTCAAACCCAGTAGTACTACTCAACAGTGACTCGCTATTATCCAAATATTAACCGGTTCGATGTGTAGGACTTCAATTGTTTCGTTTGCCACTTAGCCTTTACAAGTGATATATAATTTACTAACAAAATCTTAAATGCGTTTTCGGAGTATGTTATTTCCCCCAAGTGAAAAGCGTTTAGAACAGTTTAAAGGGGTAAGTGAAACTCACTGTTTGCGAAGAATTCCCAAAATAAATCACCAAAGGATGCGCGTCCACAGAAAAACTCACTCTAGCGTTCTAAAACAACAAAGAGATTTTTTTCTAAGTGTCGGAACTATTATCGAGTCTCTAGACTCGGCACATAATACCTATGCACACAATATGTTTCGTGTTTCGTTTGTGAATCGTGTGTGACTTTAACAAGTACATTTGTGATACATTACATGTGTGAGCAATTATTTACGTGTCATGTATTAATAATGTACATCACTAGCAAATTACTCCCCGTGAGGGCAATTTGGTCACACATAACAATTAACTAGCAATTATTCCCCGCAAGGGCAATTTGGTCAAAACACCACAATTATATAGCAAGTATTTCCCCGCAGGGGCAATTTGGTCAAAACATAACAATTAACTAGCAATTATCATGTTTCATGCATTTTCACAAAATTCAGCAGCTAGTTTCACCGAGACAGAAATTCTACTTGAAAGATTGTACTATTCCACCGATCATAGCATCTCAATTAATTTACCAAAAATCATCACAAAAGCATGCATGTATTAGGTTTCCAGAACATATCTTATTTTAATTTTATTGCACATAGGTTTCTCACAATGATCAAAACATTACAGCAAACTCATAACAGTCAAATTTATGCGCAACAGAATGTTATTTGAAATTCCCGTTAAATGAAAAATCCAACAAATGCAAGACCACTTGGGTTAGGTTCTAACTCAACAAGTCAACTTCCAGAAGTGGAACCAACCCAATTGGTCTCGTGGTTCATGAGATATAACATTTACAAAACAACCTAACAGCAGGTCTAACAACTCAGCTTTGCACAACGTTTTTGTAAAATCATAAAAGTTAACTTTTTCACGTCCAAAAATTGCAAATTTATATTCTTTAGAAACTAGACTCAACCTAGTTTACTGTAGTATCAATAATCTCAACCAATTTTCACATTTACACCCAGATACAGTCAATTGAACATCAACAACACAATCTGTCCAGAAACTGTTTGCAACAAAATTCAACATATTGATCATCTATAGACCATAATCCGTTCATATGACACTCTAGACACCATAACCACTATCCATGCACATCAATTACACCATACATACATGGTTAGGGTTTTATTTGATCTAAAAATTTAAAAAAACACAACAATTAACATGTAACAATATCAATTCTAGTTATCAAATCATCATCAATACATCATCAAATCAAACAAAAATCATATGAACACATTATATGAAATTTTCGGAATCTAGGGTTTGTAATTAACCCATTAAAAATCGAAATTAAGTATATAGGATGCATAGGATAGTCGTTTATACCTTCCTAGCACCTTAATCTTCAATCAAACTTGAACAATCTTGATTGTATGTGTGTGTATGAGGACCGATCGCAAGGAGGGGGGGGGGGCAAGGGGGCTGCCGATCGGGTTTTGGGAATGGGGTAGAGGCTAGGGTTTGGTGATTATTATTAATAATAATAATATAATACACTTTGGTCCCTTAACTTTCAAATGTTACTTTTCTAGCTTAATTAACTAGTTCTAGCACATTAAGTTAATGTTTATAAGAATGTAATCACATAACATATAAGTCTATCACATAATTATCACATAATTATTGTTTTGACGTTTTTCGTTTATTCACCAATTGTTTGCGTCAACTCGTTTGCGTTTCGGTGCAATTCC
This sequence comes from Bidens hawaiensis, assembly GCF_021521415.1. NCBI lineage: Eukaryota > Viridiplantae > Streptophyta > Magnoliopsida > Asterales > Asteraceae > Bidens > Bidens hawaiensis. Next base: position 347,812 of record NW_027493824.1, read on the forward strand.
CGAAAGACTACACATGTAGTAAGTGTTAAGCGTCATTTAAACCCTAGTTTAAATGTAATGAGGTGTGCGTTATAGATTCAATGATCTTAAGTTTGAATTGACGGAGTTGAGTTAACTAAGTTAACCTGAAATTGACGATTGTCACATCGACAGTACAGCTTCGCTCGGACACCACAACAAAATGGTGTTGCTGAAAGGAGGAACCTAACTCTTATTGAAGCGGCAAGAACTATGTTGTGTGATTCAAAGCTGCCTTTGTTTTTCTGGGCTGAGGTTGTTAACACAGCCTGCTACGTTCAAAATCGAGTGCTGATCAACAAGTCTCAAATGAAGATTCCCTATGAGATTGTTTACAGTCACTAGTTCACGGTTGCCCATTTATGAGCATTTGGATGTCCATGCACACTGCTGAATCTTGAAACGACTTCAAAATTTGGAGCCAAAGCTGATGATTGCTACTTTTTTGGATATGCTGGTCGTACCGCCTATAGAGCTTACAACAAATCAACTAAGCAGATAGTGGAATCTTACGACGTACGATGGCTAGAAGAAAATGAGACGAATGCTCGTGTCGGTCCTGACTGGTTATTCGATTATACTGAACTCTTTAAGCCATTCAATGTGTTTCCATGTGTCACCATAGAAACTTCTGGTGCTGGTACCTCAAATTTTGTTGATGTAGAAGAAGGCATGCCTACCACTTTATCAGATGTCTCCAGTGCTGGGTATAGATCCTTCAGAATCTTTGGATACTACTCTGCAATTGTCAGCCAGTCAACCAGAGAATGTTACCGAAATTGTGTCTTCAACAGTGTCGGCAATCGATGGTTCATCAGTTGAGGGGGAGAGTATGATACGTCAAATTTTTGGAAGCACCCTATTCCCAGATGTCATACTAAATGAATACAATGCCAGTACTTCGTACTCACACAGTACATCAACATCTGGATGGAAGAATCCACTCTCTGAAATTCTTGAAGATCCAACTAATTTGCCCTCCATCAGCTCTGTTCCAGAGCATTTAAATCCGACAAGAATTCAATGAGATCATCCAATTGACAATATCATAGGTCCTCTGGAAATAGGTGTGTCAACTAGAAGTCAGACAGGACACATCAACAACTATTTAAGTTCCTGTTTCATTTCTCATATTGAGCCTAAGTCAATTGAAATGGCGCTACAAGAACCAAGCTGGGTGGATTCCATGCTTGAGGAACTGAATCAATTCGATAAAATCAAGGTTTGGAGATTGGTTGAATTGCCATTCAGAAAGAAAGCGTTAGATACTAGATGGGTTTTCCGTAACAAGCAAGATGATACGGGTGTGATTGTTCGAAACAAAGCACGGCTTGTCGTTTATGGTTTGCGTCAAGTTGAAGGCTTAGACTAACTGAAGTGTATGCTCCCGTGGCTTGACTTAAGGCCATTCGGATTTTTCTAGCACATGCTTCCTACATGGGATTCACGGTTTATCAGATGGATGTCAGGGCAACATTTTTGTATAGAGAGGTCAAGGAGGAGATTTATGTGGACTAGCCACCAGGGTTTGTTGACTGAAAGAATCCAACTCATGTTTGCAAGTTAGATAAATCTTTGTATGGTCTTCACCGAGCGCCTCCGGCGTGGTATGTAACTTTGACGGCTCATCTTTTGGGGCATGGTTACAAGAGAGGAACCATCGATCAAACTCTGTTCCTTAAAACAGTCGGGAAAGAATTAATTCTGGTTCAGATTATATGGATGACATCATTTTCGGGTCTACCAGTACTACACTTTGTTCTGAATTTGAAGAAGTCATGAAAAAGAGATTTGAAATGTGTTCGTTGGGGGGAGATGACAACTTTTCTGGCATTACAGTTTTGTCAGAGTTCGACAGGAATTCTGTTGCATCAAGGAAAATATGTCGAAGACATGCTTGCAAAGTTCGAATTTCAAGATTCTAAGAGCGCAGCAAACCCTATGGCGGAAAGACCTCTTCTCTCTTCTTATCCCGAAGGGAATCCCGTAGATCGAACTTACTATCGGTCAGTGATCGGATCTCTGATGTATCTCACTGCCAGTCGCCCTGATATCATGTTTGTTGTCTGTCAATGCGCCCGGTTCCAGGCTAATCCTAAACTCTCTCATTTAATTGTTCATAAACGTATTTTTAGATATTTGAAAGGACAACTGAAGCTAGGTCTTTAGTATCCCAAAAACTCAGATCTTGACTTATATGCTTTTGCTGATAACAATTACGGTGGAGATGATATTAACAGGAAATCTACATCTGTTGGATGTCAATTATTGGGTGATCGACTCATTTCATGGCAGTGCAAGAAACCACAAACGGTGTCCACGTCTACTGCCGAGGATGAATATGTTGTTGCGTCAGCTTGCTGCACATAGGTTATCTGGATGCAACATCAATTTGTAGATTACGGTTTGGAATTAGTCTTTTGTGACAATGATGCTACTAATGCTATTGTTAAAAACATGTTCAGGATTCAAAAACCAATCACATTGACATTAAAATTTGTTTCATTCGTGACTGTTACGACCATAAATTGATTCATCATGAGCAAGTTCACATTGATAATAATGTGGTGGACATATTTAAAAAACCGGTCGGAACAGCCAGATTTAATGTTCTTGTGAGGTTTCTTAAAATGCTTCGTTTAGATGATTTAGTCTTTTTGAGGTTAAATTTGTACATAAATATTTTCATTTTCTTTATAATTTTTGCATAAATTTAGGGAGAGGGGGGAATTAAAAAAATTCAAAAAGATTGTGTGTGTTTTATTATTAAAAAAATTAAATTTTGACACCTTCGCAAAATTACGTCGGTTGCTCAAGTTTGAAGGACATATACTTGTATATGTTTGGTCCTGTCATCTACTTATAGATATACAGGATAGCCATTCACCTAAAGACTGAAAGCAAATGGGGCGATTTTGGTGTGTTTGTTTTAATTCCTTCGCTTGAAAATTATGTCGGTTACTCAAAGTTCGAGGGACATGTATTTTCGTATGTGTTTGGTCCTGTTATCTACTTGTAGAAATATGGGATAGCCATTTACCTTAAAACCAAAAGTGACTGGGGCGACTGAATTAAAAAATTGTCTTCTATAACTCTTCTGGGAAGTGATATGATCATTCTACTAAAAGCTTTGAAGAAGCTCAAAATATTTTTAAATGGAAATTTGATCCAACCTTTGGAAAATGATAGATAAGTTGTTTATGTGTGCCTAGCGTGTGAAGTTACTAAGCTAAAAAGGTTTTTGAACAGTCATTGATTTGTATGGTAGCTTTCCATGTTACGTAAAAGTTGAAGTGATATACAATAAATCTGCTAAACTTACTGTGGAGAATCATTTTGAAGATATGTACATGTCTCCAGATACATCTCTTAGAATGATAGGCAAAAAAACAATTATCCAGTCATACATGAGCCCGTTAGTGTCTTGATCATCAAAAATATTATGTTTCTAAGTTATATATATATAAAATAAATAAAATATACTATTGTGTTATTTTCAAAAAGCTTAAAGGGTCAAACTAGAACTACAATGGTGGGGCATTCAAATAAGTTCTAAACACCCTGAATGAAAGGCATGTAAGTTCGGATGGCTTGTAAGTCCAATGTTCAACCTTGTGACATTCGTCAATTTCAGGTTAACTCCGTTAATCCGAACTCCGTTAATTCAAACTTAAGATCACACGAACGGTAACACATATCTCATTACATTTAAATTAGGGTTTAAATAACGCATGACAATCATTACATAAGTAATCTTTCGGAAATTAACTGAAACACACACGAGTCGATTCAAACCGTTGGTGAACAAAAGATAAATATCAAAACAACAAGTATTTGATTATTATGTTTTAAGTTTATGTGTTACTTGATATTTATATGTAGAACATTAACGCAAGAAGCAAAAGTCTATTTTGTGCTAGAAATTGATTAACTAGAAGATTAGGGGGATAAGTGTAACATAATTAATAATATAACCAAGTTATTACCCAACCTGTCACACCCCGACTAGGTAGTTGCGGATGCGTAATACGGGAATGTAACAGATAACACTGGTATCAACCACATTGTTTATAAAGAAATTCAACAACTAATTTACATCATATTACATTGGTAGGTACTATGTTTACAAACTAGATGAAAAACACATAACCAGTTCTCGGTTCCTTATTCATTAGTACGTATTTGCATCTATTCACAGCTATTCAACTTTCCTTCTAACACCAAGCACGTAAGCAAATCATTCCAACTTCGGCTTACCTGAAAAGCATGTTAAAACGGGTCAACTACGTCTAGTTGGTGAGTTTCAAGTTTCACGAGTACGAACAAAATCAGTATACGAGTTCGTAAAGTTCACAGTACGTATGTATATAAGTACGTGTATGATGTATTATACTAAGCCAAAAGTGAACCCAAGACAGCTCGCACTGCATGGCCACCCTTGCCCATGTACTCCCGTTGGCATTTAACAGCCACTTTGCCCCAAGTATGTACTATGTCTAACACCACATGGCAGAATGTAATAAGTATAAATGACAATGTGCAACTGCGTAAACAAGTATATCCGGCATACCCCACCGGCGCCATCAGTTGGGTTTGTCAAACCGATAGTACTATCCACACGTCACTGGCACGAAGTTAATCACTTGTGTTTGTGGGGACTTTCAAGTGTTAGTACTTAGATAATTCACATCACCACACGTTTTCAAGTATATAAGTATATGTAAACATGCTTTCCACCCCAAAAGTTCGTAAAACAGTTTAGAAAGTAGGGTCGTGAAACTCACCTTATCGTAGATTGAGCAGGTAATATACGTCAATAAGTGTTATGCCTCGATTATAACTCGTATCCTATAATCGGTATCGTACTGTTAATACTAGTACATTGTTTAAATCAAATTGGGCTGTATAACTAGTCTGGGTATAGCTGTTAGGCCCAGAACATGACCATAGTCTTAGATTGTGACATTGTATACTATGAAATGTTTAAAACTGGATTTGGCTCAGTTTCACCGTTTTCCGAGCCTAGCCAAGTTGATCGTTTACGCGTTTAGGGAATAGGTAAGATCACACAAACTTAAGTAAACATGTTGATTGTTAAAATGATTTGATTTATGAAAGCATCTTGAGGTTTCGGTATCTGGATTGATCGCAGGGTTCGTTTCCGTTTTCACACGGGTTTGATTATACAAAACGCGTACAATCCACCCGAATTGTCCGGAATTCTCGTAAAAAGTTCGTTTTTATCAATTTCATTCAAAAATACGATATTTGACCACTTTTGACATTTTGACATACCAGTCAGTCCGTTAAACACAAAACTGCCGGTTTCGTTAAAACAAATATAGTTAAATCTTGGATTATTCATAACTAATTATGTACTTATATATAAATTATGGAAATTTTTTTAAAAATAAAATAAATTATGTATAATTTTATAAGAATATTTTCAGAAATTTTATGATTAGTTATCCATTTATAAAAATTCATTTAATGTGTTATAATTAAGTAATAAATAGCCCGTTTATACCAAACGACATCCAAAAAATCCGATAATATTTCTAAGTGGTCTCAATATCAGTACATATCCCTTGCAAAATCTCCAGAATCTAACTCTTTGGTAAAAATGCCTTTTTGCGCGTTTTTCGGCTATTAAAACTCGGTTAAAACACAATTGCACAAATAATACTAGGACATCTCCAAATGTTCTCAAAATTTACCAGTGATATTAATATATCATTTATGGGTTCCAAACCAAATTTCATAATTTTTCATGAAGTTTACCTATATTTCCCGAATAAACGCCAATAAACGGTAATAAATTCGCCAAATATTCTCCTTTTATCGAAAAATTACCAAATTTGAACAGGGACTCATTTAAATGATCCCTAATATCCCTGAAAATTTTCACAAGCTAAAAACAAGAACGTCACAACCTAATACTAAACAGCCCCTAAACGAGTAATACGGTATTACCTTGTCGGCTTTCGGTGGTTTTTGATAGCTTAAACGACTCTCCGGGCCTTGAGTTGCAAACTCAGTGTATCTACATATCATATAACATCAAACCAAGCATAAATCATCCATTGAACAGCCTTGTTAACTAGGGTTTCGGTTTTGGTATCAAACCGAACTTTCAAACCGTAAAAACGTTGTATTCATGTTCTAATCCATTTTTTTGACCAAAAATCAATATTTTTCTACTTTGTAGACATGTTTAACATCAAAACATGATTTCACTTGATTTTTATGGTTTTTGGATGGTTAAACATGTTTAATACTAATCAAGAACTAATTTTCTATGTTTAAATCTTACTAAACAAGCTTGAAATCTTCATGAATTTAATGTTTACCTTTAGGGTTTTGGAAGGGATGATGCAGAACTAAGCTGATCTTGATCTTAGTTTGGTTAATGTGCAAAATATCTTTACTATTCTAATATATACAACAAGTTAGAACCAAGTGGGGTGTCCCACCCTTTTGCGACCGCAAGTATAAGGGTCCCATTGGGCCTCTTTTTGGCCCAATGGTGCCTCGGTTTCGTGCCACGCGTAAAAGTCGGTCCAAAATTTAGTTCGGGTTTGGTTTTTCGCAAGAAAACTAGTTCGAGTGCTTTCACCAGCGCGAAAACGAGTGTTTTTCAGCTTCTTTTTGTAAAATAAGTAAAACGTACTGACTCGTTGTAAAAATCCAAAATATTTTCACGGATTGCTTAGAACATGTCATATAAGTGTTTTATAAATCTTTTTCGGCTTAACGGATGCTACAATGCTCGTTTGATGTTAACGATTGTGTTTAAACTTATAGCGTATCAATAAACGAAACCTTTTTCGTTTAAAGAGTTTTAAACGTACTGGGGCCTAAATATCAATATGTTAACCTCTACAATATATCTACAACTCGTATATGACCCCTCAGTATATATACGGGTCATAATTAGTTTCGGTCGGTTACTCGTTTAAGCACTACGAATTAACCGATTATCTTTTACTTGTTACGTAGTGAATACAGTATACCTTGTTTTGTCACGAATGTCACACAACCCTAATTCCGTTCCCCCCCCCCCTCTCTTTCCCTCTCTCCCTCTCTTGGCAGCCGTAACCCACACACACACACATAGAAAGTGATTTTCAAGGTTGGTTGGAGGATTCAAGGTGCTAGATAGGTAATTAACATTCCCTTTAGTCATTGTATGGGTTTAATTATGCTATTGAACATGTTAATCAAAACCCTAAATCTTGAAAGTGATGATTTAAGATGAGTTAGGGTTTATTGTTATGATTATTGATGAACACTAGTGATTTGATAACTAGTTGCATTGTTATTGATTGTTAAGTTCATGTTTCTTGAAATTGAATGTTGAAGTAAAACCCTAGATGTGCATGAAATATGAAATTGAGATGCATGGTTGGTGAATTATGTATCTAGAGGGTTGTATGCATGATTTCTAGTTCATAGGTTATTAGTTGAATTTTGGTGAAAACTGATGCTTGACAGATTCTTAATTGCATGTTGAAACGACTTTAACTCGATGTTAATGTTGTATTTGGAAGGGATTATTGATTCTATGAAGTAGTATGTCGAGTCTAGTTTCTAAAGAGTCTGAGTTCGTAATTTTGGGTCAAGTAAAAGTTATTTTTTATTATTTTACAAATCTGTTGTGCAAGTCTGATTCGGGAAGTCTACTGGTAGGCTGTTTTGTAATTAGTATATTTCATAAACCACAAGACCAAATGGGTTGGTTCCACTTCTGGAAGTTAATAATTTGAGTTAGGAATCTGAATCAATTGGTTTTGCATTAATTGGATTTGCCATCGGGAATACAAATAACATTCTATTGCGCATGATAATGACTGCTGTATGTTTACTGAGTTGTTTAGATGATTGTGGGAAAACCATATGTGATAAAAATATAATAAAAATATTTTTAGAAACCTAACTCACGTGTGCTTCTGTGATGATTTTTGGTGATTTTATTGACATGATATGATCTAATAAATAGAGTAATCTTGTCGAGTTAAAATCTGTCTCGGTAAATTAGCTGCTGAATTATTTGAATTAATATGAAAAGTGAATTGTTGATCGATGTTTGCTATGTGTTTGACTTATTTGCCCTTGTGGGGGATAGTTGCTAGTAATGTAAAATGGTAGCACTTAACACTTAATATCTGTTCACACATGACTAATAACCAACGTGTTTGTCGAGTCACACCTGTTTCACAAAGTAACACGAACACATCTCATGCATAAGTTTGATGTGTCGAGTCTAGGGACTCACTCGTATTTCAAATACTTAGAAAATCTCGTTTTGTTTTTAGAGCACTAGTGAGGATTTTCTGTGACACACACCTTTTCTCGGATCTTTTTGTTATCTTCGTAAACCGTGAGTTTCACGGCCCCTTTTACTCTTTTTAACGCTTTTATTAGGGAGAGATAACATACTCCAACAATGTATATTTTGTTACTTTATTATATATCACTTGTAAGGATAAGTGGCAAACAAACCAACTAAAGTCCTTCTAAACATCGAACTGGTTAATATTTGGATAATAGCGAGTCACCTTTGAGTAGTACTGTTGGGTTTGATAAATCCCACCCAACTCTAAACTTGACTGTTGGTTAAGTGGGTGTAATCTTGGCTAACACATTACCATGGTCATGGTTGACATGGTGGCAAGACGATCGTTAAACAATCAGCTTCGGTGTCGAACACTTAGTAATGCATCTTGATAGGTTAGCTACCTATTGATATATAATTGACTTAACATTATCTGGTAACGCTAAAACGCAACGCTTAATTTATGTAAACCTACGAACTCACCAACCTTTGTGTTGACACTTTTAGTATGTTTATCTCAGGTAGCCCGAGGCGGGCGAGCGGTATAGGACATGCATTCACTGAACACCATTGTTTTAAAATTTCTTTAAAATTTTTATCTTGATAACTTGTGTTTTAAGTCGTCCTGTGTGGCGCAACTATTTGCTTTACACTTTTCGCTTCCGCATTCTACTTAAGACTTGATGTCTTGGTGGTTTTGAAAACTTTATTTATGGTGTTTGATTATAACTAATGATTCCGATCCTGTTAGTTTACACCCTCTGACGGTAAAACTCCGTTAGTGGATTTTGAGGTTGTGACAGATTGGTATCAGAGCCATTGGTTATAGCGAACTAGAAATGCATTCATACTAGTTTATTAACCGCAACGACCCATTAGTTATAATTTTACGCACTGCATATATAAATATATATTATATATTTAGTTATTCATTTTCTTTATCTCTTTACTTTATTCACTCATGCGCGCGTAACCCATACACGCCATCATCATCATCATTTGACCCGGTGTCTCATGCCCCTAAAAAGGAACCGCAATTACCCGACTCATCACCACCTCGAGTAAGCCCGACACTAGCAACTCTTGCACCGAAGAGACATCGCCCATCTGGAGACGTGTACGAAGACAACGATAACTGGGATTGGTACCTGAGTCTGATCGAGCGTTTGGTTTACCGTGAGCAAGTTCCATCACCACCTCTCCCGGGCTGTCCTATATCCTTCAACACGCTACCACCCAAAACCCTACCAACGGAGCGCGCTTTCGCATCTCTCTCTTCCTGCTTAGAGCGTGAAGTGGGCTTTATGCGCTCCATCAGAGAGAAGGTTACTGAGGTGAAAGAGGATGGAGCTAATGCTCGGAGGAGACTTACCTACCTGACCGAAGCCATGAAGGAAGTTCAGGACGCTCATGTGCAACAAATGAAAGTAATGACCAAGATGCAATCAGAGATGATAGACTTGCAGAACAAAGTTTGGAAAGCAAGAAGCCTTGCAGCAGTAGCTCTAGCTCGTTGTGAGACACTAGAGCGCGAATTGCCCCTAACGCAGCAGGACAGGAAGAGAATCCTGAAGAAGATCCCGAGGAAGAACCTGAAGAAGATCCTGAGGAGGAACCCGAAGAGGAGCCGGAGGAAGAGCCGGCTAAGGAGGAGGCACACTCGGACGTGTCCTCAGACGATGACATCTAAGGAGGATAATACCAGATGGAGGGGTTGTATCCATCCAAACTTATATATTTTTTCTATAATTTTAAGGATTGATTTCAAATACTTTGTAGGGGATACAATGGTTTTAATCATGAATTATTATTTGGATTATTATATGGTTGTGATGCGATGTTTCTATTTCTTTTTCTTTCTTTTCTATTCTACCTTTTATTACATGTCTGGTGTGTTGCATATGAAACCGAGAGTTCATGTCTAACATTTTATGCTGTGATTCTAGGAGATGTCTGGAAGAAATGCTGGTCGTGGTCGCGGTAACATCAACATGACTGCGGCAGAACTCCAAGCCTTGCTAAATGACCATGCGGCGGCAGAATTCCAAGTCAGCTTTTAAGATGTGTAACTGTCCACCAGCCAGCAGGGTCAAGTTTGCTGCTAGAACACTGTAAGATTCCGCCCTCACCTAGTGGAACTCTAATGTGCATTCATGGTTTGGAATTGGAAAATGCTATGAATTGGGAGGAATTCAAGGACATGACGCGATAAGAGTATTGTCCTAGAGAGGAAATCTCGAAGTTGGAGTCGGAATTTTGGGCGTTAAAGATGGTGGGTTCTGAGGTTGAAGCCTACACCCACCCGTTCCCATGAGCTGGCGGTGATGTGCCCGCGGATGGTAGATCCGCCAAGTAAGAGAATCGAGATGTATATTGATGGTTTGGTACCCCAGATTCAGGGTATGGTGACGTCTTCTAAACCAACCACAATTCAGCAAACGATCCGAATAGCCCACAAGCTGAAGGATCAAGTAGTGGCACAAGGTGCATTACCACCCAGAGGTTCCACTTCTAAAACCCATGACAACTCAAGGAATGACAACAACAACTCTGGGAATGGAAAGAGGAAATTTGACAACACAAGGTCCTCATCATCGAACCCTCCACAGCAACAACACCACCGTAGACCCGAACTCACTCGGAACTTCAATAACCAGGGTTCCAACAACAACAACAGTGGCGGATAGGGTTCGAGTGTCTATGCTGGAAAGTACCCAAAGTGCAACAAGTGCAACTATCACCATGCTGGCCCATGCGACCGTATCAAGTGTTTGCGATGCGGTAAATTGGGTCATCAGGCCAAGGACTATAGGGGAGACCTAGCGGGTAAGGGTGCTCCCAAAAAGCCTGCAACAACAAAAGCGTGCTTTGAGTGTGGTCAGGAGGGTCACTTCAGGAAGGATTGTCCAAAACTGAAGCAAAATGAGAGCAATGGAGGCAATAACAGTAACGGAAGAGGTAGTAAAGGTAGAGCTTTCGTCATTGGATCTGGCGAGGCCCGCAGCACTCCGAATGTGGTTACCGGTAAGTTCCTTGTGAACAACTATTTTGCTTCTATTTTGTTTGACACTGGAGCTGAAAGGAGTTTTGTGTCGAAAGCCTTTAGTAAACTCTTAGACTTAACTCCAACCCCGTTAGATGCTAAGTTTCCTGTTGAATTAGCTGATGGTAAGTCTATAGAAACAACTCATGTACTAGCGGGATGTAAGTTGAAACTGTCGTGTCATACCTTCGATATCGACCTCATACCCTTTACGCTTGGTAGTTTCGATGTTGTTGTTGGCATAGACTGGCTATCCAAAAATAGAGCTGAGATTATATGCCATGACAAGATTGTTCATATCACTACTCCTTCCAGCGTAATCATCTCCATACAGGGTGAGAAGAGCGGCATGACCACCAGCATCATCACCCTCATGAAGGCGCAAACATTTTACGAAAGGGTCATCCGGCGATCTTAGCTCAGGTTATTGAGAAACCCATGGAAGAAAAGCGGATCGAAGATATACCGATTGTGCGAGATTTTTCCGAAGTCTTCCCGGAAGATTTGCCAGGACTCCCACCCATTCGACAAGTCGAGTTCCAAATCGACTTAGCCCCCGGTGCGGAACATATAGCACGAGCCCCGTAACGGCTCGCACCTGCGGAGCTCCAGGATTTGTCCACTCAATTACAAGACTTGTTGGATAAAGGTTTTATCCGACCTAGCTCATCACTATGGGGAGCCCCTGTCCTATTTATTCGAAATAAGGACGGGACTTTCCGCATGTGCATCGACTACCGAGAGCTGAACAAGGTGACGGTCAAGAACCGTTATCCCTTACCCCGAATTGATGATCTTTTCGACCAGCTTCAAGGATCGAGTTACTACTCGAATATCGATCTGAGATCTGGTTACCATCAATTGAGAGTGCGCAAAGAAGACATTTCAAAGACGACATTCAGAACTCGGTACGGCCACTATGAGTTTTCAGTTATGCCATTCGGCTTAACAAACGCACCATCCGTATTCATGGACCTCATGAACAGAGTATGCAAGGCATACGTCGACAAGTTTGTTATCGTTTTCATAGATGATATCCTCGTCTACTCCAAGAACAAGACCGACCATGAAGAACACCTGAGGTTAATCCTGGAATTGCTAAAGAAGGAACAATTGTACGCAAAGCTTTCGAAATGCGAATTTTGTCTTCGCGAGGTTCACTTCTTAGGACATGTGATCAATGAGAGTGGTATCCATGTCGATCCAGGCAAGGTAGAGGCCATCAAAAACTGGGAAGCACCTAAGACTCCGACTGAGGTGCGGCAATTCCTAGGATTGGCTGGCTATTACCGATGTTTCATTGAGGGATTTTCAAAGATTGCTCAACCCCTCACCGCAATGACACACAAGGGTACTAAGTACAATTGGGTTGACGTGCAGGAGTCTGCCTTCCAACTGTTGATAACCAAACTCTGTAGCGCACCTATCCTAGCCCTCCCCGAGGGAACGGAAAATTTTGAGGTGCATTGTGACGCATCGATACAGGGTCTCGGTTGCGTGTTAATGCAACTCGAGAAGGTTATAGCCTATGCCTCTCGACAGCTACGGATCCACGAGAAGAACTATACGACCCATGACTTGGAACTCAGTGCTGTGGTGTTTGCTCTTAAGATATGGAGACATTACTTGTACGGTACCAGATTCACCATTTACACAGACCACAAGAGTCTCCAACATATCTACGATCAAAATGAGTTGAACATTCGACAACGTCATTGGGTCAAGCTACTTAAGGATTATGACTGTGCCATAAAGTACCACCCTGGTAAGGACAATGTAGTGGCCGATGCTCTCAGCAGAAAAGAAACCGATAAGCCTAGACAAGTGCGAGCATTATAACTCACGATTCATGCCAACTTACCTGATCAGATTCGTGATGCTCAACTCGAATATTTGAAAGACGATAACCTCCCATCAGAACCTATGCGGGGCATGGATAAGCAGCTTGAAACCAAATCGGACGGGGTCCGATATTTTGAAAACCGGATTTGGGTCCCTCGATACGGAGACTTGAGAAATCTGGTGATGGACGAGGCACATAAATCCCGATATTCCATTCACCCTGGCTCAGATAAAATGTACCATGACCTGAAGGCACTTTACTGGTGGCCAAAAATGAAAGCCGACATTGCCACCTATGTGAGCAAATGTTTGGCTTGTGCTAGAGTCAAAGTGGAGTATCAGAAACCACCCGGACTGTTACGGCAACCGGAAATCCCAATGTGGAAATGGGAACACATTTCCATGGACTTCATCACGGGATTACCCAAAACTCCGACGGGATGCAATACCATTTGGGTGATCGTTGACCGGTTGACTAAGTCTGCGCATTTCTTAGCGATCAAGGATTCGGACAAAATGGAAAGACTGACTCGCATCTACATGAAAGAAGTAGTGTCCAGACACGGAGTGCCTGTCTCAATCATATCTGATCGAGATTCTCGTTTCACTTCGCACTTTTGGAAGTCACTACAGAGTGCACTAGGCACCCGCCTTGATATGAGCATAGCATACCATCCTCAAACGGATGGGCAAAGTGAACGCACCATTCAGACCTTGGAAGACATGTTGCGTGCATGCGTGTTGGATTTCGGAAAAAGTTGGGAAACCCACTTGCCCTTGGTAGAGTTTTCGTATAATAACAGCTACCACACAAGCATTAAAGCAGCGCCGTTTGAAGCGTTGTACGGACGAAAGTGTCGATCACCTCTTTGTTGGGCAGAAGTGGGTGATAGCCAAATCACTGGCCCAGAATTAGTGCTTGAAACCTCATAAAAGATTGTCCAAATCCGGAATCCCATGGCAGCAGCACGAGATCGCCAAAAGAGTTACGCCGACAAGCGCCGAAAACCTCTGGAATTCCAAGTGGATGACAAGGTTTTACTGAAAGTCTCAACTTGGAAAGGTGTAGTTCGCCTTGGAAAGCGAAACAAACTCAACCCACGATACGTTGGCCCATACCAGATAACTGAACGTATTGGTCCGGTAGCGTACCGATTGGACTTACCAACGGAACTCAGTGGCGTACACAACGTTTTCCATGTATCCAACTTGAAGAA